>NC_091064.1:93043226-93350026 GCF_000393655.2 Nicotiana sylvestris | reverse complement strand
TATGTATATATATGTATATGTGATATGGGTTACAACTTTATATACGCACCACCACATGATCAGCTGGTATACATTGATGATTTTGCCCACAGTGGCTGAGATGATATGATGGGATTCCCTTAGAGGCGCCATGATATTATGTACGTACAGACCTATACATTACATGACATTTATATGTGTATGCATGACATTATGGATATTTCATGATTTACAGAGCTATCCAGATTTACATGTTGAGTTGTTTACTCCATGTTTCTTCCATGTCCTTTATATACTTATTTACATGCCTTACATACTCGGTACATTATTCGTAATGACGTCCTTTTGTTGAGATGCTGCATTCATGCCTGCAGGTATAGATAATGAGTTTGACGATCCTTCATAGTAGACGAGATTGGCTTCAGTGATGGATAGGTAAAACTCCACCTCATTCAGAGTACAATCGAGCTTTTGAGTCATCGTGTCAGAAGTTTTCTACAGACTTATGGGTAGGGCGGTACCTTGTCCCATTTGATGTCAAATAATCTTAGAGGCTTTACAGACAAAGGTCCATTTTATACAGTATGTCAGAGGCCTTGCCGGCCCATATGTATTCATGTTATAAGAACGATAGCTTATTAATACAGTGTTGCCCACTAACAGTTATGCATTACAAGTTGTGGCCATAATGGCCCATGATATTTACGAAAGGAATGAGTCCAGCTAACTTTACCGATGTATGTTCTAGTTTTGGTCGAACGATCATGAGTTGTAGAGTGGTTCGCTAAGGGCAGCATGACACCAGGTTATAGCCACGCCTCCCTAGGTTCGGGGCATGATAGGATGTTGCATTTCATGCCCCCAGGTTCCGATAGGTAGGTCGAGAGCCCTCAAAGTAGGCTATCAGCTCAACAGACGATGTTGTTGCGCTCCATTTTATTCGAAGTTGCTTATTTGGTTAGTATGATTTAGACGTGTATTGTTTGATATGGCGAGACTCTATCCCGACCTTTATGAAAATTATGTATTATTAGAGGCTTGTAGACAGATGTCATGTACATAAACGATTGTATGGCCTTGTCAACCTATGTTTAGTATATAAGTGGTTAATTTGGTCTTATAGACCCGTACGTCTTATGTAAAATTTGGTTTTACATGTTATATTCTACTTATGTCATGACAGCCTTCCGGCTTAGTTATCTATGATAGTTTGACATGAAAAGATACGTTATGTTGGTACTCGGTTGAGTAAGGTACCGGGTGCCCATCACGGCCTATCGGTTTGGGTCGTGACAAAAGTGGTATCAAAGTCGTTCTGTCCTAAGGAGTCTACAAGCCATGTCTACTAGAGTCTTGTTTATGGGTGTGTTGTGCACCACACTTATAAACAGGAGGCTACAAGGCATTTGGGATTGTCACTCATTCTTCTTACTCTAGATCATGTGGTAGAGCTCAGTTGTAAGAACAATTTCCTAAAATCTATCTTATTAATTATTCGACGATGCCTACATCCAGAAAGACGATTGGTAAGAGATATGGCTGTGGAAGAGTTGAGTCAGAGGAACTCGATTTTTGCATCATGCTTATGATGGATATTTATGAGGTATTCAGCAGATCATGTATATACTAAAGAAGTGTAAGATTCTTGATTAGGATCCCTAAGGCAACAATTCCTATCCACTCTTATGGTAAAAATGAATAAGAGAATTGGAATGTAGACACGAGTTTCAGGAAGTAAAAGAAGCAAGGTGAAGAAGGGTACGAGGCACCCTGCTAATGAAGATTATCACTATCACAGTTTATGCAGAGAAATATAAGCATTTTGAGTTACCTTCAACTGTAATAGAGGTTTGTACAATTGGCCACAACAATCTCATTTATGTCCTATGGAATCTAATAGAATTAGTATACTAGAAGGGTGAATATCACAGGAAGACGCATCCCTAAAGCAAACAATATGAGCAAAGTTAAGCTTAAGGGACTGTATGTGCTAGTTATACTAAGTGTCACCCTCGTGAGTAAGGAATTTTGTTATCCTTGGTATAGAAGGATTACTGCAAGGTGAGTAGGGGTCATCGATGATGTGAAAATACTCCAAAGATGAAGAGGTAACACATTTATACGTAGATCATCGTAGCACTAAATGTTAATACTCCCCTAATGGGGAAAATATAGAGTGATGTGGCATTAACTTAAAATTAAGTGGTTCTAGTAATTATGGAATGGTAAATTAAGAATACGGAAAAAAAAGAAGAAAAGGGGATGAGATTGCACTTATTTGAAGCGCACGAATATACTACGATTCAAGAACATTATGCAAGCATGACATCAAGGAAAGGAAGTAAGGGTTCGTGCCCGAGATGTTATTTATAGATAAGGAGCAAGTGCGGGACGTAAATCAAGACCAAGGAAATAAACCCAAGAAATATTATGCGGAATATTGATACGAGAATGGGCCAACGAGTTGGTGGTAGTTGATTCAGGAAGAGCCTAGTTATGGCTAAACATGAGCTTAGAGACGAATCAGTAGATCGTTCAAGATAAACATAGTAAAACCCTATTTAGTGAATTCAGCCTCGTAGTAATATCATTATAATACTTGAGAAATATTCAGATAGAAGTCGGGATAGTTAAAGGTACCGTATGAATGTTACGAGAATAAAAGAAAGTGCTAATAGGAAGACAGACAAAATATCAGTGCAGAAGCAACCCTACAAGCACAAGGGCATGAAGGTAAGTAACTACCCATAATTATAAGTAAGGAAGTACATCAAAAGGGTCAGTAATGAGCTTACAACTTTACTAGAATTAGAGGGTCCTCCCTAAGTACTTCAATGAAAGACTAGCTAAGGTAGTAAGGCAGAAGTCTTCAACCTAATCTCAATGACCCAAAGAGGAATGGTCTTATAATAAAAGTGTCGTAACAACATTGTATGTACTCCTTAAGAAGTGGTATCTATCGTGACTAATGAACATGAAGTAAGTGATATTCGAGACCATATGAGTTACATGGGATTTTAGTATTCGTGATCGCCAAGATAATCCATGTATGCACGCAGCAAGGGGCGGAAAGACCATGAAAAGTAATACCTTATGTTTAAAGAAAGCTGAGAGGGAACAAAATGAATTACTGGATAAATGATCCAGAGTTAGTTACATTATGAACACACTTAAGATTTCGGAGTATTATCCATGCAACATATATGTTAAAAATCATACAGTCGTAGAAAACTCTGTTATAAGTTAAGAGCAAGAATTGAGTTTAGGTCATAGACAAAGGATTGAATTCTTAGAAAATTGTATCCTGGTTATTCCATAGCATTTATGAAACGGTAAAGTAATACAATGAGCCGTAGAGTAGAAGACAGCTTAAGCCTACACAAAGGCTGATCTGAGGGAAGAGGAAACTAAAAAGTTACATCAATTAAGTAAATTAGGAGTCTGATTATTGGACCCATAAAATTATCGAAATCGTGATTGAGAACACAGAGGAATCACTCTTAATATCAGAGTTACAAAAGAGATAGTACAACGGCTATATTCTATAACAGCTCAATGATAAAGCCAGTTAAAAGAGTATCAGCCTTATGAGAAGTCAGTATGAAGCTCTCGCCGGATTGTATATGCACCAGAGGTACAAGTATTATAATAGAGCTTCAAATTGTAGATGTGAATCATACCTATGTGGAAGGGAGGTTGTGAAATAGATAGAAGATACGATGTGAGATTTTCAGGTATGTAAGGTAAAGGTGAACAACGTATGAGATACTCAAGTGTAAAAGGTTGTGAATAGTCCATACTTCATATAGAAGGCTAGAAGCACTAGGATTCAGTATCAAGGAATGATAGCGGCATATCTTCCAGCCTATGGTTTCTAGGTACCGAGAGATCTAGTTAAGAGAATAAAGAAAATTTAGAGACGATGTGATGTATCGCTCGATGTTCTAAGATAACACAAAGAAATCTATGGTACAAGCAAGTTTAAGGAAGGTAGCGAATATTATAAATAGATATGTGTAGGTCACAAGCTAAAGTATGGTAAAGAGACAAGGTTTTAGGAAGATATGAGTAAGAATAAGAATGGGCGAGTGAGAAGGTGATGAGGATGGACAAGTCCTTAGGATTAAGCCAATGAAAATAAGAAGAGCTGATGGTTTCTCTAAATTTCACAAAGCTCAGTATAGCCTAAATGAACTCATATGAGTCTAAAGCTAGTAACATTTAGAAGAGATGGAATGCTGCCCTGATAGTAGAATGTCACGCCCCAAACCTGAAGAGGCGTGGATGGCACTCGGTGCCATACTCGGCGTGAGTGTACCACTTTGTAAGAGTGAACTCTGGAGGGGTAACCCTCAACTTAGGTTGATGAAGCCATATTCTGAATCGTTAGAAAATAACATCTCTCTCATATGTGGGGTAAACATACCCAAAATCTAATATATATATATATATATATGTGCAGGCCGACGAAGCCGCTATGCAAATCTACTAATATACAAAATATACAGGACTCGTCTACAAGCCTCTACAGATAACTGAACCATAACATGGTCGGGATAGGGCCTCGACCTACCCATCAAACCTGTATATATAAAATGGACTTCAAGGACTAGACTTGGTAACTCCGAGGAAATAGAGCTTACCAACCATGCTGATGTTTGATCTGTCTGCTGGGAGGGTCTATCCAATTGACAATGAGGACCTACAGGCGTGAAATGCAGCGTCCTCGGTAAAAGGGACGTTAATACGAAATAATGTACCGAGTATGTAAGGCAAAGAAATAACTGAAAGATGAAACTGAACTGATAATACAATAACTAAAAGTAACTAGGGGTCAAAGATAATTAGAGGATATGCTTACTTATTGATACAGACTCAACTCGCTCAATATAGTAAGTAAAATAGTTGTTTGGCCTTACAAGGCTCGGTATGTACAACTGATCTGCCGTAGTAGGCTCGCTCATAGGCGCTAGGCCATACTAGGATCTGCATCTCGGCCATTCTGGGCTCCCTCATAGGTGCTCGGCCACATTAGGCTTGGTTTATTTCTCACCATCTGATCAGAGGTTGGCCCATAGGGGCCTGCCCATCAATTATAGCTCGATGGTGGTGAAAATATTGTAATATTGTATATATATATATAGACTCTCTATTGTCTGAGCTGAAAGAAGACAAAACTAAACTGAATATGAAGTCCCGATAAGGGAGAATACTTGTTTACTGTGAAAATGGTAACAACAATTAAATTTGTAAATGGGAATCTAAAAATACATGATTTATTCTCGAGCAAGTTGTTAGAGAATTTTATGCTAAGAATGTGAAGTTAAATGATGAAATGCAAGCTAAAATGAGGGAGTAAACAAACTGAGGGGCTTATTACCTGGATGTAGGACTGGTCGAAGGGGAACTCGGGGTCGATGTTCGGGTCGAGCTCGAGCTAACGGGGATGATAGGAAATGGGATAACAGTTAAGATATGATTAAATAAAGCTCTTTAGGGCCAATACCGAGAAATAAGATAAAGAACAAGTAAGAGAACGATGAATATTAAAGCGTCCTCGGGCCAGTGAGAATGACCAAATTAGAAAGAAAAATGAGATAGAGATATTATTGATCTTGTGGAGAAATAGAGCAAAATCAACCTCCTATAAGGTAGTGCGAGTTCCCTTTATATAGGAGGGGAACACTGCTATTAGTACATGGGTATTAACTATAAAGTATGGAGATGGGACAGCTTGACACGATGCCTCAGCATAGGCTTTGGATAGGCCAGCCCTGTTAGACTTAGTCGTGTGGCTTGGGAGCTTCCCCCTCTATCCTGGCTTTGATCTTCATCTTCCCTGAGTCGGGCCTCGACGAGCCCCGAGGAAGAGGATTCGGTCGTGGCTCCACGCCCTCAGTGTCTCGAGGCATTCTTCCGAAATGTCTTGATAGTGAGAAATTAAGTCCTTTGATTTTGGCCGCACACAGATAG
The DNA here is from genome assembly GCF_000393655.2 of Nicotiana sylvestris. Taxonomy (NCBI): domain Eukaryota; kingdom Viridiplantae; phylum Streptophyta; class Magnoliopsida; order Solanales; family Solanaceae; genus Nicotiana; species Nicotiana sylvestris. The sequence goes on along the minus strand of NC_091064.1, from coordinate 93,344,074 downwards.
GCTCTGCGTTTCCTAGAATGAAACGAAGGGAAATGATTCTTACACTTGACTCCTCGAGCTTCTTATAGTGACGTCACGCTAGTGATGCAACCTGTGGTGCGAGCTTTGTGGCAACTGGGGCATCCCATGGACTTGTGTATTTCGACTTCATTCGATGTGCTACCGATTCCCGTTCTCCAAGGCGACTATACCGTCGTCGATTCCGTTTTTCAAGAATGCAATAACTACGTCCGTCGGTCAATCTTCCAAAACCTCGATGACCATGTGGTAACACCTATAAATGGGGGTGCCTTGGTGTTGTTTTTCCTATCCCAGTGCCTTCGCTGGCTCATTTGCCCATTCCTTCTTATCATCTTCTTCTATCATTGAATATCATGATTGGGGCTCATAGCCTCAAGGCCGTCTGGAGGAGCTCCCTTAGATTGTGTTGTGGTCTTTTGCCGGGGCTTCCCTTTGTCGAGCACAATCATGTTGTCCTGTTGCTGTTGTGGTTGTTGACATGTTTGCTGTAGCTGTTGCTGTTAGCTCGAGGTGGTGACGGACGGGTGTCGGTTTCCCACTTATGTATACAACTATTTCCTACTATACACCGCTGCTCACTCTTCTATCGGGGACTGGTGTGGCACTTCATCCCTTGGTTTTTTTCTTTCCCAATGGATAAAGTGGCACTACCGGCTGTTGAGGCTGTGGCCCGCCAAATCTTCAACCTTTTGCTTCGGCGGGCTATGTCTCTTTTCTCTACCTCCTCCGCATCCCCTCCTTTTCCTCTTCTTCATCTTCTCCGGCGGGAATCCCCCGGAGGATTGAGCTGGGAACCTAAAAGAGGAGTCGCCCTCGAGGATGCTTGCTTGAGGGGGCGGCGCTCGAGAATGCTGATATCGGAGATGGATTTTTAGGGTGGACCGGGCCCTCAGATTTCATCGCATGTACATCCTACCGTTGCTCTATCTTGGGTGTAGAGAACCTCTATAGGCTTTTGTAATTGTATGTAGGGACCACCCGAGGGTTGTTGAACATGGATTTTTAGCAATATGAATATACTTTATTGACTTCTGATTTCGATTCTTGCCTTATTTTTGTATGCTCTTGTGCCCTTCGAGGCCTTTTGAATGTCTTTCTTTATTATTGACCGCTTATATCTGACTCGGGTGCGAGTGTTCTTTCTGATCCTCTATTGATTAACATGGCTCTTGTAAGGACCGGTGAATTTCCTACTCAGAACCCTAAATCCCATGGTGCCAAGTTCGGACCCCTTTAGATTGAACAATGCATTAAAAAGTCAAGAAATAATGTTTTCCAGAGAAGTGCGATTTTGCGGTCGAGAATGCGGTCGCATATCAGGTATGCTGACCGCATCGGGGGCATAGTCATCGCAAAGTGAGTCAGTGTGTTAGTCAAATTTGAGGTTCAATATGCGGTCCATTATGCAATCGCATAACCGATATGGGGATCGCATAGTCATCGCATAATTTCCTTGGGATTTTGTAAGGAGTAGTTCAGCGCTGCATTATGCAACCATAGAACGGGTATGCGGACCACATTTCTGCCGCATACCCAGACAGAATGTTCAGATTTTGGGAGCACTTTTGCGGTCCATTCTGCGGGCCGCATTTCCTCTTTGTGATCGCAAATGCGATCGCATACCTAACTCGGGGCTCCAATTTTCTAAATTTTAAACCCCGATTTGCGATCGCAGACCTGACTCGGGGCTCCAATTTTCTAAATTTTAAACCCCGAACCCTTAGTGAGAGATAGAGGGTCTTAGAGAGGGAAGTGCTTCCCATAAAATTACTCCATGAAACCTTACCAAAACTTTTAAGATAATCAAGTGAGGGCACCTAAATCTTCATCCCATGAGGTAAGACTTCATTACCTCAGCTCTTATTCCTATGCTTAACAATAAGGGATCACTAGTGAAGTAATTCATGGGTATAAGAATGAATTTCTTGCATGCATATCACACCATAGAATACTGGGAGGTAGTGAATTAAAAAGAAAGAAATTGGGTATAAAATGATAGAAATTTCTCTCAAAAGGGCCTAAGATCACAATGCACCTTTAGTGTTTGATAGTATGCTCAAAACAAGCTAGAATCTCAATCTTGTCTCTAATTCTTGATTTAATTTGTAATTCTTACACAATAGATCGAAGTTCTAAAAGATCTAGAATTTTGTATGGAATAAGGAAAGCTTTATTGAGGTATGTATGGCTAAAACCCCGTCTTTTAGAAATTGAGCTTCATCGTTGGTTGTGTGAGTATGGTAAGATTAAATTGAATTGCTGTATTGATTGCTATTTCACTTGACTTGGTGTTGCAACCTTATATACGTGGAAGCTGTGTCTCAAATTGATCAACGTGCTATTTGTAATAATTTGAAAAGGTGCAAGGACTATGAATCATGTATCGAAATGCTTAAACCTTAGATTGAAATTGAAGTGCATTGTTGTGCCATTTACATGAAGTCTCATCTACGCCTACAACATTATTTTATCTTGTGTGCCATACTCTATTGAATTACAAACCTAATGTTGAAAATGGGAACAATGTGAAACGTGAATTGTTGGAATGTGAAAATTGTGGCCCAAAGTGTCGGTAAACTAATACATGTATAACCAAAGATTGGAGTGAGATGAATAATGGAAAATGGTAATGCCTCGATAAGGTGACCTAGCCGATCGGGCCATGATCGGATGCCATGACATATAAACATGGCAGTTATGCATTGATTATTGAAACTGGAAAGTGTGAATAGAATATTGGTAACGTCTCCAGGAGATGGCCTAGCCGATCGGGTCGAGATCGGACTCTACTCAAGATAGTGGCGGTAATGTGAACAATGTGGAACAGTATGAAATGCCCAACTAAAGGCTATGGAAACGTGATGCGAAGGTTGTGTAATTCTTTCATGTTAATAATGTTTTGATCGTTTATAGCTTTGGAGTGATACCTATGAATTCCTTATTTGTGTATGACAATTCTTTCTATTTTGATGGTGTTTAGTTATACATACTAGTACTATTCCTTGGTACTAACGTCCCTTTTGTTGGGGGCGCTACATTGTTTTAAATGAATGTAGGTGACTCCATAGCGTATAGTGCCGGTTGTGTGTAGCGAAGCATCCCTCTTCTCACGATCTTTGTGAGCCCCTTTCTCCTTCAAGGGGCGATATTGTATATCTTTGTATTTTGGACTTTCACTTTTGAGGTATAGCCGGGGCCTTATTGTCGGCGTTGTCAAACTCATTTTTTTGTGTCCTAGAGGCTCCGTAGACATATGTGTGGGTTATGTACTGGGGTTGGATGGGTCTACAAACCATGTTGTAATTCTAAACTTATTTTGCCTATAAATTGTAACTCTATTGGGATCTTGGAAACTAACTCATCTACGGTTTAATGTGTTGTTTAAAATGTACTATCAATGTATAATGTGTTGTCTTTCCCCGTCTAAATGGATAAACAAAAGTATGGTTTCTTTATTCATATCGAGGTGGGTACGAAGTATATGGTAAGGCTTGCTCAGTTGGGTTCACTTGATTGAGCGTCGATCGCGCCTCCCGAGGTTGGGGCATGACAAACTTGGTATCAGAGTGAGGTTTTGAAGTGTCCTGGGATGTCTCGTAGCCATGTCTGGTAGAGTCCTTCTTATCAGTGTGTAGTTGACCATATCTATAGGTTGGAGGCTACTTGGGCATTTAGGAATAATACCCATCTTTGATGTTCTTGATCGTACGGTGAAACTGTCCCTTTCCAATTAGTGCAATGTTCTATCTTTCAGTAAATGGCACCTAAGAAGAAAGCGAGAATTGGCCAAGAAGCCAATGCCACCTCATTAGTGGCTGATGATTCACTGCTTGATATTGTGGATGAGGGTAGCCGCCCTGCTATCGCTCTACTTGATTCTTCTACTCTAGAGAAGTCTACCCCAGTTCCCACACCCGTTGAGGGTACCACCATCCCACCCATTGAAACTCTTTTCCTGCCTCCATCTCCAACTTCCGATTCTGGTATTTCGGATGGGGATCTTAGAGGAGCTATTCAGAGGTTGACCCAGCTAGTGGCCTCCCAGGCCCAGAGGTCGAATGTTTCGCCTAGTTCATACAGCCAACAAGGGGATTCTACTAGTTCCAGAGTGAACAGATTTCTTCAGTTAGACCCTCCGGTGTTTACAGGTGGCAATCCAGAAGAAGACCCTCAGGATTTTATTGATGAGATGCACAAGACCCTCAAGGGTTATGCGTGCAACTGAGACAAATGAAGTAGAGTTGGTTGTCTACCGCTTGAAAGGGGTGGCCTATTCATGGTTTGAGTTGTGGGAGGATTCCCGATAGGAGGGGCTCCCTCCGGCGAGGTGGAGCGAGTTTGCTAATGCCTTTTTTGACCATTTCCTGCACGCTGATACAAGGGCAGCCCATGCGGCAGAGTTTGAAAATTTGAGGCTTGGTAACAGAAGTGTGTGGGATTACGACATGGAGTTTTCTCGCTTGTCCAAGTATGCCATTCATATGTAACCCACAATGGAAGCCAACGTGCGCCAGTTTGTTCAGGGCCTTAATTCTTTGACCATTAATGAGGCTTCTACTGCTACATTAAATTCCGACATGAATTATGGGAAGATTGTAGAATTTGCTCAGGCCATAGAGAACCATAAATTAAAGAACAAAATGGAGAGAGAGGGTAGCAGCAAGGCCCCATCTATTGGCAATATGGGAGAGTCACTAGGTAGGGGAAGATTAGCTTTTAGGGGAGGATCATTAGGGCCTTCCCAATCTATTGCACAATTTTCAGCTAGTGCACCATCGTCAGGGCCTAACCAGCAGCAGTGGAGTCATTTTAGGCCCGGTCAGGGCAGCAGGGGATCCCATCAGCGGGGTTAGTCAGGAGAGAGGTTCCAGCAGCAGAGGTCTCCGTGCCCCAGGTGCGGGAAGATGCACTCAAGGACTTGCTATCTAGAGTTACCTATATGCTATGGATGTGGGATGAGGGGTCATATTCATAGACATTGTCGTGCATCCCGCCAGGGAGCGGGTAGGGGCACAGCTCAGTCATCCAACAAAGTAGCTGCTACATCTTTAGCCCCCTCCCTAGCTCAAGGTACCCCAGCACCCGCAGGGCTTGGTGTAGCTAGGGGTGGTGCGCAGAGTTCAGGATGACCCAGCCGGTTTTATGCTATGAGTGGTCGCCAGATTGCAAAGGCTTCTCTAGATGTTGTTACAGGTATTCTTACTGTCCAATATCATGATGTGTATGCACTTATTGACACTGGTTCCACCTTGTCCTATGTTTCCCCTTTTGTTGCTATGGGATTCGGATAGAGCCGAATCGACTTCATGAGCCCTTTTTAGTGTCTACCCCAGTTGGTGAGTATATTACAGCTACTCGGGTTCATAGGGGATGTGTTGTTACAGTACGGGGTAGGGATACCACGGCCGATCTTATTGTGTTAGGGATGGTCGACTTTGATTTTAATAATGTGAATGGATTGGATTTATTCATGCTTTGCCAAACTTGATTGTCGGACTAGAACCATTAGGCTTGAATTTCCTAATGAGCCCATTATTGAATGGAGGAGAGATAATGTAGTGCCTAGAAGTCAGTTTATTTCCTACCTTAATGTCGCGGAGATGATCAAGAAGGGGTGTATCTATCATCTAGTTCATGTCACAGACAGCAATGCCGAGGCGCTTAGCCTTGAGTTTGTACTAGTTGTGAATTAATTTTCGGACGTATTTCCAGATGAACTCCCTAGGATTCCACCAGACAGGGAGATTGATTTTCGGATCGATGTGATACCAGGCACGCAACCTATATCAATTCCACCTTACAAAATGGCACCGATTGAATTGAAAGAGCTAAAGGAACAATTGAAGGTTTTGCTAGAGAAGGGTTTCATCCGACGAGTGTGTCGCCATGCGGCGCACTGGTCTTGTTTGTAAGAAAGAAAGATGAATCGCTGCGGATGTGTATTGACTACCAGCAACTCAACAAGGTCACAATCAAAAACAAATATTCTCTGCCAAGAATAGATGACTTATTTGATCAATTGCAAGGTGCTACATGTTTCTCAAAGATTGACTTGCGGTCCGGGTACCATCAATTGAACATAAGGGAGCAGGATATTAATAGCGTTCAAAACTCGGTATGGGCACTTTGAATTTATGGTAATGTCTTTTGGGCTAACAAATGCCCCGGCAACTTTCATGGATCTTATGAATCGAGTCTTCAATCCCTTTATACACTCCTTTGTGATAGTGTTTATTGATGATATCCTTGTGTATTCCCGAAGTTGGGAAGACCATGCTGCCCATCTCAGGGCCGTTTTGCAGACTCTTCAGCAACATCAATTGTATGCAAATATTTTGAAATGTGAATTCTGGATTGAATCTGCCGCGTTCTTGGGCCATGTCATTTCCAGGGAAGGAATTATGCTTGATCCTCAAAAGATTGTAGCAGTGAAGAATTGGCCTAGACATACCACTCCAACTAAGATTCGCAGTTTCTTAGGCTTGGCTGGGTACTACAGGAGGTTTGTGGAGGGGTTTTCTACTCTTGCCTCTCCATTGACTAAATTGACGCAGAACGTAGTTAAATTCTAGTGGTCTGATGCTTGTGAAAAGCGTTTCCAAGAATTGAAGTCAACATTGACAACATAACTAGTGTTAGCCCTGCCAGAGGGTATAGAGGGGTTTGTAGTGTATTGCGATGCTTTCAGAGTTGGGCTTGGGTGTGTGTTAATTCAAAACGGCAAGGTTATAGCCTATGCTTCTAGGCAACTCAAGAATTATGAGAAGAAATATCCAACCCATGACTTAGAGCTAGGAGCAGTGGTGTTTGCACTAAAGATTTGGCGAAATTATTTGTATGGGGTCCATGTGGATGTATTTATGGATCATAAGAGCCTTCAATATATTTTCAAGCAGAAAGAGTTGAATCTGAGGCAAAGAAGATGGCTAGAGTTACTCAGGGACTATGACATTGATATTTCTATCACCCGGGAAAGGCTAATGTTGTGGCATATGCACTTAGTCGAAAATCCATGGGAAGTTTAGCTCATTTGGAGGCTCATTAGAGGCCGTTTTCCAGGGAGGTTCACCAGTTGGCTAGATTGGGATTTTGCCTTGCGGACACTAATGAAGGAGGGGTAATTGTGCAGAATAGGGCCGAATCATTGCTTGTGGCAGAGGTGAAAGAGAAGCAATTCGTGGATCCGTTGTTAGCACAACTGAAAGAGGGGATTCTCAAACACAAAACCACAACTGTTTCCTTTGGCATGAATGATGGTACCCTACGGTACCAAGATCGCCTATGTGTTCTTGATATCGACGGTCTTCGAGAAAGGATCATGGCAGAAGCTCACACTTCCAAGTATTCCGTGCACCCAGGTTCCATGAAAATGTATAATGATCTCAAGGAAATTTATTGGTGGAATAACGTGTAGAAAGATGTGGCAGACTTTGTGGAAAAATGTCTGAATTGTCAACAAGTAAAGGCCGAACACCAAAGGCTCTGTGGATTTCCTAAAAGCATAGAAATTCCAATGTGGAAATGGGAGATGATCAACATGGACTATATGGTAGGGTTACCACGCACTCCGTGCAAGTTCGACTTAATTTGGGTGATTGTTGATCGACTCACAAAGTCAATGCACTTCCTGCCAGTTAAATCTACCGACATAGCGGAACGGTATGCTTAGTTTTATATCAAAGAAATAGTCAGGTTACATGGCACACCAGTCTCAATCATTTCAGATCAAGGGGATCAGTTCACAGCCAACTTCTGGAAGAAGTTTCAGCAAGGTTTGGGTACGCAGGTAAATCTTTGCACAACTTTTCATCCACAAACTGATGGTCAAGCAGAGCGGACTATCCAGACGTTTAAAGGTATGTTGGGCGCTTGTACTTTTGATTTCTAGGGTAGTTGGGATCACCATTATCCACTCATAGAATCTGCTTACAACAACAGCTTCCACGCTAGTATCCAGATGGCACCATTCGAAGCATTGTATGGGTGGAGATGTAGGTTTCCCATTGTGCGGTTCGAGGTTGGAGAAGTGGAATTGATAGGGCTGGACATCGTGCATTAGGCCATGGAGAATGTTCAAATTTTAGGAGCACTTTTGCACTCCATTCTGCGGTCTGCATATCCACTTTGCGACCGCAAATGAGATTGCAGTCTCGACTCGGGGCTCCAATTTTCTAAATTTTAAACCCCGACCCCTTATCGATATATTCGGTGTTATAGCTCATTTTGAGCATATTTCCTGATGCTTTTAGAGGGGGAGAGAGGGTCTTAGAGAGGGAAGTGCTTCCCATCAAATTACTCCATGAAACCTTGCCAAATCTTTGAAAATAATCAAGTGAGGGTACCTAAATCTTCATCTCTTGAGGTAAGACTTCATTACCTCAGCTCTTATTCCTATGCTTAACAATAAGGGATCACTAGTGAAGTAATTCATGGGTATAAGAATGAATTTCTTGCATGCATATCACACCATAGAATATTGGGAGGTTGTGAATTAAAAAGAAAGCAATTGGGGTATAAAATGATAGAAATTTCTCTCAAAAGGGCCTAAGATCACAATGCACCTTTAGTGTTTGATAGTATGCTCAAAACAAGCTAGAATCTCAATATCGTCTCTAATTCTCGGTTTATTTTGTAATTCTTACACAATAGATCGAAGTGATAAAAGTTCCGGAATTTTGTAAGGAACAAGGAAAGCTTTATTGAGGCATGTATGTCTAAAACCCCATCTTTTAGAAATTGTGCTTCATCGTTGGTTGTGTGAGTATGGTAAGATTAAATTTAATTGTTGTATTGATTGCTATTTCACATGACTTGGTGTTGCAACCTTATATGTGTGGAAACTGTGTCTCAAATTGATCAACGTGCTATTCTTGATAATTTGAAAAGGTGCAAGGACTATGAATCATGTATCGAAATGCTTAGACCTTATATTGAAATTGAAGTGCGTTGTTGTGCCATTTACATGAAGTCTCATCTACGCCTACAACCTTATTTGCTCTTGTGTGCCATACTCTCTTGAATTACAAACCTAATGTTGAAAATGGGAACAATGTGAAACGTGAATTGTGTAATGTGAAAATTGTGGCCCCAAGTGTCGGTAAACTAATACATGTGTAACCAAAGATTGGAGTGAGATGAATAATGGAAAATGGTAACGCCTTGGTAAGGTGGCCTAGCCGACCAGGCCGTGATCGGATGCCATGACATATACATATGGCGGTTATGCATTGATTATTGAAACTGGAATGTGTGAAAAGAATATTGGTAACGTCTCCGGGAGACGGCCTAGCCGATCGGCTCGAGATCGGACTCCGCTCAAGATAGCGGTGGTAATGTGAACGATGTGGAACAGTATGAAATGCCCAACTAAAGGCTATGGAAACATGATGTGAAGGTTGTGTAATTCTTTCTTGTTGATAATGTTGTGATCATTTAAATACTTGGAGTGATACCTGTGAATTCCTTATTTGTGTATGAAAGTTCTTTCTAATTTGATGGTGTTTAGTTATACATACTAGCATTATTCCGTGGTACTAACGTCCCTTTTGCTGGGGGCGGTACATTTTTTAAAATGAATCTAGGTGATTCCATAACGGATAGTGTCGGTCGTGTGTAGCGAAGCATCCCTCTTCTCAAGATCTTGGTGAGCCCCTTTCTCCTTCAAGGGGCTATATTGTATATCATTATATTGTATATCATTGCATTGTCAAACTCATCTTTTGTATCCTAGAGGCTCCGTACACATATGTGTGGGTTATGTACGGGGGTTGGATGGGTCTACGAACCATGTTGTAATTCTAAACTTATGTTGCCTATAAATTGTAACTCTATGGGGATCTTGGAAACTAACTCATCTATGGTTTAATGTGGTGTTTAAAATGAACTATCAATGTAGAATGTGCAATCATTCCCCGTATAAAGGGATACATAAAAGTATGGTTTCTTTATCCATATAAAGGTGGATAGGAAGTATATGGTAAGGCTTGCTCAGTTGGGTTCACTCGATTGAGCGCCGATCGCGCCTCCCAAGGTTGGGGCGTGAAAAACTTGGTATCAGAGCGAGGTTTTGAAGTGTCCTAGGATGTCTCAGAGCCATGTCTAGTAGAGTTCTTCTTATCAGTGTGTAGTCGACCACATATATAAGTTGGAGGCTACTTGGGCATTTAGGAATAACACCCTTCTTTGATGTTTTGGATCGTGCAGTGAAATTGTCCCTCTCTAATTAGTGCAATGTTCTATCTTTCAGTAAATAGCACCTAAGAAGAAAGCGAGAATTGGCCAAGCAGCCAATGCCACCTCATGAGTGGCTATTGATTCACTTCTTGATACTGTGGATGAGGGTAGGCGCCCTGCTATCGCTCTGCCTGATTCTTCTGCTCCAAAGCAGACTATCCAGTTCCCACACCCGTGGAGGGTACCACCATACCTCCCGTTAATACTCCTGTCCCGCCTCCAGCTCCAGCTTCCGGTTCTAGTATTTCAAATGGGGATCTTAAGGGAGCTATTCAGATGTTGACCCAGCTAGTGGCCTCCCCTATCCAGAGGTCGAATGTTGCGCCTAGTTCATCCAGCCAGCAAGGGGATTCTACTAGTTCAAAAGTGATCAGATTTCTTCAGTTAGACCCTTTGGTGTTTACAAGTGCCAATCTAGAAGAAGACCCTTAGGATTTTATTGACAAGATGCACAAGACCCTCAGGGTTATGCGTGCAACTAAGACAAAAGGAATAAAGTTGGATGTCTACCTCTTGAAAGGGGTGGCCTATTCATGGTTTGAGTTGTAGGAGGAATCCCGAGATGAGGGGCTTCCTCCGGCGAGGTGGAGCAAGTTCGTTGATGCCTTTATTGACCATTTTCTGCTCAGTGAGACAACGGCAGCCCGTGAGGCAGAGTTTGAAAATTTGAGGCTAGGTAACAGAAGTGTGTGGGAGTACCACATGGAGTTTGCTCGCTTATCCAAGCATTCCATTCATATGTTGCCCATAATGGAGGCCAGGGTGCGCCTGTTTGTTGAGGGCCTTAATTCTTTGACCATTAATGAGGCTTCTACGGCTGCATAGAATTCCGACATGAATTATGGGAATATGGTAGCATTTTCTCAGGCCATAGAAAATCGTAAATTAAAGAAGAGCTATTGAGACTATTGAGGTTAATGAAGAGCTATCATATGAAGATGTTCTAGTTGCCATTCTTGATAGGCAAGTACGGAAATTGAGGAATAAGGAAATTGCATTCGTGAAAGTGTTATGGCGAAACCAGCAAGTTGAGGAAGGCACTTGGGAAGCCGAGGATGAGATGAAAAAGAAGTACCCACATTTGTTCGAATAGTCATGTAATAGCTTTTATGCCCTTAGCTCTTATGAACTCTTATCTTCTGATTTGATCTATGTAAAACTGTCCTATTTTGGTTATATATATACATGTTGCCAATGCGGCCGTGGTTAGTATTGTACAAGTTATGTCATGTCTTTTGTCCATGGAATGTGTACCCGCTGTTATGATATGTTTCTAGGGCTCTCTGACGGGTGGATAGGCCTAAATACAAAGGAAACATTAGCGAAATTTTCGGAAATATAGGGAGTTAGCTAAATTTGGGGACTGGCAACATGATCAGGTTATAAAGAAAAGAAGATTGCACTAAGACTGTTAATAAATGAACCTTGATCTTCATTCAAGGACGAATGATCTTAAGTGGGGGTGGATGTAAGGCCCCGTGAATTTCCTACTCAGGACCCCGAATCCCATGGTGCCAAGTTAGGAGCATGTGTTAGGATTCATAAAAATTCTTCGCAGCGAGCTTACCCCTATGGATTGAACAGTACATTAAAAAGTCAAGAAATAATGTTTTCCAAAGAACTGCAATTTTTCGGTCGAGAATGTAGTCGCAAATCAGGTATGGGGACCGCATTGGGGCCATAGTCACTGCAAAGCGAGTCAATGTGTTAGTCAAATTTGAGGTTAAATATGCGATCCATTATGCGATCGCATAACCGATATGCGGACCGCATAGTCGTCGCATAATTTCCTTGGGATTTTGTAAAGAGCAGTTATGCGGTGCATTATGCGACCGCAGAACGGGTATGCGGACCGCATTTCTGCCGCATACCCAGAGAGAATATTCAGATTTTGAGATCACTTTTGCAGTCCATTCTACGGGCCGCATTTCCACTTTGCAATCGCAAATGCGATTGCAGACCTAACTCGGGGCTCTAATTTTCTAAATTTTAAACCCCGACCCCTTATCGATATATTCGGTGTTATAGCTCATTTTGAGCATATTTCCTGATGCTTTTAGAGAGAGAGAGGGTCTTAGAGAGGGAAGTGCTTCCTATCAAATTAATCCATGAAACGTTGCCAAATCTTTGAAGATAATCAAGTGAGGGCACCTAAATCTTCATGCCAAGAGGTAAGACTTCATTACCTTAGCTCTTATTCCTATGCTTAGCAATAAGGGATCACTAGTGAAGTAATTCATGGGTATAAGAATGAATTTCTTGCATTCATATTACACCATAAAATATTGGGAGGTAGTGAACTAAAAAGAAAGCAATTGGGGTACAAAATGTTAAAAATTTCTCTCAAAAGGGCCTAAGATCACAATGCACCTTTAGTGTTTCATAGTATGCTCAACACAAGCTAGAATCTCAATCTCGTCTCTAATTATCGGTTTAATTTGTAATTCTTATACAATAGATCGAAGTGCTAAAAGTTCCGGAATTTTGTAAGGAATAATAAAAGCTTTATTGAGGTATGTATGGCTAAAACCCCGCCTTTTAGAAATTGAGCTTCATCGGTGTTTGTGTGGGCATGGCAACATTAAAGTTGAATTGTTGCATTGCTTATTGTTTTACATGAGTTGGTGTTGTAACCCTATGTGTGTGAAAAATGTGTCCCAACATAATCAACGTGCTATCTTGACAGCTTGAAAGGGGCAAAGGTATGAATTATGTATTGGAAATGTTTAGACCTTAAATTGAGATTGCAGCTGAATATATTGATTGTGTGAGTACACTTATTGTTACCGTAGAGGCTTCTCCAGATCTTGTTATAGGTATTCTGACTGTCCAATCTCATGATGTGTATACACTTATTGACCCTGGTTCCACCTTGTCCTATGTTGCCCATTTTGTTGCTATGCGATTCGGGATAGAGCCGGATCAGCTTCATGAGCCGTTTTTGGTGTCTACCCCAGTTGGTGAGTCTATTACAACTGCATGGGTTTATAGGGGATGTGTTGTTATGGTACAGGGTAGGGATACCGCGGCCGATCTTATTGAGTTAGGGATGGTCGACTTTGATATAATGGGAATGGATTGGCTTTATTCATGCTTTGCCAAACTTTATTACCAGACTAGAACCATCAGGCTTGAATTTCCTAATGAGCCCGTTATTGAATGGAAGAGAGATAATGTAGTGCCAAGAGGTCGGTTTATTTCCTACCTTAAGGCCGCGAAGATGATCAAGAAGGGGTGTATCTTTCATCTTGTTCGGGTCACAGACACCAATGCCGAGGCGCTTAGCCTTGAGTCTGTACCAGTTGTGAATGAATTTCCGGACGTCTTTCCAGATGAACTCCCTGGGATTCCACCAGACAGAGAGATTGATTTTGGGATCGATGTGATACCAGGCACGCAACCTATATCAATTCCACCTTACAAAATGGCACCGACAGAATTGAAAGAGCTAAAGGAATAATTGAAGGTTTTGCTAGAGAAGGGTTTCATCCGACCGAGTGTGTCGCCATGGGGTGCACTGGTCTTGTTTGTAAGAAAGAAAGATGAATCGTTGCGGATGTGTATTTACTACCAGCAACTCAACAAGGTCACAATCAAAAACAAATATTCTCTGCCAAGAATAGATGACTTATTTGATCAATTGCAAGGTGCTACATGTTTCTCAAAGATTGACTTGCGGTCCGGGTACCATCAATTGAAGATAAGGGAGCAGGATATTCCAAAAATAGACTTCAGAACTCGGTATGGGCAATTTGAATTTATGGTAATGTCTTTTGGGCTAAGAAATGCCCCGGCAGCTTTCATGGATCTTATGAATCGAGTATTCAAGCCCTTTCTAGACACCTTTGTGATAGTGTTTATTGTTGATATTGTTGTATATTCCCGAAGTCGGGAGGACCATGCTGCCCATCTCAGGGCAGTTTTGTAGACTCTTCAGCAACATCAATTGTATGCAAAATTTTCGAAATGTGAATTCTGGCATGAATCTGTCGCGTTCTTGGGCCATGTCATTTCCAGGGAAGGGATTATGGTTGATCCTCAAAAGATTGCAGCAGTGAAGAATTGCCCTAGACCTACCACTCCAACTGAGATTCAAAGTTTCTTAGGCTTGGCTGGGTACTATAGGAGGTTTATGGAGGGGTTTTCTACTCTTGCCTCTCCATTAACTAAATTGACGCAGAAAGCAGTTAAATTCTAGTGGTCCGATGCTTGTGAAAAGAGTTTCCATGAATTGAAGTCAACATTGACAATAGAATCAGTGTTGGCCCTGCCAGAAGGTATAGAGGGGTTTGTAGTGTATTGAGATGCTTCGAGAGTCAGGCTTGGGTGTGTGTTAATGAAACACAACAAGGTTATAGTGTTACACCCCGCAATATTACGTCAATATCATGTCCCACAATACTACATTACGACGATGTTGCACCCTGTAGTGTTGTACGTTGAATTTCTCATAAGGTAGCTGACATCAGTTCATGGAAAAGATTATTTGGAGATTATAAGGATTATTCTAGTTCAAACAAGTAATAAGTAAATTCGTAAAGGTGAAAAGGGGAAGCAAGTCAAAAAAACGAGTTTCGTCGAAAATGGACAATTTGGAATAAAATACAGCCCGAGCTCAAATAGCCGTTATTTATGGACTAGTACCATATAAGGTACCACATGGCCATGATATTAAGGTATATAAGGTATATTAAAAGTGGGTATTATTTTAAGTAAGTGAAGATAGGTCTTAGTTGTGTGGTTAATTATTGGGTAATGGAACATTACCTAATAAATTAATAATTGTGGTTGATTTATTAAAGTATTTTCATAAGTACCTAATGACCTAACGTGGCAGCCATGCCTTGAAGGAAGGGTGACTATTTTGGTCTTGAAATTAGGTGGCAATACTAGATTAAGACTAAAATATGTGCCCATATACATCACCATATGAATGAGCAAGCCACCAAACGAAAAAGGGCTAATTCGTTATAGTTTCCTTTTCATTGCTGCGTCTGGTAAAGTCTATGAGACAATTTTCACCTTATCCTACCATTCTTTCAAGAATTTTATGTTTCCTTCTTTCATGTTTATTTGCTATTTTGTTCCTTTTAGACAAGAAAATAGTATTACGTCAGAGTCTTGCACACAAGACATTGCTATTCAAAACAATTAAAGCAGAAGCGAGACTAAGTTTAAAAAGAAAGCTTCATAGATCAAAAGCAGTATTTCGTTCATATTTTGCAGAAGCAGAAGCTTCATTTCGTTCAATAATTCAAGGAACAGGTATGTTAAGGCTATCCCTTCTTTCTTTTGGCATGATCCATACGATATTAATGAAACGTGCAAATGCACAAACTCTATAAGTGACTCTACTCATAGAAGTAATAGAAATATCTATGTTCTTTAATTCCCATGTGTCAAAATATTTTATCATTTGTTCATGGGTCTCAGAAAAATATGAAAGTTAAAAAGATGTTACTTTATGATATTGCTCAAGAGGCAAAGTGGTCTTATGACCTTCCAAATGATTTTATTGACGTACTTTTCATGCATTGCATTCATGTGCATTGACCCATGACCAGATGGTGTTATATACGCGTATATATGTAAATATATGTATATGGAATATATGAAAAGGTTACGGCGTTATATACGTACGACCACCTGATCAGCTGGTATATGGTGATGATATTGCCCATAGTGGCCGAAATATGATTCAAACGACGTTATATACGTGTATATATGTATGTATATATGTATATGGGATATGGGAAAGGTTATGGCGTTATATACGCACCACCACCTGATCAGCTGGTATACGATAATGATTTTGCCTGTAGTGGCCGATATGATATAATGGGATGCCCTCAGAGGCTGGTGATGTTATGAAACATATACCTACGCACGACATGACATTCATACGCATACGCATGACGCTAAAATAATTTATGATTTACAATGTTATTTAGACTTATAGGTTGAGTCATATACGGCGTCCCTTTTACCTGGGGACGCTGCGTTTCCTGCCTGCAGGTCCCAATAGACAGGTCGAGAGCCCTCTATGTAGGCTATCAACTCAGCGAAAGATGTTGGTATGCTCCATTTGCTTTGGAGTTGCTTGTTTAGTTAGTATGAGTTAGACGCATATTGTTTGGTATGGCGGGACTCTGTCTCGACCATTATGATATTTGTATATTCTTAGAGGCTTGTAGATATATGTCGTGTACGTGAAAGATTGTACGGCCTTGTCGGCTTATGTTTTGAGTTTATAAATGATTATGTTCGCCTATTAGGCCCGTATGTCAAGTGTATATGATGACGTTACGTTGGTATTCGGTTGAGTAAGGTACCGGGTGCCCGTCGCGGCCCATCGGTTTGGGTCGTAACAAAAGTGGTATCAGAGCAGTTCTGTCCTAGGAAGTTTACAAGTCGTGTCTAGTAGAGTCTTGTTTATGGGTGTGTCGTGCACTACACTTATAACAAGGAGGTTAAAGGGAATTTAGGATTGTCACTCTTTCTTCTTACTCTAGATCGTGTGGTAGAGCTCACTTATAAGAATTCAAATTCCAAAAATCTATTTTATTTGTAATAAGACGATGCCTACATCCGGAAAGAAGGTTGGAAAGAGAGATAGTTGTGGAAAAGCTGAGTCAGAGGAGTCAGATTTTTGTATGATGCCTACGATAAGTAAATGAGGTCTTTAGCAGATAATTGGTTTAATAAAAGGTGTAAGCTTCCTGATAAGAAACCTTAAGGCAAGAATGCCTATCCATCTTTATGGTAAAGGACAAAGAGAGATTAAGAAGATAAGTACAAGTTTAAGCAAGTAAAAGGAGCAAGGTGAAAAAAGGGTACGAGATGCCCAGTTGATGATGGTTAACAACGCTTATAATTGAGGCAGAGGGACATAAGCTTTTTGAGTTATATTCAATAGTAACAGAGGTATATACAATTGGTCGCACCATTTCCAGATATGCCCTATGGGGGTTAACAAAAGTAGTATAAGAAGATATGATGGATGAATTGATTGCGTCAGTTGACATTTCCGAAGGATATTGCAAATGCGCTAATAGATTTCTTTATTAGACACCTAGATAGTACACTCTAAGATAGTGCAGCCAAATATGTGTACTACAAAGACATGCGCTATAAGCCTTGAAGGGATACATATTACCTTAGTGTCGCTCGCGTCCCTAGTATAGATAAAACTTTAAGCAACTTAAAGAGCCACTGGATAGAGTAATGGAAAGCTAAAAGCAAAAGAATGTCTTGTTCGAGTTTTCATAATAAAGTGATAGGCATAACTGTTAGCGAGAAATAAGAAAAAAGTTAATGAAGCATTATGAGTAAGATGCGGTACATGGATGACACTGGTAGATCAAAAGATGACAATATTACAAAATGTATAGTCAACTGAAGAAAGAGACGAGGGGTGGCAGGCCTTAGGACAACAAAAGAGTATAGGCCATACAATCATGTCCTCATTTCGAGAAATAAGTTCGCAACTCTAGCGCGATTACCAAGAGTAAAAGTTAAACCCAGAGTAATAGAAATCAGTATGGGCTGGTGAATAAGATAAACTAAATATGAATTAGGGACTGAGTAATTTGGTAATAGTCAGCATCATGAGAATTTCATATCGCATTCAGGCAATAAAAGGACGGACAACAGAGGGAGGTTCATGAGAAATTCAAAGAATGGTCATTCAGGAAAACGCTTCCCTAAAGCAAGCAATGTTAGCAAAGTTAAGCTTAAGGGACTGTATGTACCAGTTACATTAAGTGTCACCCTCGTGAGTAAGGGTATTTGTCGAGGTGAGTAAGGATCATTGATGTTGAGAAACAACGCCAAAGATGAAGAGGTAAAACATCTATAGGTAGATCCTCGTGTCTTTAGCTCTTAGTACACCCCTAAAGGGGGGGAATATGGAGTGATGTGGCATTAAGTTAGAATTAAGTGGTTCTAGTGACTATAGAATGGTAAAGGAAGAATGCGATAAATGAAAGAGGAATGAGATGGCACTTATCCAAATCTTACAGATACATTACGATTCAATAATATTGTGCAAGCACGGCATCTAGGAGAGGAAGTAAAGGTTTTTGCTTAAGCTATTATTAATAAATAAGGAGCTAGTGCGAGACGTAAGTTAAAATAAAGTAAATAATCCAAGAAAGATTACGAAGAATATTGATACGAGAATGGGCCAACGTAGTTAGTAATTGGACAGGAAGATCTCAGTTATGGCTAAACAGGAGATTACAGACTAGTCATCAGATCGTGTCAAATAAACATAGTAGAACCCAACATGGAGAATTCAACCTCGGAGAATATCATTATAATACTTGAGATATATTCAAACAAGAGCCGGGATAGTTAAAAGTACCATATGAGTTATACGGGGATAAAAGAAAGTGCCACTGGGAAGGCAGTAAAAATATCAATTCAGAAGCAACCATACAAGAACAAGGGCATGGAAGTAAGCAACTACGGATGATTATAGGCAAGTAAGAATATCAAAAAGGTGTGTAATAAGCCCACAGCTTTATGAGAGTCAAGGGTTCTCCCTAAGTACTACAACGAATGACTAGATTAGGAAATAAGGAAAAAGGCCTCAATCTAAGCACAATGACCTAGAGATGAAATGGTCTTGTAACAACAAGTTTCACAACAATATTGTACATCATCCATAAGAAAGATGAATCTACCATGACTAGTGATCAGGAAGTAAGAATTAAAAGTAATATTCGAGATCATATGAGTTGTATGAAAACTCTGGCAAGTGTGGGCAATAAGATAAGCTAATATGGAATGAAAGAATTATTTGATCAATGATCTAGAGTTAGTACATTATGGATACACTCAAGATTTTGGAGCATTATCCAGGCAACATATTTGTTGACAATCATACAACCATAGAAGACTTTGGTATAAATTAAAAGAAAGAATTGAGCTCAGGGCATAGACAAAAGATTGTATCATGGATATTCCATAATGCCCATGAAAAGCTAAGGTAATTACTGATACCATGAGCCACAGATGGGAAGACATCTTAAGCCTACATAAAGGTTGATTAGAAGGAAGAGGAAACTAAAGAATTACATCACCCAAGTAAATCAGGAGTATGATTATTGGACCCAGAAAAATTATAGAAGTTTTGCTTGAGAACATGATAGAATCACTCTTAATATCAGATGTTCAAGAGAAATAACACAACAATCATAATCTATAATGGCTCTACAAGGAATCCAGTTAGAAGAAGTACCAGCCTCATAAGAAGTCAGTACAAAGCTCCCAACGGATTGTGTATGCTCCAGAGGTGCGAGTATGTTAATAAAGCTTCAAGTTATGGACGTGAATTACACCTAGGTGGAAGGGAAGTCGGGAAAGAGATAGAAGATATGATGCGACATTTTAAGGTAACTAAGGTAAAGGTACACAACGTACGAGATACTCAAAGGCAGAAGATCGTGAATAGTCCTTACTTCGGATTGAAGGCTATCAGCACGGGGATCCAGTAACCGGGAATGATAACGGCATCGTCAGCAGCATGTCTTCCAACCTATGGTTTCTAAGTACTAAGAGATCTAGTTAAGAGAATAGAGAAGAGTTGGAAACGGTGTGATGTATCGCTTGACATTCCAGAATAATATAAGGAAATATATGGTGTAAGCAAGTTGAAGGAAAGTTGCGAGTATCATAAATGGATATTTATATGTCGCAACCTAAAGTATGGTAGAGAGACAAAGTTTTAAGAAAATACGAGTAAGAATGAGGAAAGACAAGTGAAAAGGCTACGAGAATGGATAAGTCCTCAAGATTAAGTCCATGAAAACAAGAGGGATAGTGGTTTTTCTATGTTATTAAAAGTTAAGTATAGCCTGAATGAACTCAAAGGAATCTAAGATTTATCGCATTCAGAAAAAATGAAATGCTACCCTATTAATAGAATGAGGGGTAATTATTATAGACAAAAAATGACGTTTGGGACTTCAATTAAGTAATGATATGACGGATAAAAGAAAGGGATCTCATGAATTGGGCATGATTAAAATACCCACGCAAGGTGAATCACATTGGGATGTCGTGAGATACGTTTCTGAAAGTAGGGTATCGCCCCAAGTGGGTCAATCTAATCATTTCAGATGTATCCCGATAAAACGTGAATCCTAGATGCAATATTACATAAAAGGTTAAGTTATCAGGGGTGGATTATGAATCAAAATTGAAGTGAATCAACAATGGATGGATAAAAGTTACAAAGTATAAGAGTAGATTAGGTCGTCATTCTTAAAGATGAACAGTAATGTGGAGGCATTAGAGGACATATATTTATACGTACAAGATGAGCAATAAAAGTAACCTGAGATTTTGTAGCAGACATCAGTAACGAGAAATCGAGGTAAGTGTTATGGTATAATATGACCTATGTAAATGCAATAAAGTCATACAAATAGATAACCAGGTCTATAAAATAAGATATAGCAGTATTCGTAAGTTCAACAAAATACCAAGTGAAGAACTTCAAGATTGGCTAAAAGTTGGAGGAAAAAAGAGAAGAGAGTCGCATAGGCACACTTACAAGGTCAGTGTTGTAGAATTGCATAATGGAAGGTAGCAGCAGTTACGAGATTGGAAGGATTTCTGAATACAAGTCATGATATGACAAAGAGGCCTAAAGGGGGGAATGCCCTAGCTTTTGGGATTAATTCACAGAACAGTCGCCTAGATGGCAAGAGGATAACTAAAGTATTCACGAGAGCTATGGGTTATAAGCATGATAAGAGCATCAGTCAACATTTGATGACGAATGTTCCAAAGGGGGGAATGATGTTACACCCCGCAATATTATGTCAATATCACGTCCCACAGTACTATAGTACGACGATGTTGCACCCTGTATTGTTGTACGTTGAATTTCTCATAAGGTAACTGACATCAGTCCAAGGAAAAGATTATTTGGAGAATATAAGGATTACTCTAGTTCAAACAAGTAATAACTAAATTCGTAAAGGTGAAAAGGGGAAGCAAGTCAAAAAAACGAGTTTCGTTGAAAATGGACAATTTGGAATAAAATACGACCTTAGCTCAAATAGCCGTTATTTATGGACTAGTACCATACAAGGTACCACATGGCTATGATATTAAGGTATATAAGATATATTAAAAGTGGGTTTTATTTTAAGTAAGTGAAGATAGATCTTAATTGTGTGGTTAATTATTGGGTAATGGAACATTACCTAGTAACTTAATAATTGTGGTTGATTTATTAAAGTATTTTGATAAGTACCTAATGACCTAACGTGGAAGCCATGCCTTGAAGGAAGGGTGACTATTTTGGTCTTGAAATTAGGTGGCAATACTAGATTAAGACTAAAATATGTGGCCATATACATCACCATATGAACGAGCAAGCCACCAAACGAAAAAGGGCTAATTCGTTATAGTTTCCTTTTCATTGCTGCATCTGGTAAAGTCTATGAGACAATTTTCACCTTATCCTACCATTCGTTCAAGAATTTTATGTTTCCTTCTTTCATGTTTATTTGCTATTTTGTTCCTTTTAGACAAAAAAATAGTATTACATCAAAGTCATGCACACAAGACATTGTTATTCAAAACAATTAAAGTAGAAGCGAGATTAAGTTTAAAAAGAAAGCTTCATAGATCAAAAGCAATATTTCATTCATATTTTGCAGAAGCAGAAGCTTCATTTCGTTCAATAATTCAAGGAACATGTATGTTAAGGCTATCCCTTCTTTCTTTTGGCATGATCCATACGATATGAATGAAACGTGCAAATGCACAAACTCTCTAAGTGACTTTACTCATAGAAGTAATATAAATATCTATGTTCTTTAATTCCCATGTGTCAAAATATATTATCATCTGTTCATAGGTCTCAGAAAAATACGAAAGTTAAAAAGATGTTACTTTATGATATTGCTCAAGAGGAAAAGTGGTCTTATGACCTTCTGAATGATTTTATTGACGTACTTTTCATGAATTGCATTCATGTGCATTGACCTATGAACAAATGGCGTTATATAAGATTATATATGTAAATATATGTATATGGAATATGGGAAAAGGTTACGACGTTATATACGCACCACCACCTGATCAGCTGGTATATGATGATGATGTTTACCGTAGTGGCTGAAATATGATTCAAACGGCGTTATATACGCATATATATGTAAATATGATTCAAACGGAGTTTTATACGCGTATATATGTATGTATATATGTATATGGGATATGAGAAAGGTTATGGCGTTATATACGCACCACCACCTGATCAGCTGGTATACGATGATGATTTTGCCCGTAGTGGCCGATATAATATGATGGGATGCCCTTAGAGGCTGATTATGTTATGAAACATGTACCTATGCACGACATGACATTCATACGCATAAGCATGACGCTAAAATAATTTATGATTTACAAAGTTATTCAGACTTACAGGTTGATTCATATACTCTATATATCTTCCATGTCTCTTATGTATTTATTTATGTGCCTTACATACTCAGTACATTGTCTGTACTGACATCCCTTTTGCCTGGGGATGTTGCGTTTCATGCCGGCAGGTCCCGATAGACAGGTCGAGAGCCCTCCATGTAGGATATCAACTCAGCGAAAGATGTTGGTGAGCTCCATTTGCTTCGGAGTTGCTTGTTTGTTTAGTATGAGTTAGACGTATATTGTTTGGTATAGCAGGACTCTGTCTCGACCTTTATGATATTTGTGTATTCTTAGAGGCTTGTAGACATATGTCGTGTACGTGAAAGATTGTACGGCCTTGTCGACCTATGTTTTGAGTTTATAAATGGTTATGTTGGACTATTAGGCCCGTATGTCACGTGTATATGATGATGTAATAAGAAAGATGCGTTACGTTGGTATTCGGTTGAGTAAGGTATCGGGTGCCCATCGCGGCCCATTGGTTTGGGTCATGACATATAGCCTATACTTCTAGGCAACTCAAGAATCATGAAAAGAACTATCCAACCCATGACTTAGAGCTGGCAGTAGTGGTGTTTCCGCTAAAGATTTAGCGACATTATTTGTATGGGGTCCATGTGGATGTATTTACGGATCATAAGAGCCTTCAATATATTTTCAAGCAGAAAGAGTCTGAGGCAAAGAAGATGGCTACAGTTACTCAAAGACTATGATATTGATATTCTCTATCACTCGGGAAAGGATAATGTTGTGACAGATGCACTTAGTCGAAAATCCATGGGAAGTTTAGCTCATTTGGAGGCCCATCAGAGGCCGTTGGCCAGGGAGGTTCACCAGTTGGCTAGTTTGGGATTTCGCCTTGCGGACTCTAATGAAGAAGGGGTAATTGTGCAGAATAGAGCCGAGTCATCGCTTGTGGCAGAGGTGAATGAGAAGCAAATCATGGATCCATTGTTAGCACAACTGAAAGAGGGGATTCTCAAACACAAAACCACAGCTTTTTCCTTTGGCATGAATGATGGTACCCTACGGTACCAAGACCGCCTATGTGTTCCTGATATCGACGGTCTTCGGGAAAGGATCATGGCAGAAGCTCACACTTCCACATATTCCGTGCACCCAGGTTCCACGAAAATGTATCATGATCTCACGAAAATTTTTTGGTGGAATAACATGAAGAAAGATGTGGCGGACTTTGTGGTAAAATGTCCGATTTGTCAGCAAGTAAAGGCTGAACACCAAAGGCCTGGCGGATTGGCTCAAAGCATAGAAATTCCAATGTGGAAATGGAAGATGATCAACATGGAGTTTGCGGTAGGGTTACCACGCATTCCGCGCAAGTTCGACTCAATTTGGGTGATTGTTGATCGAATCACAAAGTCAGCGCACGTCCTGCAAAACAAATCTACCGACACAGCGCAACAGTATGCTCAGTTGTATATCAAAGAAATAGTCAGGTTACAGGGCACTCCAGTCTCAATCATTTCAGATCGAGGGACTCAATTCACAGCCAACTTTTGGAAGAAGTTTCAGCAAGGTATGGGTACGCAGGTAAATATTAGCACAGCTTTTCATCCACAAACCGATGGTCAAGCAGAGCGGACTATTCAGACGCTTGAAGACATGTAGCGTTCTTGTACTCTTGCTTTCAAGGGTAGTTGGGATGACTATTTGCCACTCATAGAATTTGCTTACAACAACAGCTTTCATGGTAGTATTCAGATAGCACCATTCGAAGCACTGTATGGTAGGAGATGTAGGTCTCCCATTGGGTGGTTCGAGGTTGGAGAAGTGGAATTGATAGGGCCAGACCTCGTGCATCAGGCCATGGAGAAAGTCAAGATTATTAAGGAGAGATTAAAAATTGCTCAAAGTCGACAAAAATCTAATTCGGATGTGCGTCACAGAGATTTAGACTTCAAAGAAGATGATTAGGTATTTCTGAAGGATTCCCCTACGAAGGGCATTATGAGGTTCAGAAAGAAGGGAAAATTGAGTCCGAGGTATGTGGGACCATATAGAATCATTCAGTGGATTAGTCAGGTGACATACAAACTCGAGCTGACACCCGAGATGTCAATGATACACCCGGTTTTTCATGTGTCCATGTTGAGAAAGGTAGTGGGAGATCTGTCCTCTATTTTGCCAGTTAAGACTATTGAGGTTAATGAAGAGCTGTCAGATGAAGAAGTTGCAGTTGCCATTCTTGATAGGCAAGTTCGGAAATTGAGGAATAAGGAAATTCCATCCGTGAAAGTGTTATGGCGGAACCAGCAAGTTGAGGAAGCCACTTGGGAAGCTGAGGATGAGTTGAAAAAGAAGTACCCACATTTGTTCGAATAGTCATGTAATAACTTTTATGCACCTAGCTCTTATGAACTCTTATCTCCTGATTTTATCTATGTAAAACTGTCCTGTTTTGGTTATATATATACATGTTGCCAATGCGGCCATGGTTAGTATTGTACAAGTTATGTCATGTGTTATGTCCATGGAATGTGTAACCGCTGTTAGGATATGTTTTTGGGGCTCTCTAACAGGTGGATAGGCCTAAATACAAAGGAAACTCTAGTGAATTTTTTTGAAATATAGGGAGTTAGCTAAATTTGGGGACTGGCAACATGTTTCGGGTTAAAAAGAATAGAAGATTGCACTAAGACTGTTAATAAGTGAACCTTGATCCTCATTTGAGGACGAATGATCTAAAGTGGGGTAGGATGTAAGGCCCTATTAATTTCCTACTCAGAACCACGAATCCCGTGGTGCCAAGTTAGGAGCATGTGTTAGGATTCATAAAAATTCTTCGCGGCTCGCTACACCTTTGGATTGAACAGTAAATTAAAAAGTCAAGAAATAATGTTTTCCAGAGAAGTGCGATTTTGCGGTCGAGAATGCGGTCGCATATAAGGTATGCAGACCGCATAGGGGGCATAGTCACTACAAAGTGAGTAAGTGTGTTAGTCAAATTTGAGGATAAATATGCGGTCCATTTTGCGATCGCATAACCGATATGCAGACCGCATAGTCGTCGCATAATTTCCTTGGGATTTTGTAAGGAGCAGTTTTGCGGTGCATTATGCGACCGTAGAACTGGTATGCGGACCGCATTTCTGCTGCATACCTAGACAGAATGTTCAGATTTTAGGAGCACTTTTGCGTTCCATTCTACGGGCCGTATTTCCACTATTTCCGATCGCAGACCTAACTCGGGGCTCCAATTTTCTAAATTTTAAACCCGACCCCTTAACGATATATTAACTGTTATAGCTCATTTTAAGCATTTTTCCTGATGCTTTTAGAGGCCAACTTCCCCTGTAGTGTATATCTCTTAGAGGCCATCTCGTCCACACGCTGCCTATGTTCGAGAATCTCAGAATCCTTGGCTCTAACCCCTCCTCCATCAGGGCATCTTTCTTCTCAAGCTGCAAAAATCAACCAAAGATGTTAAGCGCTAAAGTCAAGAAAGTGTGAAATTAGAGATACGGGAAGGTCGTATTACCTGCTCACAATATCGTTCCGTTTTCGAGACATCATCTACAAACGAGACTGGAGGTCGCAAAGTTCTTCCTCCTTCTTTGTTGAAAGAGCTCTGAACTCATCAACCTCTAATGAAATCCTCCTGCACTTTTCCACATAGTGGGCCCGCTCGGCTTGGGACTTAGCAAAGGCCTAATTGTAAAGCACTAAAAGCTGAAAGCATTGTATGCGATTAAAATTGGGGAAGGTTGATTTTAAGGTTTCTATGGCATTTTAGAGCCCGACCTCGATAGGACCAAAGCACAACCCATGGCTCATTTTCGAAGCACTCACCTCAGTAGAGGCACATTGAAGACTCGTTATGGCGCACCTCGAGGCGGCATCGAATTCAACGACCGTTGTAAAAAGGTAGAAGACCCCCGAGGGCATGTGACATGGATTGGCAGAGTCTGCAAAGGACAATACAAATCCACATTGAACCGTTATGCAGCTGTACCAATAGCATTTCCCCATCATGATTAGATATGCACTATATATGGATCCCCCTCATATATAAAGGGGACCCTTATCATATTGTAACTTCCCTCTGGAAGAATGATTGATTACACACACATTGAATACAATACAACACACTCTGCTCTCCTTATTAACATTATTGTTCTTTACATTTATTGCTTGTTCCTTCATTGTTCATTTACTGTTAATCATTTATTGCTCATTATTAGCCATAAAAGGCCATCTTTAAAGCCCCCATTATCATTGATTCTTCATCGATCTTTCGTAGCTATTAGCCCCGTCTACACCTCGAGTCCCTGCTCCAGCTAGCTCGAAGCCCAGCTTTGGAACCCTATTTGTTTGAATTTCCTATTTTCTTTACTCACACTTAGCATCTATTGTCTAACAACTAGCGTCAAGATAAATCATGTATTTTTAGAACCACAAAATCAAATATAATCGTAGTTACCATTTTCAAGGTAAAAAATATGAGAATGGGCCGACGACTAGTTAGTAGTTGATTCAGGAAGAGCCTAGTCATTAGTAGACAAGAAGTTACAGAAATATCTGCAGATCATGCAAGACAAATGTAGTAAACCCCAACATGGAGAATTCAGCCTCGCAGTAATGTCATTATAATATTTGAGATATATTCAAATAGGAGTTGGGGTAGTTAAAGGTACCGTATGAGTATTACGGGGATAAAAGAAAGTGCCACTGGAAAGGCAATAAAAATAGCAGTTCAGAAGCAACCATACAAGCACAAGGGCACAGAGCTAAGCAGCTATGGATGATTATAGGAAAGGAAGGACATCAAAAGGTCCGTAATAAGCTCAAAGCTTTACGTGAACCAAGGGTTCTACCTAAGTACTACAACGAAAGACTAGATGAGGAAATAAGGAAGAAGGCGTCAACCTAAGCACCATGACCTAAAGACGAAATGGTTGTGTACCAATAGTCTCACAAAAATATTGTAAGCACTCCAAAGGAAAGTGGCGCTTGCAGTGGCTAATGAAAGTGAAGTAAAATTATAAGTAATATTCGAGATCACATGAGTTGCACGAAAACTCTGGCATGTGTGGGCACTAAGATAAGCTAAGTATGGACACAACAAAGGGCGCAGAAATACCAGGAAAAGTTATAGCATACATTGAAAAAAAAAAACTAAGGTGGAACGAAAGAAATTATTCGATCAATGATATAGAGTGGATTACGTTATGAACACACTTAAGGGTTAAGAGTTTTATACACATAGCACATACAACCATAAAAGATTCTGGTATATGTTAAAAGAAGGAATTGAGCCTAGGTCATAGACTAAGGATTAAATTGCTAAAGGATTTGTCATGCATATTCCTCAGCGACCAGAAAAGGTTAAACAAAATAACTAATACCATGAACCAAAGATCGGGAGATAACTTAAGCTGCCATAAAGGCCGATCAGAAGAAGGAGGAAACTAAAAAGTTACATCAACGAAGTAAATCAGGAATCCGATTATTGGACCCAAAAGTTATAAGAATCATGATTGAGAACATAGCAGAATCACTCTTAATATTAGAGCTGTAGGAGAGATAGCACAACAACCATATTCTAAGACGACTCTACAATAAAGTAAGTTAGAAAAATACCAGCCTCATAAGAATTAAGTATGGAGCTCCCACCGGATTGTATAGGCACTAGAGGTGCAAGTATTATAACAGAGCTTCAAATGGTGAATGAAATCTCTACTTATGTGGGAGAGAGGTTATGAAACAGAGATAGAAGAATGTGAAGTGATATTTTAAAGTAAGGTAATGGTGAACAACGTACGAAATACTCATGTCTAGAAGGATGAGAGTGGTACATACTACAGGTAAAAGACTAGAAGTGTTATGATTCAGTATCAAGGAATGATAGTAGCATCATCGGTGGCATACCTTCCTGCCTATGGTTTCTAAGTACCGAAATTTCTAATTAGAAAGTAAGAGAAGAGTTAGACATGATGTGATTTGTTGTTTGATGTTCCAGAAAAGAATATGGGAATCGGTCGCAAGCTAAAGCATGATAGAACGACAAGGTTTTAGAAAGACAAGAGGAAGGATAAGAAGAAGGCAAGTGAGAAGGTAAAGAAAATGGATAAGTCCTCGGTATTAAGCCCATGAAAACAAAGGAGCTGATAGTTCCTCTAAGTTATAGAAAACTCAATATAGCATGAATGAACTCAAATGAGACTAAGACTAGTGCATTTAGAAGAGATGGAATGCTGCCCAGGTATCAGAATAGGGAGTAAATGTGATAAGGGCCTTCTCTTGAGTAATGATTTGAAAAAGAAAAAAAGGGGGAAGAGGATTTCATGAATTGTAAGGGGCTAAAATACCCATATAAGGTGAGTCACACTGGGATACTATAAAGTACGGTACTGGAAGTATAGCATCACCCCTAGGTGGATCAATCTAATTATTTCAGATGTCCCCATTAAGATGCAAGCCCAAGCGGGATGATGAATCAACATTAAGGTGGATCAACAACAGATGGATAAAAGTTCAATAGTATGAGATGAGATTAGACCATCAGTCTTAAGGATAAGCAACGAGAAGTAACCTGGAGTTGGTTGCAGACCATAGTAATTATAAATCAAAGTAAGAATCATGGTATAGTATGGCCTATATAGATGCAGTAAAGTCATAAAAATGGATAACCAGGTCTATGAAATAAGACATAGTCATATTCGCAAGTTCTACAAAGTACTTAGCAAAGAACTTCAGTACACCTATAGATGCCCATAGAGGCATTCTATCAAGCCTTGTATATATTTACAAAGTAAGGCCTAGAGATTGGCTAAAAGCTGGAAGAAAAAGGAGAGAAAAGTCGCATAGGCACACTTACAAGGTCAGTATCGTACAAGCTTCATGATAGAAGGTAACAAGAGTTACGACATTGGCAGGATTCCGACCATAACTCGTGGTGTGAGAAAAAGGCCTAAAGCGGGGAATGCTCTGGCCTTTAGAGTTATTTACATAATAGTTGCCTAGATGGCAAGAGGAGCACTAAAGTATTTATAAGAGCTATGGGTTATGAGAATGATAAGTGCATTAGTCAACATTCGAGGACGAATATTCCGAAGGAGTGAATGATATTAAATCCCGCATTTTCATATGTTAATGTTTGTCCTCAATTAATTGACATAGACTCGGGGATGAGATTATCTTGAAATTAGCATGTTTATGCTATTTATACAATGCATTAAGTAAGTGTGATGAAAGAAAGGGTACACGAATTAAAAAAATAAGTTCCATTTAAGGTTGTCGAATTTAGATAAAATACGATACGAGCTATAATGCCCAACACTTATGGACTAGTACCATCCAAGGTACCATATTACCACGGTAGTATGATGTATAAAGTGTATTAAAAATAAGTAGAATTTTAAGTAATTTGAGATAATTTTTAATTATGCGTGTAATTGGTTAATTACCGATTAACGGAACATTACCTAATTAACCAATAAGTGGATAAATATCAATAACTCCCACACCCCAAAACGTGGCAGCAAGCCCTTATTAAGAAAAAATAATCTTAGTCATTTTATGTTAGCTGGTATCTTAATGCCTTAGTTACAAGACACCTCCCCCTTTAAAGATTTCAAAACAAACCTTGCAAATTTCATTTCAATGTTTCAATACCAAGGAATATTGTTCAAACTCCATTATGCAGTCGTCTACACAAAATTCAAACTACGGTCAATTCTTTTAACTTAAGATTCCAATTTTGGGACTAAGTTTGCATTTCATTTGGTAACTTACCCGAAACCAAAATCAACCATCCTGATAAGTCATATAACCACAATATAATATAGGGAAAGAAATAAATAAGGGGACATGGCTAAAATACTCAAAATGATCGGCCGGGTCGTTACAATAAGTGTGGTTTGGACGCTTTCGGCGAATTCAAATTTTTGAAAGTTAAGAGAATGATTTGTTCTTCAATTCATGATCTTAATGTTATTTGTAGTGTTTCGAGCCTTTTGGATAAGTTTGGTTAATGTATTTGGACTTGTTGGTATGATTGGACAAGGTCCAGACGGTTTGAGGTGTGTTTTGGGTTATTAGTTGAGAGACTAGTTAAGTTACAGATTTGTAGGTTAACCACGGTCAAAATCGGGTCAAGACGACCTCATTTCAATGTTTAGAGTGTGTGAGTAGGTTCGTACGTGTTTGATGATTCAAATCCATATATTGTTTATGTCCGAGATGTTCTAGATGAGTTTCGGGTTCTCAAATTAAGATTTTACAATTGCTATATTTTGTGGTGCGATAATTTAGAAAATACTGGTTATGTCCTTATGTTCGTCCATAAATTTCAAACTTCCTTTAAAACTTTAAGCATCATATCTCTCTTATTTTAAGGCCAAATTGGGTAATTCAAAAGTCTATCTTGGGTGAAATCTCGCAGGGATTATGCTAGGATTATGAAATTTGAGTTTCAATATCATCTTGTATTTTATTTGGTTTGGGACAATTGCTATATTTTATTATTTGTTTATGGATTTAATCACTTTTTCTAAGCGCTCGAGAAGAGGAGATTTTATGGATATTTTCATCGCTACTTTGTGGGTAAGTAATTTCTACTTATTTTTTGTATTATTTTTGTTACGACACAAACCAATGGGCCATGATCAGTGCCTGAGTCTTACTTATCGAACACCCCTAAGCATACGTCTAAGATATAAACACGAAATAAGGGTAGGTCATGCATAACATCTATCAATAAACGGTTGAAGCATGTGAGTAACATATGTGAGGAAACATGCCCAAAAGACATATATATATATACATGCAGTATACGGTAGGGTGAGCCAACAAGGCTGCTATGGACAACTATTTATCAAAATAGAAGCCGACAAGACCACATACTATCAAACTATACATGATTGTCTACAAACCTTTAATAGTGTGTAAAACTGTATAAAGGATGGGAATGGACCTTGTCGTACCCATATATGTATACAAAAATATCATTCCAAAACCCAATAGCAGCTTCGGATCAAATAGAGCACACCACTTATCGCTTAGCAAGGATCATAAGAAAGGGGAACGTAAGCCTGTCTACCTGCACCTACGGGCATGAAACACAGGCCCCCAGGAAATAGGGGAGCCAGTACGAATTATGTAACGAGTATATAAGGTATGAAAATCAGTATGTAAAATTCGTGAAAAAAAAATGGATTAAAGGACTCAACCTGTAAGTCTGAATAGCTCCGTGAATCATGAAATATTTATGATTTCATGCATTTGCGTGCAAATATCATACCATGATAGGTATACGCATACATAAAATTGTCAAGCCTCTGAGGGCATCCCATCATATCATCACGGCCTTAATGGGCGAAATCATCAGCATATACCAGCTGATGAGGTGTTGGTGCATCAGTAACACTGTAACCTTTCCTCATACCCCATATATATATATACACGCATATACAACTTAATATGTTTACGGGTCAATGTACATGTATAAATGAATGCAATGCATACGTAAGTAAGTCAATAAGATCTCTCGAAAAGTAATAAGATCAATATGCCTTCAGTTAATATAGTCAAAATAAACTTTATCAACTTACGTATTTTTTTAGACCCATGAACAGACAATATAATAATAGGATACATGGGGAATCGAGAATATAGGCACCTCTAGTACTTTTATGAATAGAGTCATTTGTGAAAGTTGCGCGTTTACTCGTTTTGTTTGTATCATATGGACCATGCCAAAAGGAAAGAATGAATAGTTTTAACATACCTTTTTTGTTTACTTAACAACATGACATCTGTTAAGCCCGTTAGTACTTAAATTTACAACAAACAAGTTTGCTTTATCAAATCAACTACATATACATAGATGATATTAAATAGATATAGGAGAAGTTAAACCTTACCTTGGCAACAAGAATACTCATCCAACTAAGCTCTACATCAAGCCCAAATAAGCTCTTTACCACTAACAACAAAGTAGAGAGATAACTAGGTGACCTTGATATTCCAAGAGAGAAATTACCTTACCATATTATGGATTTGGTCTTGTACCCTAGGATAACGGTGAGAGAGGTTTTGGGATGATATTTTGGAGCTCCATCACGTTGCAAGAGAGAGAGAGAGAGAGATCTAAATTGTTCTCTAAGTGAAATATCTATGTATATATGGCCTTACTGATGGACTTGCGCAGCTGGGTTTGACTTCCCATCTCTATAATTTTCCTTTTACCTTTTAATCTTCTCTACAAACTCTAAGTAGGTGATGCACCTACTTAATCAAGCATGTGATACATGTTGGTTATTTTTCCATTTTTAAATATGTGTCTCATCCTCGTTAAATGATTTAGACATATGTCGAGTAGCTCAAGCAAGTAGGACGAAAAGTAAGTTGGTGAAGCAGGCACATGGGGTAAGCAAACAACTCATTTTTATTTTTCCAAATCTCCTTTCTCACAATTAGGTGCATTTGTTCTCAACCTAGTCGTGTATATGTTAAACAGAAATACAGGATGTAACATCATTAAATTACTTAACATACTTTCGAAGAGGATCTCATTTCCGATCTTACATAAATTGACTTACTACGTACTATTGCATGTGAATACATGGGGTGTAACATCATTCCCCCATTTAAAACATTCATCCTTGAATGTTAACTGATGCGCTTATCAGTCTCGTAACATATAGCCCTTATGAATACTTTAATACTGTATGTGTTATCTAAGCAATTACTTTGTGAATAAATCCAAAGGCAAGATCATCCCCCCCCCCACCTTTAGGCCTCTCGAATGTTAAACTGCCAAAGAATTAAAGAAATTTCGGTAGAGTCTCCTCCATAACTGTACTACTTACTACCAACCTGTCATGCAGCAAACCAACTAATACAAAGCCACACTGTGGTACAATCATCAATAACAATAATGGCCGCACACGAACAATGACATTAACTAACATATGAATCTAGTAACATATACGCACCTAAAGGCTGTGATGTCACAGTCTTGTCCCTGTCTAGAAGCGGAAACAAATGAGGATACATAGACTTCATATCTTCTTCGCTTCACAAGTGGTCTCCTCCAAAGTACTTTAACTAAAGCTACATCCTTAGTTTTCAATCTCTGAACCTGTGTATCTAGTATAGAAATGGGAGCTTATTTGTATGATAGCTGTTGCGCAACCTGGCCATCGTCAACTGGCATGACCATAGAAGTAGGGATGGTAATGGGGCAGTTTGGGTGCGGGGCAGTACAAGTTTTAGCGTTTACAAGGCGGTGCAGGTTTGGGAGTTTGCGGTTGCAGGGCGGGGAGGGATAATTTTTAAATACAAATATCGTGCGAGGTTGCGGGTCATGGGTTGGGGATTTGCATTGACTGATTCTTGGATAGCTACGTTTTCCTAGAAAAAAAAGAGATTTACCTCATGCCCTCTTGAAGGTGAGAACTTGACCATATATACTATGTAAAGAACTATAGAAACATTGCCAGTTACAACTTACATGGTAAATTTAATTATTTATAGTGTGTTACTATTTGCACTTTCCATAGGTTTGACCGACCTAGTTATCAAATTTGGCATATCTGTCAAAATATTTCTACTACAAATAAGAATATTATAATACATAAAATATATCATCTATTAGTATCCTTTAAAAAGTGAGTTTAAAAGAACGTCTACTGGTTTCGAGGTTCTATATGAAAATTTAAGTGGAAAATTTAAGATGTTATGTAGATGTTTGTGCCATCTTTATATAATGCAACTATTGGCAAAAAAGCATAAAAAAATAGATAATTTTAATATAAAAAAACTTGCGGGGCGGTTGAACGCGGGTGGACACAGGTTTAAATCCTCTGTGAGGTGGGGTGTGTTGAAATTATGCGGGTTCAGACAGAACTAGCTTCGCACCGCCTGCTATTCCTACTTGGAAGGATCTTTGATACTCTTACCGAGAATAGACACATGAAAGACTGGATGTACAGACTCCAAGCCAGAAGGCAAGTCTAACTCATATGCTACCTGGCCTACTTTGCCTATGATTTTATAAGGTCTATTTAACTGAGGGCTAAGTTTTCCTTTCTTACCGAATCTCATAATGCCTTTCATCAGTGATACCTTTAGGAATACCCAGTCGTCTACCTGAAACTCTAAGTCTCATCGTCAATTATCTGCATAAGACTTATGATGGCTCTGAGCTACTAATATCCTTTACTATATAAGCTTAATCTTCTCGGCTGCCTATTTTACCAACTTTGGTCCTACTAACATAGTTTCCCCAACATCGATCTATCTGATAGGAGACCTACACTTCCGTCCATAAAGAGCTTCATATGGAGCCATCTAAATGCTGGAATGATGGCTACTATTATACTCGAACTCAATAAGCAACAGATGATCATCCTAGCTACCTCTGAAGTCTATCACACAAGCCCGTAACAGATCTTCTAGTGTCTGAAAAACAAGTTCAGACTGACCGTCTGTCTGGGGATGAAATATTGTGCTATGACTTATCTGAGTCCCCAATCCTGTTGATGATGTCCAAATCCACGACTAAAAAGTAAATGGACATGGTTGCATGCAATATAATTTACCCAACTATGAGTCGGGGTCAAATCCCATAGAGAACAATATGTAGGCGATTAGGAATGTAAGAGAATTATCACTTTGTTAAGCAATTCCAAACGCTTAGAATTGTTTTTAGAAAATATTTATACCTAAATGCAGAAGTGTAAACTAACCTAGAAAGCAAGTAAAATAATCAATGGCTACAAGTATGGATGCATCGGGAATTACACTCATGAAACGATCCAATGTATTTCACGATTTTACAAATATAAGCGAGTTTATGTTAATTACCCTCGGGTAATAATTCTATATTAGCTTCTTTCGAAGACTAACAAGACTTCCTAATTGAATTATCCCTAAAACAATTAGGAGATTAAGCACACTCGATTATGGCTACAAGTAGTTCAATCCTATCCCTAGGGTTAAAGACTCACGTTCTTGTTAATTAATCTTTCCTAACCCCAGCTAATCTTTCCCAAAATTAATTCGGAGTTAATGAGTGAGTCCTAAGGTTTACTAATCCCTTTGAAAACATTAAAGAACAAGAATACTTAATTAAAGAAACAATAACTCACATCATAAAAATATAAATATTATTCAATACATAAGCACAACAAGATATTTAATCTACACATTAATTATGAATATTCCTATAAACAAGATTCAAGTGTTGAAATAAATACTACACACTTATATATTCAATACAAAATAAGAAAATGAAGAAATGAACATAAATGGGTAAGAAATTCTCAACCAAAGGCTTCAAATCTTCAAAACCAAGTGTGTGTGCAAACCCTAGCTTCCAACCTTGCTCTCTCTAGTCCTAAGAATGAAAATAAGCCAAAAAAGCTCTTTTACAAATGAGCTGGTTTGGGCATTAAAGGGTTTGAGGCCAAAAAATGTGCAATGACATAATTAACCAGAACTGAAGCACGATTTTTGCATTTGCGAACAAAAGTTTGCAATTGCGAACTATGACCATATTGTTGACCTTCGCATTTGCGATCAAGACTTGGCATTTGTGAAGGTTGACTGCCTAGGTTGACTTCACATTTTCGAAGTCTTCTTCGCATTTGTGAAGGCTTCTTGATTAATATTCCTTCGCAATTGCGATGGATTACTCGCAATTCCCAAATCTGCTTTCTTCGCATTTCCCAGGATAGTGTTGCATTTGCGACAACTGCGGTCCCTTTCCAAATTTTCGTCTTTTTAGCTTCTTTTTGACTTATTTCACTTGATTTCTTCAAGGTCGCGTGTAAAACACATAGAAGTTGTAATACAAAAGTAAATGGCATTAAACACATGATTTTATCACTCAAACATAGCAAAAATGTAGTCTTAAAGACAAGATAAGTTGGTAAAATACCAACTTATCAAACCTCCAAACTTAAACTATTGCTTGTCCTCAAACAATGAAAGCGACAAAATCTCCTCCCATCTATTTAACTCAACATTTTAACCTTATCATGCCAAGCCAAAAAGGTCTACTATAAGAACAAATACTTGATTTTGATTAGTATCAACAATTAATCCAAAGTATATGAATCATCGAACACTTCTCATGAACTTCATTACATTTCAAGTGTTCAAACGCTATGCAAATCCAAGTAGCAAATCAAGTCATGACACTAAAACTTCAAAATTTGCCTCTCTATCACAATTATCTTCCCTTGTTCATTCCTCTCAAAATGTGATTAAATTCACAACTCAAATCTCATGTGCCCTCACACTTTAGAGAGTATCCCATACTCATAATTTGCAATTCAAAATATAAATGGGATATCAAGTGGAAAGAATAGTCTCTCACTCTCACAAAGATATTCAGATGCATAAAAGTAGTGTCATAGGCTTGCCCTTATTTTAATAAGCCTCCTATTCAAGAACATTCGGTTAGAGGTCCCCTAAGGACTTTTTGAGCTGTAATGTAGGTTTAGGGAAGGATTGGAGCATTTAGGATATAAGTGACTACACCCTCCTTGAACATTACTAACATTTGTCTTTCTTTTTGCACTTTGCTTCAGCCCTTATTGGCATCTAGTTATCAACATAGAGCCACCTTAAAGCACCTCTCTTATTTTCTCAAGACTTCATATTTATATATCTACATAATTTTATTTTATTTTTTTATAGCTATTTTCTTTTGGAGCTTGAGTAATTTCATATGGTCACTTTGAGGTATATGTTTCTCCACTCAATGTACAACCTTACTGATTTTCCACTTTGATACCAACACCCCTAAACTTAGGCTTTTAGCCTCATTCTCAATATTCAAGGAGGGACGGGTGCAAAAGAGAGAATTATTTCACAAAAAGGTAAAGTATTGTAATGTGGTGGCCAAAGAAAAGGTTAAAGGCTCAAATAGGGGAAACTAGTTATTAAATTCATGCAATGGTAGGCTTGAAAGGCTATAAAGGATTTTTTTCAAAGATTACAAAGAATTCCTAAGGTCATCCCTCCATCCAAACACAATTAACATTAGAATTGAAAAACCAACCGGGCAATTCTTAGACTACAAATGATGCAAAAGAACTTCACAATAGGTCTCACCACACATGACACATGAAAACTCAAGTGGAATACAAATCCAAAATCCAATTTAAACCAATGAATCTCAAGGAAGTTTCATGTAGCCTAAGAAACTATTTAGTGAATCAAAGAGCCAAAAATTGAGTCTAAAATTCATGACAATGATTTTTTTTACTTCAATCATTTTTCTTTTTCAAGGATCAAAAATTCATATACCGAGGTTTAAATTGTGTTGGTACCAAGCAAGCCATACCATTGCCAATGGGCCCATACCCCACTCAAACCGCTTATTCTTCCTAAATTAACAAAATCTTTATCTAAACTACAAGACTAATTCCCTTAAGAAAGTTGCCTAGCTATCCATCTTCGGTAAAAGTCGACAATAATTTACTAACAATTACCTGGTTCAAGAAGAAAATTGCCATCCTCGAAAAAAGAACCGTGGTACAAAGAAAACCAAGGATATCACCACTAAAATAAAACATACTATATATAAAAAAAATTAAGAAGCTAGTAAACATACCAATATAACACATCACATAAAAATACAACATCACATGAAAACAACCAAAGTACCAATCTACCATATCCACATTTATCCACAATTATACAAGAACAACAGTTATACAGGAAGCCACCCCAACTAAAGATGTTGCAATGTCCCCAATGCAACTAAACATAATAGAGTAAAATGGTGGAAAGTGCTCCCTGAATACTGCATCAGGTGCTCTCCTCGTTGCTAGACTCAGAGGCATACTCCTCTCCTTCTTCCTCCGACCAATATACTGGAGCATCATCATCATCATCATCTACCGGTCTGGTCGATGGCATTGGGTCTTGAGGCTTTAGGACTTTCCACAGCCCATTCACACCCTTCCACATGCGGGTAAAGAATTTATCTATTTTCTTCTCCCTTTTTTCATCTTGGTGTTTGCCTTTTCAGAGTGTCATGAGAACTGATCAACTTAGCATATGCCTTGGCCATAACTGTGTATGCCTTCTCCAGTGTCTTAAGTTGATCCCCTGCTTCCTCTGATCATCAACATACCTTTGAAACTCTTTCTTTGACATGTATGCACCGGGTCCCTCAGATGTTTCCCCAGGTCCCTGTGGAGGCCAACTACTAGGTCGCAAATTAGCCGCATTTCCTCAGTAAGCACATCAAATGGTCCTCCTGCAGACGATGATGGCTAGCTACTCTGATCAATCTGAGAAGAAGACCCCATCTTTCTCTTTTTGCTCTTCACATATCCACCCTCTCATCTTTTCTTCAACTGATGTAGAGGCTTTCCCGGCTCAATCTAGTTGTCCCTGGAGCTTCTTCCACCCCAGCAAGTTGGCATAGCTCAGTGATAAGTGATGGGAATATCAATGATGTACTATTCTGGATCTGATATTCCCTCAGTTCATTTATGAAGATTTCACCAACATTTAGTTGAATACCATAAAGGATGCATGCTATCATTTGAGCTATTGTAGCCGGTACATTCCCTATATTCAACACAGGGTAGATACGACTACATATGATGGCCAGCCATATCTTTGCTTCGGCAAGTGAACTCCTTGGATGTGATCCTCTGCACCTGGGCATAATATAGGCACCAAACACTCCCCTGAGACACAGTCTTTTGCATGGAATGGAGCAAATTTTTATGACTTCCAAATCCACTACTAAAAAGTAAATGTACAAAGTCGCATGCAATACAATTTACCCAACTATGAGTCAGGGTCGAATCCCACAGAGAACAATATGTAGGAGATTAGTAATGTAAGAGAATTATTACTTGTTATGCAATGCCAAACACTTAGAATTATTTTTAGAAAATATTTATACCTAAATGCGAAAATATAAACTAATCTAGAAAGTAAGTAAAATGATCAATGGCTACAAGTATGGATGCATCGGAAATTACACTCAAGTAATGATCCAATATATTTCACGATTTTACAAGTATGAGCGAGTTATTATTATTTAGCCTCGGATAAAAATTCTATATTAGCTTCTTCCAAAGACATCCTGATTGAATTATCCCTAAAGCAATTAGGAGATTAAGCACACCCGATTATGGCTACAAGTAGTTCAATCCTATCCCTTGGTAGAATCTATAAAATGAGGGTTAAAGCTTCAAGTTCTTGTTAATTAATCTTTTCTAACCCCAAATAATATTTCCCAAAATTAATTCAGAGTTAATGGGAGAGTCCTAGGGTTAGCTAATCCCTTTGGAAATATTAAAGAAGCAAGAACTCACTTTGTTTACCGCGAAAATCGTAATAACAATCAAATTTGATTTAGTAGTTCTAAAAATACGTGATCTATCTTTATGCTAGGTGTTAGGCAGTTGATGCTATTTAAAAGACTTATAAGCGATATAAGATCTTAAGAACAAGGCGATAAACAAACCGAAAAGTTAACAATCGGGGCCTCGAGCTTGCCGATTCGATGGCCTCGGGGTCTTGTCTGAAGCTCGGCTGGGAGCTATCGAGGGTGGTCGATGGAGGCCAACAGTTATAAATAAATCAATGACATCTCTTTATGGCCAATAATAAGCAATAAATGATGAACAATGTGTGTAAGTAATGAATATATGCATGTAACGACCCAGCCTGACGTTTTGAGAGTTATAGCCTCATTTCCCCCATCTATGCTTCTTTATGTATTTTTCAGTTTTGTTGAGTTGATTCGAGTTGGTAGGTTTGGGCTCGGAGTAGTTTTGGAGTGAAATGAACACTTAGTTTCTTAGTTAGAAAGCTAAGTTAGAAAAGCCAATCGAATGTTGCCTTATGAGCAAACGAATTCGGATTTGAATTTTTATGATTTGATTAGCTTCGTTGGGTGATTTTAGATTTTGGAGTGTGTCCGAAATATAGTTTGGAGGTCTGTGGTAGAATTAGGCTTGAATTGGCGAAAGTTGGAAGTTTAGAAATTCTTAGGCTTGAATTCGAGGTTGATTTGGAGTTTTGGTGTTGTTTCGGGTGTTCTGGAGGTTCGACTAAGTTTGGGTAGTAATATACGACTTGTTGGAATTATTGGTTGAGGTCCCGAGGGTATCGGGTGAGTTTCGGATAAGTTTGGGTTGTGTTGCGCTCATTTTTCTTATGTTTCGACGTCGTTTTTCAAGCATAAATAATATCATATTGAACAAATGAGCTCCGATTTCTTTTTTTATTGAAGCATTAGATCCATATCGTAATTACGGACCTGTAGCAAAACGAATGATCGAATTTGGACATCGTATGAGGATTTAAGGGTCATTTTACTAAGAATTAGGTTGTTAGATTTTTCAGATTAATTACGAAATTGCCACTAGCAGCTTGTTTAAAAATCTGCACTATTTGTAAATATTAAAACCTACATATCTCATTCATTATAAGGTCAAATTGAGTTATTCAAAAGCCTAACTTGACTAGAATTTCATAAGAAATCTATTGGACGCATAAAATATGAGTTTCGGAATCATTTGGCATGAGAAACAAGGCATAATAATTGGCAAAAAAATATATAAAACTAGGGTTTGTTTATTCGGTCATATTTTGAGTTAGGGAGCTCGGATTTTGGCGATTTTTGGAGGCGTTTTTCACTATAGGGATTGGGGTAATTTCTCTTTACTCAGTTTTGGTTATATTTCATCTTCGTTTTTGGGATTTGATTTATGATTTCAAAATAAAATTGAGGGTGTTAGGATTTGAGTTTTGGAAAGTTTTAAGTGAGCATTTGAGGGACCAAACAGAGTTCAATTTTAATAAATTATATATGGTTAGACTCGGGAGGGGACGAGGATTATTATTCTATCATTGTTAACTGATTCCGAAACATAGGCCCGGGGGCTGGATTTTGGCCGATTTTGAATTTTTGGCATATTTTGTAGTTTTTATTATGGAATTCGATTCTTTAGCACATGGTGATGATATTAATCTGATTATGGTTAGATTCGGAGCTTTTGGACACTGAGTCTAGAGACGAGGCCATCCCGTAGTAGGATTTTATGCGATTGGATTGAGTAATAGTTTTAACTCTGGCCTTGAGGGTATAAACCTAGAGAATTTGATATCATGTGATTGTTCGGAGGTGATACCCATGATAGGTGATGGGCATGTAGGTGTATACCCCGAGAGATTGAGACTTGGTCCGTCCCGTGAGGCCTCATGGCCATAATCTGTGTTTACGTAGTTACTTGTTGTTGAACTTGCCTGCCTTCATGTTAGAGATCATGCTTAGGCTTTATTCATGCTCACAATTATTTATACTCAGTTATAGAGATTATTGTACCTGTTTACCTCAATCTCTATTAATTGCTAATATGCTATGATACGTGATGTGGGCTATGTTCCCCTATTTGTTGATGATGGTGGGGCTAGTGAGGTATATGATTGAGTGAGGTTGAGGGCCTTGTTGTGAGGATATTAATACCATAGCGCGTGAGTTGCCTGCGTTGCACGTGAGTTGACCGTGCGGGTCCAGGTATTGATA
The DNA here is from genome assembly GCF_000393655.2 of Nicotiana sylvestris. Classification (NCBI taxonomy): domain Eukaryota; kingdom Viridiplantae; phylum Streptophyta; class Magnoliopsida; order Solanales; family Solanaceae; genus Nicotiana; species Nicotiana sylvestris. Next base: position 93,301,836 of record NC_091064.1, on the reverse strand, counting down.
TCATAGCGCGTGAGTTGTCCGCGTAGCACATGAGTTGTTCGTGCTTAGCGCTTGGGCTTTGGGAGTTCCTCCGGAATCTGTACACACCCCAAGTGAGCGCAGTGTGTTGAGTGTATTTAGTGTTGAGTGTTGAGTGTTGAGTGTTGGGTATTAGTGCTTAGTAATGGAGTGACATTATTGTGAAGTTGCATTTACTTTTGCTGTTGTTGCATTTATATGTTAAATTTTTTTGTGGTATTTACTGAGTTATGAAATTTACCTGTTTATTCATGTTTATTTTTTTAAAATTGTGAAAATAAATAATCGGACTGTTTTACTTAGCTCGTCACTACTGCTCAGTTCCTTAGTTATTTCTGTTACTACTGAGGTGGTTGTACTCATACTACTCCCTGCACTTTATTTGCAGATCTAGGTGAGTTAGAGCACGGTGATCGTTGATTTCAGGCCAACTATCTGTGGAGATTTCAAGGTAGCTGCCAGCGTCCGCAGGACCTTGTTACTCCTTTTGTCATTTCTTCTTTTAGACAGTTAGACATTTTATATATCTTAGTTTATAGTTTTAGACGCTCATGACTTAGTGACACCCCGATGATTAGGACTCCTTTCTGTATTTTATATTAGTTATATTTAGAGTTGATTTAGTTTATGAGAAATTTAAATGTTGAAAAGTTTTATTAAATTCTTATAAACAAATAAGTAGTAATATTTTGGGAATATGCATCCCTTGTAATACGATAGGCGCCATCATGATCATGCTTAGGTTTTGGGTCGTGACAAGTTGGTATTAGAGCGTAGGTTACATAGGTCTCACAAGTTATGAGCGGGTTTAGTAGAGTCTTGCGGATCGGTACGGAGACGTCTGTACTTATCTTCGAGAGGCTGCATAACCTTTAGGAAAATTTCTCCTTCATGAATTCTTATCGTGTTGTATTGATTCAGCTTGATGTGTAATTCTTTGAATTCCTTCCATGCATTCGTATGCACACATGAGTGCTCGGTATCAGTTGTGCATCGACGGATTGTGATTCCCTAGATGAGGTGCGAGATGTGATTTCTGTGTGTTGATGTTGGGCTAGTCTGGAGGATTTAAGGACGGGTTTTGACTGTAGATTGAGCACTAAGGTGTTGATTGTGTGAGCGCGTGCTTGTGGACTTATATGTTCGGTAGTGTCCCTATTAGTGAAAATAGTGACTGGATTGATACGTTATTAGTATGATGTGACCGCGAGATGCCAAACATGACTTCTCCCGAACTAATTGAGTTCATCTTGCACTATATTTACCCAATCTACATCCTACAAAGCCTTAACAACATTTTTAGGTTCAATAAGAGATAGGAAAGTATCAAAAGCACAAAGATTTTTAATTGTGATCTAGTTTTGACTCCATAGGTTGGATCATTAATTATGTTCTCAATAGGATAAGAACTTTGATACGTATGGGGTTTCACAACCAATTGATTTCTGCTTGGTGTTTCTCCCATGGTCTGTTGCTGAGGAACATGGTTATGAACAGGTTCCTTTAGAGGATTAATTTCAGTTCCTCTTCGATCAGTTCCCCCTGTCAGGTTGCCCTGAGTGGAAGGACATGTTCCTTCTTTTGGTGCCACTTTAGCTTGAGCTGAGACTTCAGTCAAATCTTTGACCAGTCCAATAGCTTCATCTTCATGTTCCTGTCTCTCATAAAGAATGTTAGTTTCATCGAACACTACATGTACACTTTCTTCTACACACAAAGTTCTTTTATTGAGCACTTTATATGCTTTGCTATGTGAAAAATATCCCAAGAATACTCTCTCATCACTTCTGGGATCCAACTTACCTAGGGAGTCCTTTCCATTATTGTGCACAAAGCACTTGCATCGAAATTCCCTAAGATGGGATATATTTGGTTTTCTCCCTTTAATTAATTCATAGGGAGTTTTCTCTACAAGAGGTCTAGTCATGCATCTATTGATGATATAACATGCAGTGTTTACAGCCTCAGCCCAGAAGCTTTGGGGTAGTTTACTAGAAAGAAGCATATCTTCAAGAGTCCTGTTCTTTTTTTCAACTACTCCATTTTTTTGGGGAGTCCTAGGGGCAGAGAAGTTATGATCTATACCATGCTCATCACAAAATTTAGTAAACTTAGCATTTTCAAATTCAGTTCCATGATCAGACCTAATGGATGCAAGTTGATTACCTAGATGTTTCTGAGTCTTTCTGACAAACGCAGTAAACATATCAAATGCTTCATCTTTAGATGTTAAGAATAGTACCCAGGTAAACCTAGAATAATCATCAACAAGTACCATCACATATTTCTTACCACCTCTCCTCAATGTTCTCATTGGACCACAGAGATCCATATTAACCAGTTCCAAAGTCCTGGTTGTGCTAATCATATTCTTACTCTTAAAGGATGATCTTACCTACTTCCCCCTTTGCACAGGCCTCACAAACTTTGTCTTTCTTGAACTTAATTAGGTAAACCTATCACTAAGTCACTGGAGACTAATTTTTTGAGTTGATTCAGACTTGCATGAACAAGTCTTTTGTGCCATAGGACGGGATCATTGTCCAACACACTCAAGCAAGTGAGTTCATTTTCTGAAAGAGTAGACAAATCTACAATATAAATATTGTTAACTATTTTTTCCCTGCAAAACAATCTTGTCAGTGGTAAGGTTAATCACAAAGCATTTGGTATAGTTAAATGCTACAAGGTCACTTTTGTCACATAATTGTGATACACTGATTAGGCTATATTTCAAGCCATCAATCATGTAGACATTCTCAATGGAGTGTGAGTCTGTCTTACCTACCTTTCCAACCCCAATAATCTCACCTTTCTTCCCATTTCAAAAGGAGACATTACCTCCTTTTAAGTCGTCATGTGAAAGGAGCCGGTTCTTGCTTCCAGTCATATGTTTTTAGCAGCCACTATGCATGTACCATATTTGGCTACTTCCCTTCACTTGGACATGCAAAAAGAAATCAGGGGTTAATCTTAGGAGCCCAAACTAGTTTGGGTCCCTTTCTATAGGCAAATGGGTAAATCAAACTCCTTTTACACCACTCAGGCAACCTATTTTTCTCTTGAACAAAGTCTTTGTTCTTTTAACTGGCCTTTTCTTTCGCATTACATTCATTTTTGTAATGACCAGTCTTACCACAGTGTATGCAGATTTTGTTTTCATGAAGAGTGAGATACTTGCTTTTAGGGTCCCATATAGGTACTTGAGCCCCATAGCCAAGTCCTCTCTTGTTGATACTGTGATGTTCTTGTAGTTAGGAAAGTGCATCAGAAGCCTTATTCCATTTACAAGTTTTGTCTAGTTCATGCTTTACCTTCCCTAGGTCTTCTTTTAAAACTCTTATCTGCTCATCTTTCTTGTACAACTCATCCTTCATTTTTCCTAAGTTTTCTTCTAAGGTGTGATGTGTGTGATCAGCTTTCTTCTTACTTGTGGCCATGTGTGTTGTGAAACTCGCACACTAAGTTGTGATTTCTTTGTGAGGGATCAGATTGTATAGGCCTGGGCCACTTGGCATCTCTCATTTTACTGATGGCGAAAATAATGTCCGATACATCAACATTGAAGTTGTATTCTGACAAATGAGGTGCACCTGTTGGCCCTGCGTTAATATCGAATCTGGCTCTATTGAGGAGTCCTCGAGGATCTTGTCCTCGATCCATTCTCTGATAACTGCGAGGTAGGTTGTGCCACGGGGCATTCCTCCTATCTTCGATATACGGCTAATATCTTTCATTATTTGGTTTTGGTTCATTTGCCAGGAGCCTACTTGGTTATACATAGACCGAGAGGGCTCCCAACTGCTTATCCTCGACCCTGATTTTTGATTGGTACTGGTTGTGGACGTTCGACCAGGTCATAGGTGGATACTCAATTAAATTCTATTTCAACTGTTTTGAAGCCACCGAGCTTTGTTTGTTCAGACCTTGGATGAAAGCCTGCACTTGCCAGTCGTCAAAGACTGGCAGAAGCTCCATCCTTCCATTTGAAAGCGAGACACGAATTCCCCTAGCATCTCATTCTCCCTTTGCTTAATTTTGAAAACGCCGGACTCGTCGCTACTTTGGTGGCACTGGCATGTGCCTTTACAAAGGAGTCTGCTAGCATGGCTAATTAATCTATGAAGTTTGGAGCCAAGTTGTGATACCACATCATGGCCCCCTTCAAGAGTGTTTCCCTGAACTTTTTCAGCAATACAGACTCGATCTCATCATTTTTTATATCGTTGCCTTTTACTTCGCAAGTGTAGGAAGTAAAGTCTTCATTGGGGTCTGAGGTCCCATTGTACTTTTGGAGTTCTAGCATTCTGAACTTCTTTGAAATGGGTTTTGGGTACGCTTCTTCGGGAAAAGGCCTTTGTATGAATTATTTTGAATCTATACCCTTCAGGACCAGGGTTGTGCTTGAAATCTGGTCGACCTTGGAGTTGTAGGTCTCAAATTTCTTATCGTTGGTTGATATCATTTTCTCGCCCGATTCGATCCTTTTGGTGAGGTCTTCGAGCATTTTCGCAATGGTTGGGGATGATATTGATGTGTTGTTGCTTGATATCTCAGATATATGTTTGGCTGGGGGAGCAGTCCCTAGTGCCACCGTGTTGGGAGTCTTCAGGTGGCTTTGTAGCTGAGCGATACCCAACTGTTGTGCCTACAACATTGCAAAAATAACATGAAGGTTAACTCCCCATTTTTCTAGAGCTGAGGTTTTTTTGGGCTTCCTATTGGTCGCCATGTCGTATGCTCGTGTCGGTGGGTGAGGTTTCGTCGACTTGCTATGCGTTTTGTGAAACCGCGTGCATTGGAATTGGTCTAGGCACGTTATCGGGGTTCTGTGGTGGCACGCCGATAATTGGAATTGCCGCACCGTCTTCTCCATAGTTTTCAAGGTTGTCGTTCTCAACTCTGTTCACTAAGCCAGACATTTTGACCTGAAATCAAAGATCTTGGACAAGAAAAAGTGCAAAAGATAACTTGCATTGTGTGACAAAACCAGCAAGAAAAAAATCACTATTATTTTTAGCCCCACGATGGGCGCCACACTATTTACCGTGAAAATGGTAATAATAATTAAATTTGTTGATGGGACTCTAAAATTATGTGATCTATTTTTATGCTAGTTGTTAAAGCAGTTGATGATAGATATATGAAGATAAGATATGAAGTGCGAGCCAAAATAGAGTAATAGTCGAACTAAGGGGTTAGCTATTCTGGCCTCGGACTGACCGATGAAGGGCTTCAAGGTTGATGCCTGGGCTCGGGCTTGAGCTATTGGGGACAATCGGGACGGGGCTAATAGTTAGAATATAGTTAAAGGAGGCTCTTTATGTACAATAACAAGCAATACGTGAAGAACTAGTATGAAAGTAGTAAGCAATAACAATAGTGTCGAAAGAATATGCTAGAGAGAAAAAAGAGAGTTCTTGTGTATTTCGTGTAGAATAGTTGGAGCAACATGGTTTACAAAGTGCCAAGATTCCCCCCTTACATAGGAGGGGAAATCCTAACATAGTACAAGATACATTAATGATAAGAAAAGCGGGATGCGACAACTGACTAACTTCATGATGTTGGAACAGACTAGCTTTAGACTAGCCTAATAGACTTAACCGACCCCGCCTGCATTCTTCGGAAACTCCATGTGCCTGTTGGGGTCTCGGCCAACATTATCCCCAGGCCGGGTGTCGATCGATCTCGAGGGGGAATATTCGGTCCGCGATTTTGAGCCTCCGGGGTGCTCTCCTGAAATAAATTATTAACGAGAAATTGGTTCCCCCGATTTCACCGTATACATTCATTGACCGAAAAGATAGGAGCAAAGAATATGCTCGGTGTAAGTCTTAGAGGAAAGCCCTTAAGGAGATCCATGCTAAAGGATTTGTCCTATCTAAAGAGTTGACACGGGTGAGGGTGGATGAGCATGGTGCTCGGTTACTTCTGTCTAACGCCGAGGATAGCGAAGATGAGGCTGATGGGCCATATCACCCAAGAGGGATGTAGATTTTACTTTTTGATTCTGTATACCGCATTTTCAAAGCACGTTTGTAAATGGAGCTTGCATTTTTTTGTATATGTGTACAAAAGAAAACCTTGCAGTTTTATTTCTTCTATATATCTTTTTGTCTTGAATTTAGCCAGATGAACTATTCTTTGAGTTATAATGAATCCTTAGATTCATAGTATGGCCTTGAGTCTCATTGGGCTGGCCCGTAGGCTCTTATGCGCTTGGCCGATGCGACCTCTAGAATAAGCCGACATTTGAGCACTTACGTTTTTGCTCTTAGGCATGTTTTGGTCAGCTGTTTTTGACTTAGTCTGCTAGTTGAGTATTGACTTGAGCTCATTTGACCCTCAAGTTGTTGAATTTTGGGCTAGCGATAATGGCTCTTACGCTTTTGGTCGATGCGATGTTTTAGTGTAAGCTAGCATTTGAGCTCTTACGCTTTTGCTCTTAGTCATATTCAGTTAACTATTTTGGATTCAGTCTCCAAATCAGATTTCGACTCGAGCTCATTTGACCCTCAAGTTTTTGAATTGCAAGATGGCCTTTAGGCTCTTACGCATTGGGTCCGTGCGACTGTTTGTGTGGGGTGGTGACAATAGCTCTTACGCCTTGGGTTGATGAGAACTTTTATGTATGCTGGCGGTAGTGTCTCTTATGCCTTGGGTCGATGTGACCTTTTATAGGCTTTATTTTTCCATTGTTAAGGACTTTTCCATTATTGTGCACAAAGCACTTGCATCGAAATACCCTAAGATGGGATATATTTGGTTTTCTCCCTTTAAGTAACTCATAGGGAGTTTTCTCTACAAGAGGTCTAGTCATGCATCTATTGATGATATAACATGCAGTGTTTACAGCCTCAACCCAGAAGATGTGGGGTAGTTTACTAGAAAGAAACATATCTTCAAGAGTCATGTTCTTTTTATCAACTACTCCATTTTGTTGGGGAGTCCTAGGGGCAGAGAAGTTATGATCTATACCATGCTCATCACAAAATTTAGTAAACTTAGCATTTTCAAATTCAGTTCCATGATCAGACCTAATGGATGCAAGTTGATTACCTAGATGTTTCTGAGTCTTTCTGACAAAAGCAGTAAACATATCAAATTCTTCATCTTTAGATGTTAAGAATAGTACCCCCTTGCACAGGCCTCACAAACTTTGTCTTTCTTGAACTTGATGTTAGGTAACCCTTTCACCAAGTCCCTGGAGACTAATTTACTGAGTTGAATCAGACTTGCATGACCAAGTCTTTTGTGCCATAGGACGGGATCATTGTCCAACACACTCAAGCAAGTGATTTCATTTTCTGAAAGAGTAGACAAATCTACAATATAAATATTGTTAACTATTTTTTCCCTGCAAAACAATCTTGTCAGTGGTAAGGTTAATCACAAAGCATTTGGTATAGTTAAATGCTACAAGGTCACCTTTGTCACGCAATTGTGATACACTGATTAGGCTATATTTCAAGCCATCAATCAAGTAGACATTCTCAATGGAGTGTGAGTCTGTCTTACCTACCTTTCCAACCCCAATAATCTCACCTTTCTTCCCATTTCCAAAGGAGACATTACCTCCTTTTAAGTCGTCATGTGAAAGGAGTCGGTTCTTGCTTCTAGTCATATGTTTTTAGCAGCCACTATACATGTACCATATTTGGATACTTCCCTTCACTTGGACATGCAAAAAGAAATCAGGGGTTAATCTTAGGAGCCCAAACTAGTTAGGGTCCCTTTCTATAGGCAAATGGGTAAATCAAACTCCTTTTAGCCCACCCAGGCAACCTATTTTTCTCTTGAATAAAGTATTTGTTCTTTTAACTGGCCTTTTCTTTTGCATTACATTCATTTTTGTAATGACCAGTCTTACCATAGTGTGTGCAGATTTTGTTTTCATGAAGAGTGAGATACTTGCTTTTACGGTCCCATATAGGTGCTTGAGCCTCATAGCCAAGTCCTCTCTTGTTGATGCTGTGATGTTCTTGTAGTCAGGAAAGTGCATCAGAAGACTTATTCCATTTACAAGTTTTGTCTAGTTCATGCTTTACCTTCCCTAGGTCTTCTTTTAAAACTCTTATCCGCACATCTTTCTTGTACAACTCATCCTTCATTTTTCCTATGTTTTCTTGTAAGGTGAGATGTGTGTGATCATCTTTCTTCTTACTTGTGGCCATGTGTGTTGTGAAACTCACACACTAAGTTGTGATTTCTTTGTGAGGGATCGTATTGTATAGGCCTGGGCCACTTGGCGTCTCTCATTTTACTGATGGCGAAAATGATGTCCGATACATCAACATTGAAGTTGTATTCTTACAAATGAGGTGCACCTGTTGGCCCTGAATTCCTATCGAATCTGGCTCTATTGATGAGTCCTCAAGGATCTTGTCCTCGATCCATTCTATGATCACTGCGAGGTAGGTTGTGCCACGGGGCATTCCTCCTACCTTCGATATACGGCTAATATCTTTCTTTATTTGGTTTCAGTTCATTTGCCAGGATCCTACTTGGTTATACATAGACCGAGAGGGCTCCCAACTGCTCATCCTCGACCCTTATTTTTGACTGGTACCGGTTGTGGACATTCGACCACGTCATAGGTGGATACTCGATCAAATTCTATTTCAACAATTTTGAAGCCACCGAGCATTGTTCGTTCAGACCTTGGATGAAAGCCTACATTTGCCAGCCGTCAAATACTGGCAGAAGCTCCATCCGTTCCATTTGAAAGAGAGACATGAATTCCCCTAGCATCTCATTCTCCCTTTGCTTAATTTTGAAAACGTCGGACTTCCTCGTCGCTACTTTGGTGGCACTGGCATGTGCCTTTAAAAAAGAGTCTGCTAGAATGGCTAATTAATCTATGGAGTTTGGAGTCAAGTTGTGATACCTCATCATGGCCCCCTTCAAGAGTGTTTCCCTGAACTTTTTCAGCAATACAGACTCGATCTCATCATTTCTTATATCGTTGCCTTTTACCTCGCAAGTGTAGGAAGTAAAGTCTTCATTGGGGTCTGAGGTCCCATTGTACTTTTAGAGTTCTAGCATTCTGAACTTCTTTGGAATGGGTTTTGGGGACGCTTCTTTGGGAAAAGGCCTTTGTATGAATTATTTTGAATCTATACCCTTCAGGACCAGGGGTGTGCTCGAAATCTGGTCGACCTTGGAGTTGTAGGTGGCTTTGCAGCTGAGCGATAGTCAACTGTTGTGCCTACAACATTGCAAAAATAACATGAAGGTTAACTCCCCATTCTTCTCGAGCTGAGGTTTTTTTGGGCTTCCTGTTGGTCGCCATGTCGTATGCTCGTGTCGGTGGGTGCGGTTTCGTCGACTTGCTATGCGTTTTGTGAACACGCGTGCATTGGAATTGGTCTAAGCGCGTTCTCGGGATTCTTTGGTGGCACGCTGATAATTGGAATAGCTGCACCGTCTACTCCATAGTTTTCAAGGTTGTCGTTCTCAACTCTGTTCACTAAGCCAGACATTTTGACCTGAAATCAAAGATCTTGGACAAGAAAAAGTGCAAAAGATAGCTTGCACTATGTGACGAAACCAACAAGAAAAAAATCACTATTATTTTTAGCCCCACGATGGCCGCCACACTATTTACCGTGAAAATGGTAATAATAATTAAATTTGTTGATGGGACTCTAAAAATATGTGATCTATTTTTATGCTAGTTGTTAAAGCAGTTGATGATAGATATATGAAGATAAGATATGAAGTGCGAGCCAAAATAGAGTAATAGTCGAACTAAGGGGTTAGCTATTCTGGCCTCGGACTGACCGATGAGGGGCTTCAAAGTTGATGCCTGGGCTCGGGCTTGAGCTATTGGGGACAATCGGGAAGGGGCTAATAGTTAGAATATAGTTAAAGGAGGATCTTTATGTCCAATAACAAGCAAAAAGTGAAGAACTAGTATGAAAGTAGTAAGCAATAACAATAGTGTTGGAAGAATATGCTAGAGAGAAAAGAGGGAGTTCTTGTATATTTCGTGTACAATAGTTGGAGCAACATGGTTTACAAAGTGCCAAGAATCCCCCCTTACATAGGAGGGGAAATCCAAACATAGTACAAGATACATTAATGATAAGGAAAGCGGGATGGGACAACTGACTAACTTCATTATGTTGGCGCAGACTAGCTTTAGACTAGCCTAATAGACTTCACCGACCCCGCCTGCATTCTTCGGAAACTCCATGTGCCTGTTGGGGTCTCGGCTAACATTATCCCCGGGCCGGGTGTCGATCGATCTCGAGGGGGAATATTCGGTCCGCGATCTCGAGCCTCCGGGGTGCTCTCCTGAAATAACTTATTAACGAGAAATTGGTTCCCCCGATTTCACCGTATACATTCATTGACCGCAAAGATAGGAGCAAAGAATTTGCTCGGTGTAAGTCTCAGAGGAAAACCCTTAAGGAGATCCGTGCTAGAGGATTTGTCCTATCGGAAGAGTTGACGCGGGTGAGGGTGGATGAGCGTGGTGCTCGGTTACTTCTGTCTAACTCCGAGGATAGCGAAGATGAGGCCGATGGGCCATAGCCCCCAAGGGGGATGTAGATTTTACTTTTTGATTCTGTATACCGCATTTTCAAAGCACGTTTATAAATGGAGCTTGCATTTTTTTGTATATATGTACAAAAGAAAATCTTGCAATTTTATTTCTTCTGTATCTCTTTTTGTCTTGAATTTAGCCAGATGAACTATTCTTTGAGTTAGAATGAATCCTTAGATTCATAGTATGGCCTTGAGGCTCATTGGGCTGGCCCGTAGGCTCTTATGCGCTTGGCCAATGCGACCTTTAGAATAAGCCGGCATTTGAGCACTTACGTTTTTGCTCTTAGGCATGTTTTAGTCAGCTGTTTTTGACTCAGTCTGCTAGTTGAGTATTCACTTGAGCTCATTTGACCCTCAAGTGGTTGAATTTTAGGCTAGCGACAGTGGCTCTTATGCTTTTGGTAGATGCGATGTTTTAGTGTAAGCCGGCATTTGAGCTCTTTGTCATATTCAGTTAACTGTTTTGGGTTCAGTCTCCAAATCGGGTTTCGACTCGAGCTCTTTTGACCCTCAAGTTTTTGAATTGCAAGATGGCCCTTAGGCTCTTACGCATTGGGTCCGTGCGACTATTTGTGTGGGCTGGTGACAATGGCTCTTACGCCTTAGGTTGATGAGACCTTTTATGTGTGCTGGCGGCAGTGGCTCTTATGCCTTGGGTGGATGTGATCTTTTAAAGGCTTATTTTTCCATTATTAAGGACCTTTTGAAGTAATGCTTTCCTGACTCTTCGACGGTTCGATAAATAACCTCGATTGTGAGTTGTTATATGGCGATAATCGAGAACCTCGGGAGGTTTGGCTCGGAGGCTGAGTATCTCGAAGCCAGTGCTTAGGAGATGACATGGTCGAAGCTCTTTTACCTATGTCGAGGGTAGCTTGTTTAACTGGTTCTTTTTGAAGTATATTCAAAGTAATTGAAGGATTTGTGATTTTATAGCGACGGTAGGGCCTCCCCGAGTCGTGTTAGTTTGGCTGGTACAGCCTTATGACCAGAGTCATTTGTGTTTGGCCGAAGCGTTTAGGTCTTGAGTGAAGTAGTTTCGGTGTCTATATCGAGAGTATGCCTTTTTAGGGGTCTTACAAGTACGATATGTAGCATAAAGTATGAGGTATGGTTTATGCCTTTAGTAAGGTCTTACAAGTTTTACATGCCTTTGAGGTCTTATAATTTTGGATACTTGGTACAGGTATGGTTCATGCCTTCCTTGAGGTCATACAGATATTACTGTTGCCTTATATAGGTCTTACGAGACCGAGGCTGCCCGCATGTGGTCTTACGACCTTTAGTTTTGATAAGTCGATGGAGATGGCGATTGACGACATTCCTCGAGTCATCGAGGCTTTGTTCGCTCCGGAGTCATTGCTTGTAGACTTGGTATTGCTGCATTGAGGGCTTACAATTTCAGAGTTCCCGACCCGGCGGTCTTGTGGTCTTGAGTTTTTGATGCCAGTCCCCGAGTGTTTGGGATGTTTTTGGCTCTGGAGCCACTTTAAGATATTGATGTTGCCTCATTGAGGGCATATGAGTTAGGAGGTCTGACTCTAAGGTCGCATTGTTTTAAGTTGTTGACGTCACTCCCCGAGTATTCAGGACATCTTTTAGCTCTAGGCCATTTTTGAAAAAATATCCAGCTTCCTTGAAATGCAAAATGCTTTTGGGAAGTATTCTTTGATTGCTTGGTACAAGTATACATGCCTTTGCTGTTAAGGGCTCAGTTGTTCTACACGGGCAAAGTTCATTCGACCGTTTGTCCCGGTACATTATTTTCCTATCGTGACCCTGTTTGATATATCTTGGCTTCTCCTAATAGGTGACCTTCTGAAGGGATGCCCCCCAGTATTTGAGATTGATTTCAAAAGAAGCCTTGAATACTTGTTGGATCTTCCTTAGGTAGCATATAGATGTTTCCTCGTTAAAAACCTTGCCCGTAAAACACTTTTTTGGGATAAAAACCCGGTCGAAGGAAAAGAGTGCAATGCATGCTTTTTGAATCCTAGGGCCTTCGAGTTGGAGAGTGCTTTGGACGTTTCGATCGGTTACCTGCACTCGGATCACCATAGAATGTAATTGAAAGAGAAAGGATATGGTCATACCTTAGTGTAGAATGTGCCAACGATTTTTCGAGCCCTGATATGTTTTAATCGCTTGTGATAAGGATGCGGTACGGTCACGCAGTATGGTCCCCCGCTTTTTTTAGTCGAGAGTGTAGCTTGTTATCGCTATTTTACTATTTGCTTGTCCTTCGGCTCCTTTAAAGGAGGATATTTGGGTGTCGGGGCGACATCGTGCACCCTTCATCATTTGATGGAGGGTGGATGGTATTGCTCTCATGCAGTATATCCATGGCCTTCGGAGTAAGGCGTTGTATCTCATGTCTCCCTTGATGACATGGAATTTGGCATTTTGGGTCGTGCCAGCCACGCTGACTATGAGGGTGATTTTCCCATTTGTTGTTTCCCTCGCCATGTTGAATTCGTTGAGGACTCGAGAGGCGGGTACGATTTGGTCAAGCAGACCGAGTTGGTGTACGACCCTCGACCTGATAATGTTAGCCGAGCTACCTAGATCCACAAGTACATGTTTGATCTGAAATGTATTTACAAGAAAAGAGATTACCAATGCGTTGTTAGGAGGCTGAGACAAGATGTCGATTTCCTTGTCGCTGATTGTGAGAGCATCTTCAGGTATGTAACCCCGAGTCCGCTTTTCTCTGGTGATATATATTTTTGTTCTTCTCATTATGGGCTCCTACGGGGCATCATTCCTCCCAAGATCATGTGGATGACATTTTGCGAGTCATTTGTCTCATTCTTCATGGTCACCTCTCTTTCTTTCAACTGATTTTTGGCCCGATCACTGATGAATTCTCGGAGTTGACCTTTATTGAGTAGTCTGGCTATTTCTTCTTGGAGTTGGTGGCAATCTTCGGTCCTGTGGCTGGGCCACCTGGATTTTCTGATTTTACTAATGGCAAATACGATGTCTGATACATCGACATTGAAGTTGTATTCCGACAAGCGCTGTGCCTCTGTTGGCCTTGTGAGCCTACCGAATCCGGCTCTGTCGACGAGTCCTAGAGAATTTTGGCCTTGATACATTTTTCGATCATTACAGGGCATGTTACGCCTTGGGGCGTTTCTCCTGTCTTCGGTTTATGGCTAGTATCTTTCCTTGTTTGGCATTGGCTCTTTCGCTAGAATCTTTCTTGGGTATACCGAGCCCAAGAGGTCTCCTAGTTTGTCGTCCTCAACCCTGATTTTAGATTGATATCGGTTGTGAATGTACGACCAAGTCACTACGGGATATTCAACCAGATTCTATTTCGTCTAATTTGAAGCCACTGAGCTTCGTTCATTTAGACCTTGAGTGAAGGCTTGTACTGACCAGTCATCAGAGACTGGAGGTAGTTCCATTCGTTCCATTTGAAAGCGGACACAAACTCTCGCAGCATCTCGTTTTCCCTCTACTCGATCTTGAAGACATCAGACTTCCTTGTTGCTACTTTGATGGCACCGGCATATGCCTTTATGAAAGCATCTAATATCATGGCAAATGAGTCTATGGAATTAGGAGCTAGGTTGTGATACCAAATTATGGCCACTTTCGAGAGCGTTTCCTTGAACTTCTTTAGTAAGACGGACTCGATCTCGTCGTCCTTTAGGTCGTTGCCCTTCACTGCACATGTGTAAGTAGTAACGTGCTCCTTGGGGTATGAGGTTCCATTGTATTTTGGAAGGTCTAGCATTCTGAACTTCTTAGGGATGGGTTTTGGAGACGCTTCCTCTAGGAACTTCCATTGTATGAACTTCTTTGAATCCACACCTTTCAGGATCAGGAGTGCGCCCGGAATTTGGTCGACTTTGGAGTTGTAGGTCTCGACTTTTTTGTCGTTGGCTTCTATCTTCTTCTCGCCCAATTCGGTCCTCTTTGTGAGGTCCTCGAGCATTTTTATGATGGCGGGGTCGGCTAATAACACATTGTTTCTTGACCTCTCCGGTACCTGCTCGGCTGGTGGAGCTGTCCCGGCACTACCATGTTGGGAGTCTTATGGTGACTTTGCAGCCGAGCAATCGCTAGCTGTTGTGCCTGCAACATTTCAAAAATAACGTGAAGGCTAACCTCCTGTTCTTCCCTAGCCGGGATTTCCTAAGCTTCTTTTTGGTCTCTTTAGTGCATGCTCCTGTTAGTGTGGGAGCATACATCGACGTGTTGAGCATCGCGTGAGACCGCTTTCACGAGAATCAGTTCTGGTGCGTTCTCAGGGTTTCGTGGCGGTACACTACCATATGAGATATCCACACCATTTTCAAGATTGTTCTAGTGCATTCTCAAGATTGTTGTTCACTGAGTCAGACATTTTGACCTAAAATCAAAGATTTTTGACAAGAGAAATTGTGAAAGATAACTTGTGTTATGTAGTTAAACCAACAAGAAAATAATCACTATTTTTTTAGCCCCACGGTGGGCGCCAAACTGTTTACCGCGAAAATGGTAATAACAATTAAATTTAATTTAGTGGTTCTAAATATACGTGATCTGTTTTTATATTACTTATTAGGAAGTTGATGCTATGTAAAAGACATAGAAACGAGATAAGAGCTTAAGAACAAGGCGATAACCAAACCGAAAAGTTAACAATCGTGGCCTCAAGCTTGCCTATTCGAAGGACTCGAGGTCGAGTCTGAAGCTCGACTGGGAGCTATCAAGGGTGGTCGATGGAGGCTAACAGTTATAAATAAATCAATAACAGGCCTTGTGAAAAACAAATTACGTTATTTTATTGCTTGCTATAAATAACATAAATACGTTAACGTCAGAATGAGCTCATCCCCGAGTCCACGTCAATTAACTGAAGACGAATCTTTTAACGTACGAAAACGCGAGATGTAACATAAAACACATAAGTATCATAAAGTTTCAAACAAATATGCAACTTATAGTTGCTTTGGGATGGACCAAATCATAATCCCCAATGGTTCTCGCACACAGGCTCGTCACATTGCATGTGCATCACCTCAAAATAGTAAAGCGGTATGAAATTTGGGGTTTCATATCCTCAAGACTAGATTTACAATCATTACATACCTCAATCCGTGCAAAATCTTACTCTGAAATGCCTTTGTCCTTCGAATCGGCCTTTAACTGTCCCGAATATAACCACAAGCAACAGAATATGATCAAAATAGGCTAAAGGAACCAAGTCCACAAGAAAAATATGAAATTGTAATCAAAACCCGAAATTGGCACAAAACGGCCCTCAGGCCCATGCCTGAAATCCAACAAAAATTACAAAACTTAAAAACCCATTCACTCGTGAGACCATACATACGAAATTTATCAAAATCCGACCTCATTTGGTCACTCAAATCCTCACAATCCACTCTCTAAATTTTCAAGCCATAATTCCCAAATTTATTGCTCACCTTCCCAACTAGATGATGAATAAAGCCATAGATTCATGAAATTAATACCATTATAGGTTAGAATCACTTAACCCAACATTGCTCCTTCAAATCCCTCGAAAAATCGCCTCTCTCCCGAGTTCCTTAAACCCAAAATCAAAAATGGAGAACAAAACCTCGAGCTGGGGTTTTCTGCCCAGCAAAACCGAACCTGCTATCACATTTCAGCTTCTGCAACACCGCACCTATGAAATTTCTCTCGCTGGTACAGAACTCACTTATTGCACAATATCCGCCTTTGCGGCCCCTAAATTGTACCTGCGACCTCGCAGATGCGACCAATCCTTCGCATCTGCGGCTCAAGCCCTGGCCTTCAATTTCCGCATCTGCCATTCTTCGAGCGTACATGCGGCCTCGCACCTGTGGTTCGCACTCCGCAGGTGTAGAAACATCAGAAGCAGCAGCTTCAGCGGCATTATTCCACATCGAAACTCTCTGTTAACCCAAACACTCATAGTGATAACTTCTAATCACAGCAGCTGCTGAAGCAACCCAATACTAGCAATAAACCGCTTATCAAACATTGCCTCATTCCAACACTTTCGTATACTGCCAATGATGAATGAAACACGCAGAAATCATAATCATTCCTCTGATAAACTAGACATGGAGTTCCCTCTACGTCGGTAAGGACTGTAGTAAATTTCTAAGCCAAATTTCGATAATCATTCCTCTGATAAACCGGACATGGAGTTCCCTCTCCATTGGCAAGGACTGTAGTAAACTTCTAAGCCAAATTCTGATATTATCCTTCCAACATGATGAAATTGAATCTGATAGTATTCATTTTATGTCCAATGACTATTCCATCCCGTACTTTGATATTACGATGAGTCGTAGGAATCCATAAGAGCATGAAGAGATTAAGACCATTTATGAGATTATAGAGGATTTGTGACTATGCTATTGTAATACCCTGTAAGTTTAACAACAATGATACCGTTATACACATTTGATATGGTATTTTGAGTGAAAATTTTAAAAAGGTTTGAAAAATTTTATTTTTGTATAGTTATTAATATTACTACTTTCGAATATGCTTTAAATTATACATATAATATGAGGAAGTTTATGAGATTTTCTTTTATTGTAAAGAAGGATATTTTTTTACCATTTTAAGAGTTAAGCGTACGAAAGTTTGTACTCTTTATATGAGAGTAGGAAAATTAGATGTTGAGAAGATATATGTATTTTTACATGGATATTTTAATAAAATAAGAGTGTATGTATTGATTTTATATGGTACCATAATTTATTAATATTTTAATAGTAGTACTTTAGGATGAGTATAAGACTATCTTCGAGGTTATAAGTATTTATGCTATTCTCGATGGATAAGTAATTTCGTGTAGATTAGAAGGTAAGCAAATCGATGAAAATGAGTTTCGTTAAAGTTTGACCATTTCAGATAAAATACGGTCCAAGCTATAATACAAAGTATTTATGTACTAGTATCATACAAGGTACCACATGACCATAATAGTAAGGTGTATAAAGTATATTAAAGGTAAGTAGTATTTTAAGTAATTTGACATAATTCATAATTATGTGAATAATTGGGTAATCATAAATTTTTAGTGGGTGATTAATTAAAATCGTTAGAAAAAGTTTAAGGAATATTAATGTGGCAGTATTTGCCTTAGTAAGTGATGACTCTTAAGTCATAGAGCAAGATATCTTATAAACTACATCTGTCTAGTTTTTAGGCTGCAAGCATATGTATGTGTATACGGTAAAATCGGAGGGTCCAATTTTCGGTCATTACGATGCTTCATAAGCATGTTTCCAAATCCTCGAGGCTATGGTCGAGTTTAACAACCGAGTGGTTATCGACGTCCGACTTATGGGCAGTGTAGATCGATAGTTATGGTGAAAAAGTGGGAAGTTCCCAAGGCATGTGACTAAAGCTAACCAAATCGGTTTGGCTAGTTCAAGTCCGTACCGTGGCATTGAATAGATGTACCAACCATGTATCTCTCTAATAAATGCATTTGTACTATGTTGGGATTCCTCCTCATATATAAAAAGGACCCTTGTCATTTTGTAAAGATCATCCGAGACACTCTCTATAGTGAATATACAAGAACATTCTCTCATTATTTATATTTATTGCTTACATTTATTTTGTTCTATATATTATTCTTCATTTATTTCTCATTATTGGCTATAAAGAGTCACCATCGAATTTATCATAACTGTTAATCCTTCATCGACTGCCCCTGGCCAGGCATACGACTCGATCTCGAGGCCCTCGATTTTCATCCATTCGGTTTTGTCATTAAACTATTTTAAAGCTATTATTTGATTTTATAGTCTTTTCTTAACATCTATTGCCTAACAACTAGCATAAAAATAGACCACATATTTTTAGAACCACAAAATAATATTTAATTGTTATTACCATTTTCAAGGTAAACAGTTTGGCGCCAACCGTGGGGCTAAAAATGGTAGTGATTATTTTCTTGTTGGTTCACTCCATAACGCAAGTTATCTTTCACATTTTTTCTTGTCCAAGAGTCAAAATGTCTAACTCAGTAAACACGCATGAAAACAACAATCTTGAGGACCATCGAGAAAATGGTATGGTTGTTCCAGATGTTGGTGTACCACCACAAAATCCTGAGGATGCACCAGAACCGATTCCTATGGACGTGGTATCGTGCAACGCTCAACATATAGAAATAAGCTCCAACACCAACAGGAGCATACACCAAGGAGATCAACAAGAAGCTCAAAAAACCCCGGCTCAGGAAGAACAAGGGGTTAGCCTTCACATAATCTTCGAGATGTTACAAGAACAATAGTTGGCGATTGCTCAGCTGCAATGCCACCAGAAAACTCCCAACATGGTAGCACCGGAAATGACTCCCTGAGCCAAGCATGTACCAGAAAGATCAAGCAACAAAGGTCGGCAGCCGACCCCCTCATAAAGATGTTCGTGGACCTTACAATGAGGATCAAATCGGGCGAGAAAAAGATAAAAGCCAACGACAATAAGGTACAGACCTACAATTCTAGGGTCGATCAAATTTCGGGCACACCCCCGATCCTGAAAGAGTAGATTCGAAGAAGTTCGTACAAAAGCTATTCCCAAAGGATGTAGCCCCAAAACCCATTTTAATGAAGTTTAGAATGCCCGACCTTCCGAAGTACAATAGAACCTAGGATCCCAACGTGCACGTCTATGCTTACACTTGTGCAGTGAAAGGCAACAACCTAAAAGACAACGAGATCAAATTCGGCCTACTAAAAAAGTTCAAAGAAACGCTTTCAAAAGGGGCAAAGATGTGGTATCACAACCTAGCCCCAAACTCGATAGATTTATTTGCCATTCTGGCTGATTCTTTCATAAAGGCACATGCTGGTGCCATTAAGGTAGCTACAAGGAAATTGGACGTCTTTAAAATCAAGAAAAGGGGGAATGAGATGATGCGAGAGTTCGTATCTCGCTCTAATGGAACGAATGGAACTACCACCTGTTTCCGACGACAAGGTAGTGCATAACTAAAGCATAACTTAGACTAGTATCCCGCCGTGACATGGTCAAACGTCCACAACCGATACCAATCAAAGATCAGGGTCAATATGACCAACTAGGAGTCCCCTCGTGCTCGGTATATCCTAGCAGGCTTCCGACAAATGAGCCAAAACCAAACAGAGAAAGATACCAACCATACACTGAGGATAGAAGGAATGCCCCGAGGCGCAACATACCCCGCAATGACCAAATGATGGATTGAGGCCGGAATCCTCGGGGACTTGTTAGTAGAGTTGGATTCGATAGGGACACAGGGCAGACTGAGGCACTTCACTTGTCGAATTACATCGTATGTCTCAGACATCGTATTCACCATCGTTAAAATCAGAGACACCAGGTGGCCAAGGCCTGTGCAATCAGACCCTTCACAAAGGAACCATAACTTAGTGTGTGAATTTCACAACACGCACGGTCATAGGACCGAGGATTGCCGACAACTCCGTGAAGAGGTAGCCTGACTTCTCAGCAGAGGTCAGCTCCGAGAATTCCATAGCGACCGAGCCAAAAATTTATTCTGGGAAAGAGAGGCGACCAAGAAGAATGAAGTAGATGAGCCACAACACGTCATCCACATGATCTTAGGAGGCATCGATGCTCCACAATAACCCATGGTCAAAAGAACAAAAATATCCATCACCAGGGAAAAGCGAACTAGAGGTTACATACCCAAGGACGCTTTTACATTCAACGACGAGGACATCAAGACCTTGTCTTAGCCTCACAACGACGCACTAGTAATCTCTTTTCTTGTAAATAAATTTAAAATAAAACGTTTACTTGTGGATCCAGGTAGCTCGGCCAATATTATCCAGTCGAGGGTGGTGGGGCAGCTCGAACTGATTGACCAAATTGTTCCCGTCTCTCGAGTCCTCAATGGGTTCAACATGGCAAGCAAAGCAACAAAAGGGGAAACCACCCTCCCGGTCAAGGTGGCCGGCAATATCCAAAATTCTAAATTCCATGTCATTGAAAGAGTTAGGAGGTACAACGCATTGCTTAGAAGGCCGTGGATACACTGCATGAGAGCAGTATCATCCACTCTCCATCAAATAATGAATTTTTTTACAATGGACAGGATAAAAACTATCTACGGGGAATAGCATGCCGCAAAAAAGATGTTTGCGGTGCACGATGTGGCACCAGCACAAATACCCCCACCATCGAGGGAGCCGAATGATAAACAAACAATGAAATAGCGATCACGAGATACATTCTTGGCTAAGCCCGACTAAACAAAGTGAAGGACCGTACCGCGTCCTCATAAGAAGCGATTGAATCATATCAAGGCCCGAAGCGCCGTCAACACTAAGGTATCATCATCTCCCCTTTTAGTTACATTATACATTAACCTGCGTGCATGTATCCGATCCAAACAGCCAAAGCACTTTCCAACTCGAAGGACTTACGTCCCAAAAGCATGCGTTGCACTCTTTTCCTTCGATCGGGTTTTTATCCCAAGAAGGGTTTTTACCGGCACGTTTTTTAATGAGGAAACATATATATGCTACCTAAGGAAGACTCAACAATTATTCAAGGCCTCTATTCAATCAACCTAGAATATTGAGGGGCATCCCCTCGGAAGGTCACCCCCACGAAGAAGCCGAGATGTGCTAAATAGGGTCTTGATAGAAAAATCATGTACCGGGCCAAATGGTCAAAACGAATTGTGTCCATATAGAATGACTGAGCCCTTGACAGAAAAAACGTATATTCTTTTACCAAGTAATCAAAGAATACTTTCCCCTCCATCAAAGCATTTCACGTTTCAAAAAAGCTCTATATTTGTTACAAAAATGGCTTCAGAGTCAAAAATGTCCTGAACACCCGGGGACTAACGTCAAAAACTCGAAGCCGTAAGACCTCCGGGTCGGAAACTTGAAACTTGTAAGCCCTCAACGAGGCAACATTAAGGTTACAAAAACGACATTCTAGAAACCAAAAACACCCCGAAACACTAGGGGACTGGCGTCGAAAACTCAACGCCACATGACCTCCGGGTCGGAAACTCCTAACTCGTAAGCCCTCAATGAGGCAATACCAAGTTTACAAGGAATGGCTCCAGAGACAAGAAACTTTCGATGACTGGGGGACTGCCGCCAAGTGCCACCCTCATCGATATGTCAAAAACCTGAGGCTATAAGGCCCCATGCAGGCAACCTCGATCGCGTAAGACATTCATAAGGCAACATCAAAACTGTAAGACATCATGCAAGACATGAACCATACGTGTACCAAGTAACCAAAACTGTATTACCTCAAAGGCATGTAAAAATTATAAGACCTTACAAAAAGGCATTATCCCGACCTTAAAGTTAAAGATATATATTCGAAATTTCAAGACCCCAAAAAAGGCATACCCTTGATGTAGACGCCGAAAATATTTCACTTGGGAACTGAAAGACTCCGGCCAAACATAATGACTCGGGGACTGCCGCCAAATGCCACCCTCATCGATCTGTCAAAATCCCGAGGCTATAAGTCCCCATGCAGGGAACCTCGAGCACGTAAAACCTCAAGAAAGGCATGAACCATACTTTTACCAAGTAACCAAAACTATAAGACCTCAGAGGCATGTAAAAATTATAAGACCTTCAATAAGGCATTATCCCGATCTTAAAGTTAAGGCTATATATTCAAACATCTAAGATCCCTAAAAAGGCATACACTCGATGTAGACACCGAAAATATTTCACTTGGGGACTGAAAGGCTCCGGCAAAACACATTCACTTGGGGATGCCCGATCATCACTATAAAATCACAGGCCTTCAATTACTTCGAAAGAGCTTCAAAAATAACCGGTTAAATAGACTACCCTCGACATAGGCAAAAGAGCTTCGACCATGTCAGCTCCAAACTATAGGCTTCGAAACATTCAGCCACCGATTAAAACCTCCCAAGGTACTCAATCATCGCTATATAATGAATCACAATCAAGGTTTTTATCGAATCATCAAACAGTCAGGCAAACACTATTTCAAAAAGTCCATAATGAGGGAAACATAAAGCCTATTAATTGTAAGGCCCCGTGAAATTTTTACTCAACCAGACGTTTGTGAAAAACCAGACGCTTGAGGACATGTTACGTGCTTGTGTTCTTGATTTTAATGGTAACTGGGATGATCATTTTCCATTCATAGAGTTTGCTTATAATAACAACTTCATGCTATTATCTAGATGACACCATTTGAGGCATTTCATGGTAGGAGATGTAGGTTTCCCAATGGGTGGTTCAAGGTTGGAGAAGCTGAATTGATAGGGTCGAACCTTGTGCATCAATATATAGAGGAAGCCAAGATTATTAAGGTTGTTGAAAACTGCTTAAAGTCGCAAAAAATCTTATTTGGACATTCGTCGCAGGGATTTAGAGATCAAAGAAGATGATTGGGTATTTTTGAAGGTTTCCCCCATGAAGGGTATCATATGGTTTGGAAAAAAAAGGAAAATTGAGTCCGAGGTATGTCGGACCGTACAGGATCATTCAGAGGATAGGCCAGGTAGCAAATAAGCTTAAGCTACCACCCGAGATGTCATTGGTACACCCAGTCTTCCATGTGTCTATGTTGAAGAAGGTAGTGGGAGATCCGTCCACTATTGTGCCGGTCGGAACTATTGAGGTTAATGAAGAACTGTCATATGAAGAAATTCCAGTTGCCATTCTCAACAGGCAGGTCCGGAAGTTTAGCAATAAAGAAATTGCCTCTGTAAAAGTGTTATGGCAAAACCAGCAGGTTGAACAAGCCACTCGGGAAACCGAGGAAGAGATGAAAAGGAAGTACCCACATTTGTTAGCATAGCCATGTAACATCTTCTATGAATTCAGATCCTATGAACTTTGTATCACTTGATTAGTCTATGTAAAACTGTTCCATTTTTATTATATATTTCCCATAAGGCCATGGTTGTTGTGGTTATGAGTTATATCTTATCAATAGTTTGTGTACATGCTGTTCGGATATGTTTTTGGGGCTCTCTGGCAGGTGGATAGGCCTAGATACAAAAGAAACTTTGGCAAAATTTTTGGAAATTTAGAGAGTTAGCCAAATTTGGGGGCTGTTGGTATTGTGTATCAAACTGAAGTTGCATAAGGTGCTGATAAGTGAGCCTTGTCCCTCATTCGGGGACAAATGATCTTAAGTGAGGGAGGATGTAAGCCCCCGTGAAATTTTTACTCAAAAACACGAAACCTTATAGTGCCAAGTTAATAATATTTGTTAGAAATTTATAAAATTCATTGCGGCGAGCATGCTCGCAACCGTTCGGACCTTTTGGATTGATCTGTGCATTAAAAAGTTAAAGAAAAATGTTTTTTAGAGGAGCGCGTTTATGCTGCCCATTATGTGCCAGTGGATGATCCTCGAGATAAGGAGCCCGATCATGATCCCACAACCTCGAGGAGCTGACATGACATTCTGAATATACCTTAATGGCGGGAAATGGATTCCCCTGATTTCACCGCATACAGATAGTCTCCGTGTTTCCTAGAATGAAGTAATAAGTAACAATATTGAATCGTCATCTGGAGGTCATTATTGTCATGACGTCAACCGTCTAAGAGTATTAAATGCCATTCACTAGAGAACCGTGCAGGGCCGACATCAAATACGATAATCGAGAAACCCGTGAACTACCGCAGGCTCATCTCTTCTACTTCCCCAGCGATTCCTATAAATGCACTGATTGCTAGATTCTCCCCATCTTCACCCTTCCTTTCTCTTCATATGAGGTTGGCCCTATAATGATGCCTTCCTGTCCTTTGTTTATAGAAACTCATTGGTTTCCCGATGAGGTCCCTGATTTAGCCAAATGGTCTCGTATGATGGCAGCTTGCTGGGCTCACGATAGATACTGTGGCCAGATATTTCAAAAGGGGGATGGGAGGCGAAGCATTATGGTAGGTGCCTGGTGTTCCCCCCTTTTTAGGAATGACTTCCTTTTTGCTGATTTGCCTGATTCCTCTGTCGCAGGTGCCAGGAGCTCATTCGAGGAGATACTAGGTTCCCCGAGGGAGGAGGAGAGATTGCTGGCCTAGGAATCAAGGAGCGCTGGAAAAAGGAAAGGTGCTCCGTGGTGTGAGAAGGCTTGTGGTGAGGTGCCTTCTCCGCAGCTGTTGAGGGGAAGCGATTCGGTCGGCCGACAAGCTTTAGGGATTGATGCACCATGGGACGCTGCTTCGGCCCTCGACGAGGCTCATCGTTTTAACCTTGTGGTGAGTTTTCGGCCGCGGTAGGGATTTTCTGGACTCGTGCTCCTTTCTCTTCCATTTACTCACCCGGTTTTCTTCTTCAGGCATTTGATAGGCTCAAAGTCAAACTGCTTCATTGCGAGGCCCCGTTGTGGGAGGCTCGAGAAAGGGAAAAATCCCTCAAACTTCTCTGTGCGGCAATGGAAAGTGAGCTTGTTTCTTTACGGCGTGGGGTGGACCAAAGTCGTGCTCGGGAGGCCCTCTTGGAGAAACAGGTATTTTGCATTTCGCGTTGGCCTATATTCCCCTTTTTTCCTTGATGTCTTTGACGTGTTGTTGTTTCAGTTGAAGGACAAGGCGGATGAGCTGGAGCAACTCTAGGGCGAGGTCGGCAAAGACAAACGTGAATTCACTGAGTTACAAGTGCGTGTTAGTGCCCATTCTAAGGCCAAAGAGAGGGCTCAGGCTGTGATATCCAATCTTAAGGCGCAAATTCAGGTCGCCCATACTAATGATTCAGCTCAGGCAAAGATGATCGCGAGACTCTCATCCGAGCTATCAATGGAGAAAACCGAGGTGGTGAATTTCCTGGCCGAGGTTGTAATGAATAATACTAGGGTAGGGAAAAAATGGCGGCTCATTCAAGGAGTGCCGCTGCCGCTAAGCCCGAGCTGAAGAAGACCCTAGACTGTTCAAACAATAGTAGGGAGTACGAGAGGTGCAGATCCCGGAGGGTGACCCTTAAGGAGATTCATGCCAGAGGCTTTTATCTTTTGGAGGAGATCGAACAAACCAAAGGAGAGGAGTACGATGCCAAATTTCTGATGTTTGATGATAAGGATAATGAGGAGGAGACAGTCGGGCAGTAGCTGCCGGAAAAAAAAGGGGTAACGAATATTCCCTGCCTTCTTCATTATGTATATATAGTTTTCATTATACGACGTAGGCCAAGATTGCGCTTCTTCATCAATATGTAGTAATAAGAGGGGAAACCCCGCAACTTGTATCTTCTGTATGTCTGCTTGTTGGAGATTCCATTAGGTCGATTCGATCCCGGATTTGCCCTTAGGCTTGCATGCCTTAACTATCTTTGGGTTCAGTCTTCGATTCGAGGTCCGACTCGAGCTTAATATACCATCGAGTTTTGCGTTTGTTAGGGCTGGCGATGATTTTTTTTTTATTTCCTGCCCTTGGGCGTTTGGTTTTTTCATCAACTTCGGGTCTAGTCTCCGAGTCGTGTTGCGGCTCGAACTTTAATTGACCTATTGGAAACTTCATCATTTGATGCAGGGTTAATGGTACCACCTTCATATTATGTATCCATGGCCTACTGAGCAAGGCATTATACCTCGTGTCACCATTTATAACATGGAACCTAGTACCCTGAACTGCATCATATATGTTAACCGAGAGGGTGATTTCTCTTTCTATAGTTTCATTGGCTATATTGATGCCGCTGAGGATTTGGGAGGTAGGGTATGACCTGATCGAGTAATCCAAGCTGTTTTACCACCGTCGACCTAATTACATTGGTCCAGCTACCTAGATCCACAAGTACACGTTTAATTTGGATACTATTTAAGAGGAACGAGATTACCAGTGCATCGTCTTCTTCGCTGAATGAGAGGATGTCCTCATATGCCCGGCCTCGGGTTTGCCGTTGCGTTGCCGCAAAATCCTTTATCCGCTTGATCTTCGGCCCCCGGGGAATGTCGGTCTTCCCGATAATCATATGAACGATGTCCTAAGGTTTTCCCACTTCGATTCCCCTGCTTGCTTCTCTTTCTTCCCGGGTGAGGTTTTTTTGAGTGTCCAGTTGATTTTCTCGGCATACACTCCTGTTGGTGTAGGAACTTACGTCAATACATTAAGTGTTGTGTGAGACCATTTCGACGGGAATCGGTTCTAGTGTGACCTCAGGGTTTTGTGGAGGTACACCACTACCTGGAACAACTGCACCATACTCTTTATGGTCTTTGAGGTCGTTGTTGTCATGCACATTTACCGAGTTAGATATTTTGACCTGAAATCAAAGATTATTGAACAAGAAAAAGCGTGAAAGATAATTTGTGTTATGTAGTAAACTACCAAGAAAACAATCACTATTATTTTTAGACCCACGGTGGCCGCCAAACTGTTTACCTTGAAAATGGTAATAACAATTAGATTTGATTTTGTGGTTCTAAAAATATGTGATCTATCTTGTAACCTCCCTCTGGAAGAATGATTGATTACACAAGACATTGATTATAATACAACACTCTCTGCTCTCTTTATTAACATTATTGTTCTTTACATTTATTGCTTGTTCCTTCATTGTTCATTTATTATTTTTTATTTATTGCTCCTTATTAGCCATAAAAGGTCATCTTTAAGGCCCCCATTATTATTCATTATTCATCGATCGTTCATAGCTATTAGCCCCGTCTGGACCTCGAGGACCTGCTCCAGCTAGCTCGAGGCCCAGCTTTGGAACTATATTGGTTTGCATGTCATATTTTCTTTACTCACACTTAGGGTCTATTTTCTAACAACTAGCGTCAAGATAAATCACGTATTTTTAGAACCACAAAATCAAATATAATTGTAGTTATCATTTTTAAGGTAAACAGTTTGGCGCCCACCGTGGGGCTAAAAATAATAATGATTTTTTTGGTGCTAGTTTTCTGATAACACACGTTACTCTTCACACTTTTCTTGTCAAAGATTTTTTGATTTTACAACAAAATTCCTAACTCAGCAGATGCACACGAAATCAACGGTGTTGGGCTTCATGTAACAAACGGACCAGAAGAACCTCAACACATCATTCACATGATCATTGGAGGGATCGACGTCCCGCAGGGATCCATGTTCAAACAGGCTAGAGTGTCCATCATAACGGAAAGATAATCTCGGAGCTGTATACCCGAGGACGCCTTTATATTTAGACAAGAAGACATCGAGGCCTTGACCCAAAAATATGATGATGCGCTGGTAATCTCTTTTTTTTGGAATAATGTTCAAATCAAACGTGTGCTCGTGGATCCAGGTAGGTCGGCCAACGTAATCAGATGGAAGGTGGTGGAGCAGCTCCGACTGCTCTACCAAATCGCGCCCACCTCTCGAATCCTCCATGGATTCAACATGGCAAGCAAGACAACGAAAGGGGAAATCATCCTCCCAGTCACCATGTCCGGCACAGTTCAGGAAACCAAGTTTCATATCTTTGAAGGCTACATGGGTTACAACACCTTACTTGGAAGACCGTGGATACACAACATGAGGGTAGTTCCATCAACTCTTCACTAAATGATGAAGTTCTCAACAAAAGACAATATAAAAACGGTGTACGGAGAACAACATGCAGCAAATGAGATGTTTGCGGTAAACGATGCGGCACCCACGTCGACTCCCCTGATCCACGACGAGGTAGGAAACGGGTCGACCCCCAAGGAACAGGTTGTTTATGAGCATTCAAACGATGACAACAAAGAAGACATGCTCACTCCTCGGACTTTCATAGCCCACGAGGAATCGGATGAAACCAAATCAACGGTCGAAGAGCTCGAATAGGTCGTCTTGATCAGGCATCTTCCAGATCGAAAGGTATACCTGGGAACGGAATTGACCCCCGAACTGAGGAAAAAACTCATCCAATTCCTTGTTAACAACATTGAATGCTTCGCTTGGTCCTATTTAGACATGCCAGGGACCCCACGAGAAATAGGCACCCATCGACTAAGCATCAATCCAAGGTTCAAACAAATAAAGTAAAAAAGCAGGCCTCAATCCGAGGTAAAACACGCGTTCATCAAAGAACAGGTGAGATAACTCCTCAAAATAGGATCGATTATGGAGGTAAAATACCCCGGATAGTTGGCTAATGTAGTAGTGGTCTCCAAAAAAGGAAATAAATTAAGAATGTGTGTGAGCATGTGATTTTTGCTCTATGTGAAATACTACTACAAATTAATTGTTTGCATTGTTGTGCACGTTTAATTTTGTTAAAAAATCATTAATAAAAGCCCCCAATAATGTCAAAAATACCATGCATTACATATTAGATTTTATATTCTTATTTGTACGATTAATTGTTTAAATAATTGAATTATTAAAATAAAATCACAAAATATTGCTCATTTTTACATTTTTGTCTTTAATGCTAAATTAGTAAATTTCTCTTCTTTAACTTAGGATCAACTAAATTTTTTAAATATTATAATTATATAATTAGCTTAATTTTTCAAATTAGATTAATTTAGGATTTTAACTAATTAGAGAAAAAGAAAAAGGAAAAAATAAAATAACAATGAAAAGGAAAATAGAGAAAGAATTTGTTCCGGTTTTTTATTTTTTGGGCCACCCAAAACAAATTCAGTGGCCCAATTCCCTCTTTTAATTCAAGCCCGCCCAAGCTCAAACCTACCCATACCCGGTCGAATCCCCTGCCCAAAACAACCCTGTATTGACCCCTCCCTAATCTTAGCCGTTGATCATCATGAATCTAACGGCTGGGAACTAGTCTTTATTTTTGTATCAAACTGTCCGAAATGAGAGACCCCCCATAGACACCTTTCTCATTCGTCTCTCAAACACTCTCCAAACACCAAACCCCAGCCGCCCCCTTATACCACGCTGGCTCTGCCTCTCTCCGCTGCTCGGAAATCGCCTTAAGGCGGCGGTGCTTCTCCAAACTACTCCAAATTAACACCAAGAAATCATCCTCTTCTTCTCTTTCCATATCTCAAAACCGTTTCTTTCAAACAAAAAACCTAAAGTTTCTTTTTGATTTGTCGGTCAGTTTCTGGGATATTTGAACCTAAGACTTCCATTAGTCAACTATTCTAGTTAAGAACGGTCGATTAATGGTCGTCCAAGTCCACTTTACGCCCTTATATTCGTAACTGGTCCAGTTCAAAACGAGCTTAGGTAATTTCTTTCACTTTTCTGTTTATTTTTTATCTTTTTTGTTCTTCTTCATGTTCAATTGCTTTTTCTAGTCGCACGTTTTAGGTAATCGCAACTGTAGGTTTTCTCTTTTTTCCTTTTTCATGATTGTTTTGTTTGTTTATTATGCATCTGCTTATTCGATTAATGAAAACATGCTAGGATTTCATTTTCTAAATTTTAATTTCAATATGCATAGCTTTGGTTTAATTAGAAAACTTTAGCTCTAGTTGTTTACTCTTCTTAATGGCAAATTAACTAGTTTAATTTCTAGGTTTCTTTACATTGGCATTTATTTTGTTTAGCTACTGTTTGGTGCTAAGTTAAAATTCATTGTTTATTCCAGTTTAATTAGATGAATTTGTCATTTAGGTTTAATTGGTGAAAATTAGAACCTTAATACCCTAGACTTTAGTTTAATTTTAGAAATAAAGGGTAAATACCCCATGGCTACAAATTGAAGCAAGTTTAAGAAACCGTATTCATCTAGCTGATTCCAGAAAGTCCTAAAGGGATTTCTAGAATCAGAATAGTATCACATTTATTTAAAACTGAAATATCTAGTAATTGAAAAGATAAAATTGAGTTTCACATAAGGTAAAAAAATCAAAAGGTTCTAGAACTTTGTACAACTGCTCCATTTTTAGTAAAAAATGCTGAAATTGGTTGGGAAAAAGGATATACAACTGTCAAAGATGCTGTACTATTCTGACATTTCAGAAATTAGGTTAGAATATTCCATTTTTTATGCCACCTTTGTGCACTCTATATAAAGAAAAGCATTCACTCATTCTCATACACACATTAATCAACATATTTGTACCTAAAATTTCAGAATACAAAAGGGATTTTCTGAAACT
Organism: Nicotiana sylvestris; assembly: GCF_000393655.2. Lineage (NCBI taxonomy): Eukaryota > Viridiplantae > Streptophyta > Magnoliopsida > Solanales > Solanaceae > Nicotiana > Nicotiana sylvestris. The sequence continues at coordinate 93,271,289 of NC_091064.1, read as the reverse complement.
TTCTTCTTGGCTAAGAACACGGGTTCTATGATTGATATCCTAGGCTAATTCTCTTTAACTACTCTGAGTTTGATGTGTAAGGGTTGCTTTCTTTTGTTTCTGGGCTAGTTTCTCCTGATACATTGATTTTATGGAAATTGGATTACCTTTTCTTGGTCTTCTGGGCTGTGTTTTCTACCTCTGTTGTTTGCTCTTGACTATTGTTCCATCTATAGATCTTCAGCTATCAGTCTCTTTTATTCTTTTCTATTTTTCACTCTTTAAGGTACTGATTCCAGATCTCCTATGTAACTGCTTTGTTTGATAGATTATAAAATATCAGAATTTGCAAAGTTATATGTAGTAAATGAATGTTTCTTCATATGTTGGTTGATTAATATGTTCTAAAACCTAGCTAATTTTGTTTTGTGAGCTTAAATGTGAAATAGACTTGCATGAGCCCTTTTGTTTGGTTTACTAATACTTGTAATCCCTTCTTCAAAAATTGGCCAAATCTGAAGTTCTTTCTTTTAGACAAAATCTCACATTGATTCTGAATATGGATTACTGAAGTTGTTTGTTCATTCTTCTGTTCATAATGATACTAGTGTATTGTTTTATTTGAGGTCGTGTGGCCTATTAGTCTATAACTTGTGGATTTGGCCACTAATTCGCCAAATCAGCATGTGTTAAACAACAAAAACTAGATTTGTTTGTTGGTATTTGTACCAAAGTTGAGAGCCTCATATCGTTGAACTAAGCTTGATGGATCAACTATATCCAAAGGGAGTGGATGGTCATTGGGCTTTTAGTTTCTTCCTAGAAATTTTGATATAGTTAGATTTTATATTATTCTCATAAGATTCTAATGTAATAGATTAGTTATTAATGTAGTACTTTATGTATTAATAGGCCATAATGTAGTTTTTTCTAATTTTGGAAAACTTTGTTCTCGCCCGATGCACTGTAGTTAATTAGTTTTTTTCTGATTTTTTTGTATTGCAATTAAAACTACTAATGTTAGGAATGTATTAAGTGATTATTTTGGTATTAGATTTTCGTAGTGTAAGCACAATGGTGCAATGGCTAAGGCTATGGGCTAAATCTGTAAAAGTTGAAGGCATGTTTTCTACGATTTGAGTTGGGCCAGACTCGCAAATGAGTCCAATTGGAAAAACAACCTCAAATGAGTCTGGGCCTAGGCTTTTGGGCCTGAGCATTAAACCAAATAGTTTGATCCAGTTATAAGCTTACCTTGTAAATTATAGTATAAGCTCATTTTTTTTATGTCTCGCAAATCATGTGTAGTGTAATTAATTTCGAAACATGAATTATGAGCTTGTGTTTTATTTTGTTCTTAACATGAATGGATCTTGAGCTTAAACATTCATTGTTGAGGTATTCACTGCCATATTCTTCGGATTTTTTGGTGTTACAATTATTCAGCCCTTCTTATTGAAACGAAATAAAACTTTGCAGTATATTAATGAAATAGGCATATCCATGTTCTAAAAGTAGTACTTCAGTTAATTGTAACCGATCAAATATTTGTGCAAATTGGATCGAAATTGACAAGTCAGTAGCCATCAAGTATTTGAGGATTATACGTGTCTTCTCATTTTGTCTTTTGAAGCATATCTTCACATGTGCAAATTTGTCAGCTCATGAGGAGTATAAGATGTTTAATATATCTAAGGCTGTAATCTTGCAATTTTATCTATCCAATGCATATCTTTCGTTAGTGGCCTTCTATTGAACTTCAAATTAGTTTTTAAATATGAACATTCGTAGTTCGCTTTAGTTTAGTACAATTTTTTAAAATAAATTGAGGTGTGCATTCCAAAAATGAATCCCATAACCTATGACCCTCATATTAATACCAAAACTAGTGTGACAAGACTTGGAACATTCATAACTATTGTAGAAAATACTTTGAACATTCGTAGATTGATTTAGGCGCGTTTAAAATAAAATTATCATAGCTACGGGTACGGTTCCCGTGACGTAGTTGTGATACATAATTTCCAAATCCGGTGGTCATTTATGTGACCCGGCAACAACTTCTAATACCATTAAAAAATTAAACATGTTGTAGATAGTGGGTATGGTTCCCGTGACACAATTCACAATGTGTATCAAACAAACAGGTGTAGGACAATCGTAACTTTTTCAAGAAATAATTCCATAAATCCTAAAAGCGGTTAATTAATTAAAAGTAGTTATAAAATTAAAAATGCACACTAGGTTTAATATTAAAAGTAGTTATAAAGTTAAAAGTAGTTATGTGTGGTTCATTCCTTGCTTGAGGCCTTACAAATATTGTTGTTGCCTTATATAGGTCTTACGAGACCGAGGCTGCGTGCATGTGGTCTTTTGGCCTCGGGTTTTGATAAGTTGTTGGAGTTAGCAATTGACGGCAGTCCCCGAGTTGTCGAGGAGTTCTTGGCTCGGGAGCCATTACTTGTAAAGTAGGTGTTGCATCATTGAGGGATTACGATTTCGGAGTTTCTAACCCGGTGGTCGTGTGTCCTTGAGTTTACGACGCAAGTCCCCGTGTGTTCGGGACGTTTTTGGCTTTGGAGCCATTTCGTGATCTTGTTGTTGCCTCGTTGAGGGCTTACGAGTTTGAAGCTCCTACCCAGGGGTCGTACTGTTTCGAGTTGTTGACGGCAATCCCCGAGTATTCAGGACATATGTTGGCTCTGGAGCCGTATTTTGCAAAATAAATCGAGCTTCCTTGAAACGCAAAATGCTTTTGGGAAGTGTTCTTTTATTACTTGGTACAAGTATACATGCCTTTTCTGTTAAGAGCTTAGTTGTTCTATACAAAGGTTGATTGCAAAGGAAGCCTTGAATACTTGTTGAGACTTCCTTAGGTAGTATATGGATGTTTTCTCGTTAAAAACCTTGCCGGTAAAACCCTTCGAGGTATAAAATTTGGACGAAGAAAAAGAGTGCAATGCATGCTTTTATGAGCCCGATGTCCTTGAGCTCGAGGGTGTTTCAGAATCTTCCATCGGTCACCTTAGTAGTAGTGTCGTTTCAGCATTGATATTTTCCAATTGCTTGGAAGCTGCTCCCCTTCCATGGTACCGAGCATGTAGGATCCTTTGCCGATTACTCTGAGGATGCGGTATGGTCATTCCCAATTTTGGCCTAGCTTTCCTTCATTAGGGTTTCGGGTGTTGAGGGTAACTTTCCTTAGGACCAAGTCTGCGACTTCGAAATGTCGGAAGCTTGTTCTCCTGTTATAGTAACTTTTGATCCTTTGGTTTTTGGTGGCCATTCGGACCAGCGACGCTTCTCGCTTTTCATCCGATAGTTCGAGGTCCGTAGTCATGGCCTCGTTGTTCAAGCTCTCAGTGGTGTGTCGGAATCTGTCACTTGGTTACCCGACTCAACTAGTATCAAAGCCTCGGTGCCATACACTAGAGAGGAAGGTGTTTCCCCTGTGCTTGATTTTGAAGTTGTTAGGTATGCCCATCGCACTTCGAGAAAAATTTCTCTCCGTCATACCTTAGCGCTTTCCAACTACTTTTTTATGTTTTGGATGATGGTTTTATTTGTGGACTCGGGCTGGCCGTTTACACACGAGTGGTAGGGTGTTGATAGGATTATTTTGATTTTGTGATACTCGAGGAACTGTGTTACTTTGATTCCAATGAACTGCCTCCAATTATCACATGTTATTTCGGACGGGATCCCTAATCGGCACATAATATGATCCCAGATGACGTCAATGACTTCTTTTTCTCTTATATTTTCGAAGGCATGAACTTCCACCCATTTTGAGAAATAGTCAATCATAAATAAAATGAATTTAGCTTTACCTGTTGTTGTAGGTAGAGGTCCGACAATGTCCATAAAATCGAATGCAGTTTCTTGCCAGGTTGGTGAATCATAGGGGCAAATATCTGGCATTTGTCGCACTTTTGGACGAATTCCTTAGTGTCCTTTTCCATGTTGTCCCAGTAGTAGCCTGCCCTGATCACCTTTCCGACTAAGGAATCGGCGCCTGAGTGGTTTTCGCAAGTACCCTCGTGAATTTCTCGGTGTACATAATCTGTGTCTCCTACCCCCAGACATACTGCAAGGGGGCCATCGAAAGTTCTTCTATACAGAGTCTCGTTTTCATTGAGCAAGAACCATGCTACTTTGATTCGTAGGACCCTCGATTCCTTTGGATCTGTTGGTAATTTTCCGTTTTTCAGATAGTCAATATATTTGGCCGTTCGGGGTTGACACTCGATAACATACCCCCCGAGTTCGATGGCCCATTTGGCCAATCAGCCCTATAGTTTGGTCTTATGCAATATGCTTCAGAGAGTGTACGCTGTTAGAATGCAAATACGGTGGCATTGATAAAAGGGTTTCAATTTTTGCGATGCACTTATTAATGCAAGAACTAATTTTTCTACGTGCGGCTACTTGATTCCGGCATCCCGTAGGGTACAACTTACATAATAAATAGAAAATTGCGTACCTTGCTCTTATCGAACCAGTACACCGCTTACCGCTCTCTCGGATACGGCCAGGTATAGATACAACATTTCATCCTCTTTTGGCGTGTGGAGCAAAGGCGGACTAGTCATATATCGCTTCAATTCCTCTAAGGCATGTTGGCATTTTGGAGTCCACTTGAAGTTGTTTTTCTTTTTGAGTAAAGTGAAGAAATGATGACTGCGGTACGACGACCTTGATATAAATCTGCCTAGAGCTGCTATCCGCCCTGTCAGCCGTTGCACGACCTTTACATTATTTACCATCGTGATTTCTTAGATAGCCTTGATTTTGTCGGTGTTGATCTCGATTCCCCTATTCGATATCATGAAGCCTAAGAATTTGCCAGAACCCACTTCGAAGGCATATGTCTCGGGGTTAAGCTTCATGTTGTAACTTCTGAGGATGTCAAATGTTTCCTGCAAATGTGTCAAATGGTCCTCTGCGTGCAGGGACTTAACTAACATGTCATCAATATGAACTTTCATGGGTTTGCCTATTTGATACTTGAAAATTTTATTAACTAGGTGTTTGTATTTAGCCCTTGAGTTTTTCAGCCCGAAGGGCATTACATTGTAACAGTATGTACCATACTTCATGATGAACGAAGTCTTTTCCCTATCCTCGGGGTTCATCTGAATTTGATTATTCCCCGAGTAGGCATCGAGAAATGTGAGGGTCTCGTGGCCGGCTGTAGCATCGATCAGATGATCGATTTTAGGCAATGGGAACGAATCCTTGGGGCACGCTTTATTTAAGTCTTTATAATTTATGTACATTCTTAACTTATTTCCCTTTTTGGGTACTACCACTACGTTGACTAGCCATTGGGGTACTTTACCTCTCTAATAGACCCTATTTTAAGGAGTTTTGTTACTTTGTCCTTGATTAATGAGTGTTTTACTTCGGACTGGGGTCTTCTATTTTTCCTCACTAGTTTAAACCTAGGATCGACACCCAATCGGTGGGTGGTTATTTCCGGCGGGATTCCTGTCATATCTAAGTGGGACTAAGTGAAACAGCTGATGTTATTAATAAGAAATTGAATGAGTTCTTTCCTGAGTTTGGGGATTAATTGAGTGAGTTCTTTCCAGGTACACCTTCTGATCTGGGAGGTGCTCGATCAAAATAGCTTGCTCCAGTTCTTCAATTGTCGATTTCGTTGAATCCAATTCTTCGAGGGCAATGAAATTTTGAGGGGAGAGGAATTCTTCTTCATTGTCCTCGGGGGTCAATGCGCTCCAAGACTCATCCGAGGCGGAGTGTATGGGATTCGGCGTCTCCTGGTAAATCGCAAACATTTCTTTTGTCGTATGTTGTTCTCCATATATGGTTGTTATACCATCCTTTGTTGGAAATTTCATCATCTGATGCAGAGTTGACGGCACTGCCCTCATTCTGTGTATCCACGGCTAGCGCGGCGTTCTGTGGTTCTACCAAGGTCTCGAGATCCTCCTAGCTGAATGCAAGGTGTCTTCGGTCATGCGGTCTCGGATCGGTCCCTTTATCGCAGCGGTTGTTTTTATCCGTTTGACCACGAATCTTTGGGGAACGTCGGTCCCCCCGATAATCATATGAACGACATGCCGAGGAGTCTCTCCTTTTGCCCAGGTTAGATTTTTTCAGTTTCCCGCTAAATTCTTGGCGTGCTCCCTGGTTAATGTGAGCACTGGTGTTAACGCATCAGGCGTCGCATAAGGTCGTACCTTTGGGAATCGGCTCCAGTGTGCTCCCCAGGTTTCGCAGTGGCACACACATACCTGGAATAGCCATACCGCCCTTTCCATAGTTTTTGAGTCTGCTACTTTCAGGTACATTTACTGGTTTAGGATTTTTGACCTGAAAGCAAAGGTCCTGGGCAAGAAAAGTGTGAAAGATAACTTGCATTAAGTAGTTAAACCAGCAAGAAAATAATCACAATTATTTTTAGCCCTATAGTGGGCGCCAAAATGTTTACCGTGAAAATGGTAATAACAATTAAATTTGATTTAGTGGTTCAAAAAATACGTGATCTATTTTTATGGTAGTTGTTAAGCAGTTGATGCTGTTTACGTGAAAATGTTAACAACAATTAAATTTGTAAATGGGATTCTAAAAACACGTGATCTATCTTTATGCTAGTTGTTAGAGCAGTTGGTGCTAGGAATGTGATGTTTAACGATGAAACACAAGCTAAAACGGGGCAGTAATCAAACCAAATGGCTTGCTGCCCAGGGTTCGGACTAGTCAATGAGGGGCCTCGGGGTCGATATCCGGCTGGCCAAGCAATAAATGAAGAACAAGTATGGAAGCAATAAATGCAAAGGGTAGCCTTAAGCGAGTAAGAGTGAATAAATTATAGAGAAGAAAGAGAGAGATATTATTTATCTTATGTAGAGTAGTTGGAGCCCTGCCTTACAAAGTGTTAACGACTCCCCTTTTATAATAGGGGGGAGTCCAAACTTAGTAAATGATACGTTGAGTGGCAAAGGAAACGGGGATAAGACAGATAACTAGCTTCATGACGTATACGTAGGCTAATGTTAGGCTGCCCAGATAGACATAATTGACTCCGGATGCACTCTTTGGAGGCTTCTCATGTTTGTCGGGGTTTGGGCCGATGTTATCCTCGGCTGGGTATCGACAAATTTTGAGGGAAGTAAACGGCTCGAGGTCCGGAGCCTCCGAGGAGACCTCCTGAAGCAATTTGCTAAATGAGAAATTGGTCTTCTGATTTCACCATACACAGATAGTCTCCGCATTTCTTAGAGGGGAGTAATAATAAATGATTTTGACATCCCACTTATGGGTTCCCGAAATGACGTCGTGCTGATGGCACATCCCCTTTTACAAGTGTCGAGGCGTTTCACCCTTTCACTTCTTCAGGATCGTCTGGCATGTCGTGACTCCTTGTTCTTCGTGGTCATAATGTTGCCGTCGATTCATCTTCCATGAACGCTTTTATTGCTCCTGCTATTACGCTTTTTTAGGGCGATAATTGGCGTCGTCGGTTAGCTTGCCTTCCCCCCTATAAAAGGGGCTTCTTATGATAAGTTTTTTCATCCAAACATTCTTTGATATCCATCCTTTCCTCCTTTCTTGCTATTTTTTTCTTTGCCATCTCACCATGTTTGAGGCTCACGGCCTCAAGGTCTCATGCCAACGTCATGTACGCTATGGGCCAACTTCCGAACCTTCTCCGGTCGGGCGAAGTCGTGCTGCCGTGATGCTATTGCTATTGTTGTTGTTGTTGTTGCTGCTGTCTCCGTTGGCTCGAGATGATGAAATAAAGGACCGATTTTCTCTGACCCGTAGAGATATTTGGATTATGCACAGCAACTCAAGAGGGGGCTCGAATTATACACCACTGCTCACACTCCTTCCTCGGCTTGGCATATTACACCCCCTTTGGATTCCTAGGGGTATCGCGACACTCTCTACCGGTTTTCGCCTCCCAGGCTGAGGCAACGTCCCAAGAAGTGGCCTTATAATAGTATTACTGGTGGAGTTCGTACTAGGTAGATTTTTCACCCAACCACTTCTTGTCTTCTTCTGGATTCTCCTTCGTCACTTTGCTCTTCTCCATCGACTTCCTCTTCTATATCCTTCCTTTTGAAGCTACCATTCTGAGAGGTCGAGATGAGGTCCCCGAGGGGATCGGACTTGGAAGAATTGTCTTTGAGGTCGCACGTTTGAGGAGATGATGCCGACGATGCCGTACTTTGGGAATAGGCTAGATTCTTAGACTTTTGTTGTATGCATACCCTTAAACTTCTTTGTTCCTGCGTAAAGATCCCCTTGCAGGCTTCTGTAATCACATGTGAGGACCTCCCGAGGGCTGTTGTAAGCGAACATTTATGAATACAAAGATATTTTCTTGACTCCTGCCTTTGATACTTGCTGTATTTCTTTATGTTTGCGGCGGCTCAGAACGCATGATCGTGTTTTTTGTTGCTAATACTGAACCCGGATGTGAGTATACCTTCTAGCCTTCTGTTGATGGAAACGGCTTCGCTCAGGGCCCTTCGCGGTTCCTCGTACTGAACTCATATATGTTTGGCCGGAGCCATTTTTGATTCTGAGTGATAGTTTACGCGTCTATATTGAGGGTATGCCCTTTCAGGAGTCTTAGAAATGCGAAATATAGCCTAAATTTCAGGATTGAGTTTTATGCCTGTAGTAAGGTATTAAAATTTGTCATGCCTATTGAGGTCTTACGATTTTTATTTCTATGTAAAATGGACCTGGCTAGACCGAGTTTGCCCGCTTGAGGTTTATGGCCTCGGGTTTTTCAGTGTATGGCGATTGATGGCAACTCTGAAGTCATCGAGTTTGATTAGGCTCGAAGACCGTTAACAGTGAGCTCGAAATTGCCTTGTTGGAGCCTTATGATCCCGGAGTTCCGACCCTGAGGTCGTGCGAGTGCCAAATTTGTTGTCGCCAAGTCTCCGAGTATTTTGGGACGTACTTGGTGGAAGGATCTCTGCCGTGAGCATGCTGAACTTTCTTTTGGAGTACGATATGCCTTTGGTGAGAGATACTCTTGGGGTGCTTAACGTAAATACGTGTTGTTGTGTTGCATAGTCCTTTGCCATACCATGTTTGCTCCCTCAAGGTCTTATTGCCTCGGGTTATTAAGTGCGCGGCGACTGGCGGCAGTCTCCTAGTACCTTAGGTACTTTTGATGTTTGGTGAGGTATGGAGATTTCCGCATTGTCTGGCCTGAAGGTTTTGCGATTTCGGAGTTTTCAACCCGGAGGCCGTTTAAGTATTGAATTGCTGGCGTCAGTCCCCGAGTATTCGGGACATTTCTAGCGAAGGAATTGTTACCTTATTTTGCAAAGGTGTACTTTGGCAAAAGGTATTCTTTGATTGCTCGGTACAATAGTACACATATTTGCCGACGGGAGCCTGGCTATATGGACACGGTTCGTTTGACGGTTTGGCCCGGTACATGACTTTTCTATAGGAAACCCATTTGGCGTATCAAGACCTTTTCGAGCAAATAGCTATCCGGGGGAATGCTCCTCATCGTTCAAAGTTTTCTACAAAAGAAGTTTTCGAGCATTTGCGGAGTTTTTCTTAGGTAGCTCGCAGGCGTTGCCTCATTAAAAACCTTGACGGTAAAACCCTTCTTTTGGGAGAAAAATTCGGTCAAAGGAAAAGAGTGCAACGGCTGCATTTTTAGATCCTCAAGGTCTTCGGATAGTATTAGCGTTCTGACTGCTCCGGTCGAGTGCCTGCATAAGGGTTAGTCCTAAATTCGAAACAAAAAAGGTAGTTAGTTGTACCTTGAAGTGAGATATGCTGGCGATACCTCGGGATTGATTTGTTACAACCATGAGGGACGATCTGTTTCAATTGCCTGAGGCGAAGATGCGGTATGGTTCTTTACTTCTTCTCGTCCAGTTTGACCGAGGGTGAGTCCCGATTCGCCTTTTCGTTTATTCAGGGGAGGAGGCACGAACATTGGTACCACATTGTGTATTGCGAACATTTTCCTTAACGCATGTTATTCCCCGTAGACGGTTTTAATTCCATCCTTTGTTGGGAATTTTATCATCTGGTGAAGGGTGGATGGCACTGCTCTCATGCATTGTATCCATGAGCGTTATATCTCATGTCACATTTGATGACATGGAATTTGGTGTCTTGGGTCGTGCCGGCCACGGTATCCGGGAAGATGATTTCCCCTTTCGTTATTTCGCTTGCCATGTTGAATCCGTTGAGGACCCGAGTGGCGGGCACGATTTGGCTAAGCAATCCCAGCTACTCTATCACCCTGGACGTGACAATATTGGCCGAGCTACCTGGATCCACGAGTACATGTTTTATTTGAAAAGAATTTACAAGGAAGGAGACTACCAGTGTGTCGTTGTTGGGATGTGACAGGGTCTCGGTGTCCTCTTCACGAAATGTGAGGGCATCTTCGGGGATATATCCCTGAGTCCTATTTTCTCTGGTGATGGATATTTTTGTTCTTCTCATCACGGGTTCCTGCAGCGCATCGGCACCCCCATGATCATATGGATGACATGTTGCGGCTCGTTTGCCTCATTCTTCTTGGTTGCATCCCTTTCTCGGAACTGATTTTTGGATTGATCACTGAGGAATTCCCAAAAATGTCCTTAGTTAAGCAGCCGAGCTACCTCTTCCAGTAGCTGATGAAAATCTTTTGTCTTGTGGCTGTGCGTGTTGTGAAACTCGCATACTAAGTTGTAATTCCTTTGCGAAGAGTCTGACTGTATAGGTTTAGGCCACTTGGCATCTCTGATCTTACTTATGGCAAACACGATGTCTGACTTATTGACGTTGAAGTTGTATTCTAACAGGTGGGGGGCACCCGTTAATACTATGTTTTGATTGAACCTGGTTCTGTTGACGAGCCCTCGAGGGTCCTATCATCGATCATTGTGTGGCTGATACCTTTGTTTGTTTGGTTTCGGCTCCTTTGTCAGGAGCTTGCTTGGGATTACTGAGCCCGAAGGGGCTCCCAATTGGTCATCCTCGGCCTTGATCTTCGACTGGTACCGGTTGTGGACGTCTGACCAGGTCACGACTGGATACTCGATCAGGTTTTGTTTCAGCTGATTCGAAGCCACCGAGCTTCATTCGTTCAAGCCTTGGGTGAAGGCCTACACTGCCTAGTCGTTGGAGACTGGTGGTAGCTCCATCTGTTCCATATAAAAGCGAGACACAAATTCCCGCAGCGTCTCGTTCTCTCTTTACTTGATTTTGAAAACGTTGGACTTCCTTGTCGCTACCTTGATGGCTCGGGCATGTGCCTTTACGAAGGAGTCTGGTACCTTGGCGAATGAATCTACAGAATTAGGAGCCATGTTGTGATACCACGTCATGGCCCCCTTCGAGAGTGTTCCCTGAATTTTTTTTGTAATGCGGACTCAATCTCATCACTCTTTATATCATTGCCTTTTACCACAAAGGTGTAGGCAGTGACGTGTTCATTTAGGTCATTGGTCTCATTGTACTTAGGGAGTTCCGGCATTCTAAACTTTTTGGAATGGGCTTCAGGCCCGCTTCCTCGGGGAACGACCTTTGTATGAACTTCTTCGAATCCATGCCCTTGAGGATTGGGGGCGTGCACCGGATCTGGTCGACCCTAGAGTTGTAGGTTTCGACCTTCTTATCGTTGGCCGCTATCATTTTCTCGCCTAACTCGATCCTTTTGGTGAGGTACTCCAGCATTTTCACGGTGGCGGGATCAGTTACCAATCCGTTATTGCTCGATCTGTGGGGTACTTGCTTGGCTGGGGAAGTTGTTTCCCGCGCAGCTGTGCTGGGACTCTTGGGGTGAATTTGTAAATGAGCGATGGCCAACTGTTGTGCCTGCAACATTTCAAAAATAACATGAAGACTAACTTCCTATTCTTCCTGGACTAGGGTTTTTTGGTCTTCCTGTTGGTCACCATGCCGTATGCTCATGTTTGTGTCCGAGGTTTCATCGACATGTTGTGCATCCTGCGAATCCGCATCCGCTAGAATCGGTTCGGGCATGTTATCGGGGTTTTGTGGTGGCGCGCCATAGCCGGAACAACCACGCCATTTTTCCCCTAGTTTTTGAGGTTGTCATTCTTTTCTCTGTTTACCGATCCAGACATTTTGAGCTGAAATCAAGAGATCTTGGACAAAAAAAAGTATGAAAGATAACTTGCATTTGTGCAATGATACTAGCAAGAAAATAATCACTATTATTTTTAGCCCCACGGTGGGCGCCAAACTGTTTACCGTGAAAATGGTAACAATAATTAAATTTGTAAATGGGATTCTAAAAATACATGATCTATTTTTATGCTAGTTATTCGAGTAGTTGGTGCTATGAATGTGAAGTTTAACGATGAAATAAGAGCTAAAACGGGGCAGTAATCAAACTGAAGGGCTTGCTGCCCGGGCTTCGGACTGGTTGATGAGGGGCCTCGAGGTTGATATCCAGCTCGAGCTCGAGCTATTTGGGGTAACTGGGAGAGGGATAATAGTTAGAATATAATTAAATAAGGGTCTTTATGGCCAATTCCAAGCAATAAATGAAGAACAAGTATAGAGGCAATAAATTCAAAGAGTAGCCTCGAGCGAGCAAGAGCGAATGAATTAGAGAGAAGAAAGAGAGAGATATTATTGATCTTATGTAGAGTAGTTGGAGCTCTGCCTCAAAGTGTTAATGACTCCTCTTTTATAAGAGGGGGGAGTCCAATCTTAGTACAAGATACCTTGAGAGACAAAGGAAATGGGGATGGGACAGATAACTAGCTTCATGACGTATACGTAGGCTAATGTTAGGCTGCCCAGATAGACTTAATTGACTCCGAATGCACTCTTCGGAGTCTTCTCATGTTTGTCGGGGTTTCGACCGATGTTATCCTCTGCTGGGTATCGACAGATCTTGAGGGAAGTAACCGACTCGAGGTCCCGAGCCTCCGAGGCGACCTCCTAAAGCAATATTCTAAATGAGAAATTGGTCTTCCGATTTCACCGTACACAGATTCTATGTGAAAGACTTAGAAACGAGATAAGAGCTTAAAACGAGATATTAACCAAACCGAATCACTATCAATCGGCGCCTCGAACATGCTTTTTCGGGGCCTCGAGGTTGAGTCCGATGACCGCCGAGGGCGGTCGATAGAGAATAATAGTTAGAATAAATAAATGACGGCTCTTTATTGACAATAATAAGCAATAACTGATGAACAGTAACTAGAACACAGTAAATATAAGCAATAAATGAAGTAATGAAATCAAGAGGATATGTTAGAGAGCAGAGAGAATGTTCTTTTGTATTTAGTATTTAGTAACAAATGACTACAAAATGACAAGGATCCCCTTTATATGAGGGGAAATCCCAACATAGTACAAATACATTTATTACAAAGATATGGAGATGGGACAACTAGTTGATGTCATTATTCGGGTCTGGATTTAGGTCACTAGACTTTGTAAGCTCAAGTCATACGCCTTGGGAACTCCCCACTTTTCCATCATAGCCGTTGGTCAGCATCGCCCCGAGGTCGAGCGTCGATAGCCCTCGAGAGTGAACCTCGACCCTAGTCTCGAACCTGTGAAATATGCTTATGAGGCACCACAATGACATAAAATTGGACTATCCAATTTTACCTTATACATGTATGAGATCGAGTATCAACCCCGAATAGCTATCAAGTACCAAATTTTGGCAGACTTCGTGGCTGATTTCATACCTGCTCTCGTTCCCGATGCAGAGAAGGATCTTTTGCTTGAAACGTGCACATAATCGGGGGTATGGACCCTATTCACCGATACTGCCTCGAACGTAAAAGGGTCCGGGCTGGGCATCGTTCTAAAACCGCCTACAGGCGGCATGATTAGACAATCTATAAAAACATCAAAATTCAGTAACAATGATGGCAAGTGTGAGGCTATGATTACATGTCTCGAGTTGGCCAAGAGCCTAGGAGCACAAGTCATCGAAGCAAAATGCGTCTCCCTCCTGGTAGTTAACAAAGTCAATGGGAGCTTCGAGGTTCGAGAAGACAGGATGCAAGTATACTTAGACAAACATCAGGTCATATTGCATAATTCCAAAGAATGGACCCTAGTCCACATTCCCCAAGATCAGAACTGTGAGGCCGATGCACTCATGAACCCGGGGTCGTCCGTCGAAGAAGATGACATACTCCCAGGGGTTGTTATACAGTTTTCCAAATCGGTGATTAAGGAAAGCCATGTTGAGATCAAATCGACAACTCTAACATGGTATTGGAGTAATAAATATATCGACTATTTGAAAAGCGGGAAGCTGCCCACGGATCCAAAGGAATCGAGGGCCCTCCGAGCCAAGGCAGCTCGATTTTCACTCGACGAGAATGGAACACTATATAGAAGCACCTTCGACGGACCTCTAGCAATATGCTTGGGACTGGGAGATACCGATTATGTGCTTCGAGAAATCCACGAGCGCACTTATGGAAATCATTCCGACGCTGATTCTTTATTTAGAAAAGTGATCAGGGCAGGCTATACTATTGGAACAGCATGGGGAAGGACACCAAGGAATTCGTTCGAAGATGTGACAAATGCCAAAGGTTTGCGCCAATGATTCACCAACCTGGCGAACAACTACATTCACTCTTATCACCATATTCGTTCATGAAATGGAGAATGGACATGTCGGCCCCTTAAAAACAGCACTAGGTAAAACTAGATTTATTCTATTTATGACTAACTAATTCTCAAAATGGGTGGAAGTACAAGCCTTCGAGAAGATAAGAGAAAAATAAGTCATCAACATCATCTGGGATCACATCATATGCCAATTCGGAATCCCTTCCGAGATTGCATGAGACGATAGGAAGTAGTTCATATGGAGCAAGGTGATGGAATTCCTTGAAGATCATAAGATCAAGAGAATCCTATCAACGCCCTATCACCCATGTGCAAATAAACAGGCCGAGTCCACAAACAAGGCCATCATCCAAAACATAAAAAAGAAGTTAAAAAATGCAAAGGGGAAATGGAGAGAGGTATTGCCCGAAGTACTATGGGCATACCGAACAACTTCAAAGTCGAGGCCAGGAGAAACACCGTTCTCTTTGGTATACGGGTCCGAGGCCCTGATACCAATCAAAGTCGGAGAGTCAAGTGCCAGATTTTGGGATGCCACTGAGAAATCAAATAGCGAGGCCATGACTATAGCCCTTGAGCTACTAGATGAAAAGCGAGAGGCCGTATTGTTCCGAATGGCCTCCCAAAAGCAGTTAATCGAGAGATATTATAATAAGAGAACAAACCTCCGATACTTTGGGGTCGGTGACTTAGTCCTAAGGAAAGTCACCGTCAACACTCGAAACCCAAATGAAGGGAAGCTAGGACAGAGCTAGGAAGGACCATACCGTGTCCTTGGAATAGTGGGAAAGGGGTCCTACAAACATGGCACCATGGAAGACGTACAACTCCCAAGCAATTGGAACATATCAATGCTCAAACGCTATTATTGCAAAGGTATAATGTCCTCCCTTTTTTTTTGTTCTATGAATCACATCGATTTTTTTCATGTGTTCGACGAAAGGCGCCGAAGAACCTTTTGACTCGAAAAACTTAGGTTTTAAAGCATGTGTTGCCCTCTTTTTCCCTTAGACCAGATTTTATCCCGAATGGGCTACCCAAGGAGAACTCAGCAAGTATTCAAGGCTCCTCTTCGATCAACCTCATATACTGGGGGAATCACCCCCGGAGGTCGCCTCTTCAAAGGACTCAGACTAATCCTAAGAGGACCCCGTTAGGAGAATGATGAATTGGGCCAAACGGTCGAATGAACCGTGTCCATGTAGAATAATTGGGCCTCCAAAGGCAAAAATCATGTACACATACATTAAATAATTGAGGAAACCTCTTTTCTTATCAAAACACTCGAAGAATTTCAACAGTTTCACACAAAACGGCTCAATGGACAAAAATCTTCGAGCACCCGGGGACTGTCATCAACAGTCAGCTCATCGAAGCCATCAAAAACTCAAATTCGTAAGACCTCAATAAGGCAATTTCGCGCTCGTATGACCTTAGTGAGGCAACACCAAATCTGTAAGAGATCAACAAGGAATGCAAAAACATATAAGACCTAAGGCATAACCCCGATATTCAGACCAAGGCTATATATCGAACTTGTAAGACCCTTAAAAAGGCATACATTCGATATAGACGCCGAGGTCATCCCACCCGGGGACTATCGACTATGGTTGTACCAAAAGGCTCTGGCCAAATTAACGCGACTAGGAGATGTATGTCTGCTGCCATCAAACTAAAGGACTCCAAATACTTCGAAAAGAACCGGTTAATCAGTCTACCTTCGGCATAAGCAAAGGACCTTCGATAGTATCAACTCCAAATAGTAAAAAGGCTTGGAAAACAATTAGCCTTCGATAAAAAGGTTTCAAAAACTCAACCTTTGAGGAAGCCTCCCGAGGTACTCAGTTGTCGTCACATATCGACTCATAATCGAGGTTCTCGTTTGAGCCATCGAAGAGTCAGACAAACATAAAACAAGCCAAGTCACAATCGAAACTTCAAAAGTCTTTAGCCAAAATGAGGGAAAAACTATAGTCATATCAAAGGTCACATCAACCCAATATAAATAGCGCCTAAGGGCCAACGCATAAGAGCCTAAGGGCTAGCCCAAAAAGCCTCAGGGTTATCTTTACTTCGAGTTTGATCGAAAGATCGCTTGACTATTAAGCCCAAGGGCTACCCGAGTTTGAACCAGTTCTCACTCGAGGACTATTCACAAAGCCTTAGGGCTGTCCTTACTTCAAGTTCGAGCGAATGCTAGCTCGACTATTAAGATCAAGGGATATACGAGTTTGAGCCAGTTCTCACTCGGTGACTATTCATAAAGCCTCAGGGCTATCCTTACTGCAAGTTTGAGCAAACGCTCGCTCGACTATTAAGCTCAAGGGCTACCTGAGTTCGAGCCAGTTCTCGCTCGGGGACAATTCATAAAGCCTCATGGCTATCCTTACTTCAAGTTCGAGTGAATGCTCGCTTGACTATTAAGCTCAATGGCTACCCGAGTTCAAGCCAAATCTCTCTCGGGGACTACTCATAATGCATCAGGGCCATCCTTACTTTGAGTACGAACGAACGCTCTCTTGACTATTTGTATACGGCAAATCCGGGGGCCCGATTTCCCCGTCATAAATGTCGTCTCGCAGTCAAGTCCCTTGAATCTCAAATCTAAGGTCGAGACTCATACTCGAGGTTAGACATATATCGGCTCGAAGGATATCACATTCTAGCAAATACAGCGGGCTACGGCAGAAGAGGGGGAATTTCCAAGGCACGCGGCATAACTTGACAAGGCTGGTTAACACGTCTAGCCATCCTATCTCCATACCATTATGGATAACACGTTTAGTATTATAATGGATTCCCCTCATATATAAAGGGGATCCCCATCACATTGTAGGCTCGGCTGATGTTGCTCTATTTCTCCACAATTGCAATAATATCTCTCTCTCTCTCTTTTCTTTCTAACTTGCTCGTTCTCGTTGGCCCAAGGCCACTTTAATATTTATCGCTTTCATACTTGTTCTTCATTCTATCGCTTGGTATTGGCCATATTGAGCTTTGTTTGATCCTTATTTAGCAGTTATCCCATTCCCGACTATCCCTAATAGCTCGAGCTCGAGCCGGACATTGACCCTGAGGTACCCATCGACCAGTCCTATATTCGGCCAGCAGGCCCCTCAGTTTTATTACTGCCTCGTTTTAGCTTGCATTTCATCATTAAACTCCACATTCTTAGCATCATCTACTCTAACAACAACCATAAAAATATATCACGTTTTTTATAATCCCATTTGCAAATTTAATTGTTGTTACCATTTTCACGGTTAACAGTTTGGCGCCCACCGTGGGGCTAAAGATAATAGTGATTATTTTCTTGCTGGTTTCATTGCAAAAACGCAAGTTATCTTTCACACTTTTTCTTGCCCAAGATTTGTGCTTCAGGACGGAGCGCCTGGCTCGACTAGTGTAATGGGAAGCCGGAACCTCAAAGGCGACAGAGAAAAGGGCACGGCCGACCTAGAGACCGATGTCCAAATGATCATTGGGGGAACCAGCGTTCCCTAAGGACCCGTGTCCAAGTGAACGAGAATGTCCGCTATAGAAGTGGGACCGCCCCGAAAACTCTTACCCGAAGAAACCCTCATATTCAGCGAAGAGGATCTCGAGGCTATGATGGAACCACACAATGATGTGCTAGCAATCTCATTTCTCTCGAGTCCTCGGTCAACATAATTAGGGCAGAGGTAGTAGAATAGCCGGGGCTGCTCAATCAAGTTGATCCCACCCCTCGAGTCCTCCACGGCTTGAACATGATCGAAGAATAAACAAAAGAAGAGATCACCCTCCCGATCAACACATCTGGCACAACCTAGAACATCGAGTTTCAGGTCATCGACGATGACATGAGATACAACGCCTTACTTGGCATGCCTTGGATACACAACATAATAGCAGTGCCCTCGACCTTGCACCAGATGATAAGGTTGCCCACAAGGGATGGCATCACGACAATACATGGAGAACAGCGGGCAGCGAGGGAAATGTTCGCGGTCCACCACGAGACGCCAACCCCCACATGCCTGGCCTCAAACGAGGAGGGAAGCGTGCAGACCCTTGCAGATGACGAAGAAGACTTCTTCGCCCCCCGAACCTTCATCGTCCCCAAGGAATCGGATGCGACCAAGTCAATTGTCGAAGAGCTGGAGCGGACCGTTTTGATCAAACACCTCCGGGATCGCAAGGTATACCTTGGAACGGGGTTGACCCCCGAACTTATGATAAGGTTTATTTAATTCCTTAGTAATAATATCGACTGTTTTGCCTTGTCCCACTTAGATATGACAGGTATCCCACAAGAAAAAACCTCCCATAGACTAAGCATTAACCCTAAATTCAAACCAATGAAGCAAAAGAGATGGCCGCAGTCCAAGGTAAAACATGCCTTCATCAAAGAGGAAGTAGCGAAACTTCTTAAAGCCGGATCCATTAGGGAGGTAAAGTATCCCAAATGGCTAGCTAACGTAGAGGTAGTGCCATAAAAGGGGAACAAGCTAAGGATATGCGTAGACTATAAAGATTTTAACAAAGCGTGCCCAAAAGATTTTTTCCCGATGCCTAACATCGATCGCCTGATCAATGCTATGGCCGGCCACGAGACCCTCACTTTCCTCGATGCCTACTCGGGGTACGATCAAATCCAGATGAACCCTGATGACAGGGAAAAAACCACATTCATCATGAAATATGGTACATATTGCTATAGTATAATGCCCTTCGGGCTAAAAAATGCGAGAGCAACATACCAACCCCTAGTTAATAAAATGTTCGAGCACCAAATAGGTAAATCAATGGAGGTATATATCAATGATATGATAGTCAAATCTCTACGCACAGAGGACCATCTGACCCATTTGTAGGAAACATTCGACATCCTTAGAAGCTACAACATGCAGCTTAATCCTAAGATGTGTGCCTTCGGGGTAGGCTCGGGAAAATTCCTGGGTTTCATGGTTTCAAACAGGGGGATAGAAATCAACCCCGACAAAATAAGGGCCATCGATGAGGTCATGGTGGTGAACAACGTAAAGGCCGTTCAACGGCTGACAGGGTGAATCGCGGCCCTGGGCGGATTCATATCGAGATCATCAGACAAAAGCCACCATTTCTTTGTCCTACTCAAAATAAAGAACAACTTTGAATGCACTCTAGAATGCCAACACGTCCTAGAAGAACTGAAACGGTACCTATTCTAGCCCGCCTTTGCTGCACACTCCCAAGGAGGATGAAACGTTATACCTATACATGGCCATGTCCGAAATAGCGGTAAGCAGCGTACTGGTCCGAGAAGAACAAGGTACGCAATTTCCTATATATTATGTAAGGTCAACCTTGGGGGACGCTAAAACCCTGTACCCTCACCTGGAAAAATTAGCTCTAGCACTGATAAGCACCTCGCGCAAGCTGAAGCTTTACTTTCAGTGCCACCGTATCTACATCTTGTCGACTTATCCCCTTCGGAGTGTATTGCATAAACCTGAGTTATCGGGTCGATTGGCCAAATGGGCCATTGAACTCGGGGGGTATGATATTGAGTATCAACCTCGAACAACCATCAAGTCTCAAATCCCTCGTGCCTGAGGTTGAGAAGGAGCTTCTGTTAAAATCAGCCACGTACTCTGGGGTATGGACTCTGTTCACAGATGGTGCCACAAACGTAAGAGGATCCGGACTCGGTATAGTCCTAAAGTTACCTGTCGGCGGCATAATCAGGCAATCCACAAAAACCACAAAGCTAACTAATAATGAAGCCAAGTACAAGGCTATGATTGCAGGTTTGTAGTTAGCCAAAAGTTTGGGAGCCGAGACTGTCGAGGCAAAATTAGATTCGCTCCTCATGGAGAAAATCCAAATCACATTACATTGCTTCAAAAAATGGACCTTGGTCCATGTACCTCGAGAGAAGAACAACGAGGACGATGCCCTTGCAAACCTGGGATCTTCTGCTAAAGAAGAAGGCCTGATCACCGAAACAGTTGTCCAACTGTTCAAATCTGTGGTCGAGGAAGGTCACGCGGAAATTAACTCCACCAGCCTGACATGGAATTGGTGAAACAAATACATCGTTTATCTTAATGACGGGAAGCTACCCACAGACCCAAAAAAATTGAGGGCCCTGCGAACCAAAGAAGCCCGGTTCTCACTTGACGAAAATGGGGCTCTCTAAAGGATAACTTTTATGGCCCCCTGGCGATATGCTTGGGACCTGGCGACACTGATTATGTGCTCCAAGAGATTCACGAGGGCACATGCGAAAATCCCTTCGGGGACGATTCCTTAGCCCGAAAGGTGATTATAGCGGGATATTATTGGGACAACATGGAAATAGATGATAGGGAATTCGTCCGAAAATACGACAAGTGCCAGAGGTTTGCTCCCATGATCCACCAGCCCGGCGAACAACTGCATTCTCTTTTATCACCATGGCCATTCATAATGTGGGGATGGACATCATCGGCCCTTTGCCAATGGCCCCAGGTAAGGCCATATTCATTCTATTTATGACTATTTACTTCTCAAAATGGGTGGAAGCGCAGGCCTTCGAGAAAATAAGAGAGAAGGAAGTCATCAATATTATATGGGAACACATCATATGCCGGTTTGGGGTCCCGTCCGAAAAAACATGCGACAATGGGAGGCAATTTATCGGGATCAAGGTAACGTAGTTCCTTGAAGACAACAAAATCAAGAGAATCATGTCGACCCCATACCACACGTGTGCGAACGGCCAAGCCGAATCTATGAATAAAACCATCATTCAAAACATGAAAATAAGTTGGAAAAATATAAGGGAAAATGGAGAGAAACGTTGACCGAGGTGTTATGGGCATATCAGACAACTCCAAAATCGAGCACCGGGGAGACACCCTTCTCTCTAGTATATGGCGCTGAAGCACTAATACCAGTGGAGTTCGGGGAACCAAGCGCCAGATTCCGGCACACTAATGAGGGATTGAACAACGAAGCCATGGCAATGGCCTTCGAGCTGCTCGATGAAAGACGGGAAGCCTCGCTGGTTCGGATGGCTGCCTAGAAGCAGAAAATTGAAAGGTACTACAACACAAGAACGAATCTCTTATACTTCGGAATCGGAGACTTGGTCCTAAAGAAGGTCACTCTCAACACCAGAAACACTTATGTAGGGAAGTTGGGCCAAAATTGGAAAGGGCCGACCATATCCTTGGGATAGTTGGCAAAGGATCCTATAAGCTTGGTACCATGGGACGCAATCAGCTTAAGAGTAACTGGAATGTATCAATTCTTAAGCGGTATTACTGCTAGGGCGTCCGGTTGTGAAACCCCACAACTATCCTCGAGCAAACGTCGCACTATTTTCCTTTGACCGGGTTTCTTTAACCCCGAAACGGGTTTTTCCCGGCAAGGGTTTTAACAAGGCGACATCCACGCATTTCCCAAAAAGGATCCAAAGAGCCTACAAGACTTCTTTTGCAATCAGCCTCGCCTCGAGAAAATGACAAATGAAGCTCCGATAGGAAACAACATACTGGGTAAGACGGTCCGAGGAGCCACGCCCGTGCGGTCCGAGCTAACAAAAACAAAACAACATGTATTTATTCCAAGCAATAAAGAATATTTTTTGGCACCTCGTACTCCAGAAAAGGGGATTTCAACATGCTCGCAGCGAAGGCCTCTCCACCAAATGCATCCCGAAATACTCGAAAACTTAGCATCAACAAATCAACACCCGCACGACCCCAGGGTCGGAACTCCAGGATCATAAAACTCCCGCAAGGTAACTCCAAGCTCACGAATAATGGCCTTCTAGCCTAAGCAAACTCGATGACTTAGAGACTGTCACCAATCACCATGCATTAGAAAACCCGAAACTATAAGACCCCGAGTGGGCAGACTCGGTGTAACCAGATCTATTCTATAAAGTAACATAAACTGTAAGACCTCAACAGGCATAAAACTCAAAATCCCGAAGTTTAGGCTATATGTCGCATTTGTAAGAATCCCAAAAGGGCATACCCTCAGTGTAGACGCCTAAACTATCTCTCGAGACCAAAAATAGCTCCAGTCAAACATATATGACTACGGTCAAAACGGTTTATCCAGCCAAATTAATGCCACTCGGGGACGCCCAACCATCGCTAAACAAAATCGTATCCTTGAGCTTCCACATATATCGGTCTGAAAGATATCACATTCCGACAAATACAGCGAGCTACAATAGGCGAGGGGGGAGTTCCCAAGGCATGCGGTTTGACCTGACAAGGTTGGTCTATCCGGGGCCTATTTTGAAGATCACTCCTAACCATCCTATCTCCATACCTTTATAGATAACACATTTTGTATTATAACGGATTCCCCTCCTATATAAAGGGAATCCCCGTCACTTTGTAGTCTCGGCTAATGTTGCTCCATTTTCTCGACAATTGCAATAATGTCTCTCTATATATATATTTTCTTTCTAACTTGCTCGTTCTAGCTGGCCCGAGGCCACTTTAATATTTATCGCTTTCTTACTTGTTCTGCATTCTATCGCTTGGTTTGGCCATATTGAGCTTTGTTTGATCATAATTTAGCTATTATCCCATTCCCGACTATCCCCGATAGCTCGAGCTCAACCCAGACATCGACCCCGAGGTCCCCATCGACCAGTCCTATATCCGGGAAGCAGGCCTCTCGGTTTGATTACTGCCTCATTTTAGCTTTCATTTCATCATTAAACTCCACATTCTTAGCATTATCTACTCTAACAAATAGAATAAAAATAGATCCTATATTTTTAGAATCCTATTTACAAGTTTAATTGTTGTTACCATTTTCACGGTAATCACTATTAAGCCTAAAGGCTACCAGAGTTCGAGTAATTCCTCGCTTGGGGACTATTTGTAAAAGCCTAAAGGCTATCCTTGTTTTCAGATAATCAAACGAACACCCCCGGTATCTAAGTCCAAAGGTTAGTCTGAGAATACTATTAATCTAGAACTATCAATGAGATCCAACTCCCACCCAATTCGGACTCAGAAGTCTTGATGACCTAAGTTCACATCAAATCAATCCAAACTTAGTAAGAAAGGTAACAAAGGACTTTTATAAGCACTGTATAGATCAATTAATAACCTAATGTTTTGTGATAATCCTGGCCTAATATTCGTACTAATCATTAGAATCATACATTTGAATTTTCACAAACGAATGTAGAATGGGGCTCAACACAAACTGAAGGTGAAAAAAAGAAATTCTTATATTGATTAAAGATGTTTACAAAGCCCACAAGGGGCCCTTACACAAAAACAAAAAGAAAGCCTAATCCTAAGTCAGAGCCACTTGGTCGGATGGAGTTCCCTCATGAGTTGCGCCTCTAGCAGCTTGACCCTCAGCACTCTGGTCATCAACGTCTTCTTCCCCCTCGGGGACTTCTTCTACATCTCCACCGCTCTCCGAGCCAGTAGTTGAATCCTTATCAAAACTAAGTGAGGTCGCCGACTCTTCCGCTAAGGCCTTCACCTTCTCAATCTCAGCAGCCAAATCAATGCCATACATCCTCGAGAGCATGTCACCGAGAATCTAATTGGGCACGCTCCCAGGCTTGGGCCAGTTCAAACTCGGCATCTTCGAAGACCTTCCTGGCCCGAGCATTTGCAGCAGTGGCAGCCTTTTGGTACGAGTACATGAGCGCATCGGCCCCAGCCTTGCCTGTGGATAATGCAGCAACCGATTCAGCATGGAGATCCTTATAATTAAGACTATCCGCTATCGCCTTCTAAAGGTACAGCTCAACCGAAGTCAGATTCCCTTGGAGGGTATCTCTCTTAGAGGCCATCTCGTCCACACGCTACCTATGTTCGAGAATCTCAGCATCCCTGGCTCTAAGCCCCTTCGCAATCAGGGCATCTTTCTTCTCAAGCTGGAAAAATCAACCAAAGATGTTAAGCGCTAAAGTCGGGGAAGCACGAAATTAGAAATATACAAAGGACTTATTGCCTGCTTAGGAATATCGTTCCGTTCTCGAGACATCGTCTCCAGACGAGCCTGGAGGTCGCAAAGTTCTTCCTCCTTCTTTGTAGAAAGAGCTCTGAACTCATCGGCATCTAATTAAAGCCACATGCACTCTTCCACATAGTGGGCCAGCTCGGCTTGGGACTTAGCAAATGCCTAATTGTAAAGCACTATAACCTAAAAGCATTGTAAGCGATTAAAATCGGGGAAGGATGATTTAAAGGTTTCAATGGCATTTTCGAGCCTGACCTTGATAGGATCAAAGCAGAACCAATGGCTCGTTCTCGAAGCACTCATCTCAGCAGAGGCACATCGAAGACTCGTTATGGTGCACCTCGAGGCGACATGGAAATCGACGACCGTTGTAAAAAGGCGGAAGACCCCCGAGGGCATGTGATGAGGGCTGGCAGAGTCTGCAATAGATAGTACAGATCCACATTGAACCGTTATACAGCTGCACCAATAGCATTTCCCCATAATGATTAGACATGTACTATATATGGATCCCTCTCCTATATAAAGGGGACCCTTATCATCTTGTAACCTCCCTCTGGAAGAATGATTGATTACACAACACATTGAATACAATACAACACTCTATGCTCTCTTTATCAACATTATTGTTCTTTACATTTATTGCTTGTTCCTTCGTTGTTCATTTATTGTTCTTCATTTATTGCTCATTATTAGCCATAAAAGGCCTTCTTTAAAGTCCCCATTATCATTGATTCTTCATCGATCGTTCATAGCTATTAGCCCCGTCTAGACCTCAAGGCCCTACTCCAGCTAGCTCGAAGCACAGCTTTAGAACCCTATTGGTTTGCATTTCCTATTTTCTTTACTCACACTTAGCATCTATTGTCTAACAACTAGCGTCAAGATAAATCATGTATTTTTAGAACCACAAAATCAAATATAATTGTAGTTACCATTTTCAAGGTAAACAATACGAGAATGAGACGACGAGTAGTTAGTAGTTGATTTAGGAAGAACCTAGTTATGAGTAGACAAGAAGTTACAGACAAATCAGCAGATCATGCAAGACAAATATAGTAAACCCCAACATGGAGAATTCAACCTCGCAGTAATGTCATTATAATACTTGAGATATATTTAAATAGATGTTGGGGTAGTTAAAGGTACCATATGAGTATTACGGGGATAAAAGAAAGTGCCACTGGGAAGGCAGTAAAAATATCAGTTCAGAAGCAACCCTACAAGAACAAGGGCACAGAGATAAGCAACTATAGATTATTACAGGCAAGGAAGGACATCAAAATGTTCGTAATAAGATCATAGCTTTACGAGAGTCAAGGGTTCTCCCTAAGTACTACAACGAAAGACTAGCTGAGGAAATAAGAAAGAAGGCTTCAACCCAAGCACCATGACCTAAAGACGAAATTGTCGTGTAACAATAGTCTGTCAAAAACATTGTAAGCACTACAAAGGAAAGTGGCGTCCATAGTGGATAATGAAAGGGAAGTAAAATTATAAGTAATATTGGAGATCACATGAGTTGCACGAAAACTCTGGCATGTGTGGGCACTAAGATAAGCTATGTATGGACACAACAAAGGAAAAACACTAGGAAAGTTATAGCATACGTTGAAAAAAAAGCTAAGGTGGAACGAAAGAAATTATTCGATCAGTGATATAGAGTGGATTACGTTATGAACGCACTTAAGGGTTCGAAGTTTTATACACATAGCACATACAACCGTAGAAGATCTGGTATATGTTAAAAGAAGGAATTGATCCTAGGTCATAGACGAATGATTAAATTGTTAAAGGATTGCGTCATGCATATTACTCAACGATCATAAAAGGTTAAACAAAATAACTAATACCATGAACCATATATCGAGAGATAACTTAAGCCGCCATAAAGGCCTATCAGAAGAAAGAGGAAACTAAAGAGTTACATCAACGAAGTAAATCATGAATCCGATTATTGGACCCAAAGGTTATAAGAATCATGATTGAGAACATAGCAGAATCACTCTTGATATTAGAGATACAGGAGAGATAGCACAAAAACCATATTCTAAAACGGCTCTACGATAAAGCAAGTTAGAAAAATACCAGCCTCATAAGAATTCAGTATGGAGCTCCCACAGGATTGTATAGGCACTAGAGGTGCATGTATTATAACAGAGCATCAAATGGTGAATGTAATTTATACTTATGTGGGAGAGAGGTTAAGAAAGAGAGAGAGAAGAATGTGAGGTGATATTTTAATGTAAGGTGATGGGGAACAACGTACGGAATACTCATGTATAGAAGGATGAGAGTGGTCCATACTTCAGGTAAAAGACTAGAAGTGTTGTGATTCAGTATCCAGGAATGATAGTAGCATCATCAGTGGCATACCTCCCAGCCTATGGTTTCTAAGTACCGAAAGGTCTAAATAGAGAGTAAAAGAAGAGTTGGACACGATGCGATATGTCACTTGATGTTACAGAAAATTATATGGGAATCGGTCACAAGCTAAAGCATGATAGAATGACAAGGTTTTAGAAAGACAAGAGGAAGGATAAGAAGAAGGCAAATGAGAAGGTAAACAAAATGGATAAGTCCTCGGGATTAAGCCCGTGAAAACAAAGGAGTTGATGGTTCCTCTAAGTTATAGAAAACTCAATATAGCCTGAATGAACTCAAATGAGACTAAGACTAGTGGCATTTAGAAGAGATAGAATGCTGCCCTGGTAGCAGAATGTGGGAGTAATTGTGATAGATAAAGGATGATATTTGGGCCTTCGCTTGAGTAATGATTTGAAAAAGAAAAAAAGGGAAGAGGATTTCATGAATTGTAAGGGGCTAAAATACCCATATAAGGTGAGTCACATTGGGATACTATAAAGTACGGTATTGGAAGTATAACATCACCCCTAGGTGGATCAATTTAATTACTCCAAATGTCCTCATTAAGACGCGAGCACAAGCAGGAGATGAATCAACATTAAGGTGGATCAACAACATATGGATAAAAGTTCAATAGTATGAGATGAGATTAGACCATCAGTCTTAAGGATAAGCAACGAGAAGTAATTTGGAGTTGGTTGCAGACCATAGTAATTATAAATCAAAGTAAGAATTATTGTATAGTATGACCTATGTAGATACAGTAAAGTCAAACGAATGGATAACCAGGTCTATGAAATAAGACATAGTCATAATCGCAAGTTCTACAAAGTACTGAGCAAAGAACTTCAGTACACCTTTAGATCCCCGTAAAGGCATTCTATTATGCCTAGAGATTGGATAAAAGCTGGAGGAAAAAGGAGAGAAGAGTCACATAGGCACACTTACAAGGTCAGTATTATACAAGCTTCATAATAGAAGGTAACAATAGTTACGAGATTGGAAGGATTCCAACCATAACTCGTGGTGTGAGAAAAAAGGCCTAAATGGGGGAATGCCCTAGCCTTTACACTTAATTACATAATAGTTGCCTAGATGGCAAGAGGAGCACTAAAGTATTTATAAGAGCTATGGGTTATGAGAATGATAAGTGCATCAGTCAACATTCGAGGACGAATGTTCCAAATGAGGGAATGATGTTAAATCCCACATTTTCATACATTAAAGTTTCATCCTCAGTTAAGTGGCATAGACTCGGGGATGAGATTAGCATATTTATGCTAATTATACCATGCATTAAGTAAGTTCGATGAAAGAAAGGGTACACGAATTTAAAAAATATAAGTTTCGTTTAAGTTTGTCGAATTTTGATAAAATACGGTCCGAGCTATAATACCCAACACTTATGGACTAGTACCATGCAAAGTACCATATGACCACAGTAGTATGATGTATAAAGTATATTAAAAATAAGTAGAATTTTAAGTAAATTGAGATCATTTTTAATTATGCATGTAATTGGTTAATTACCGATTAACGGGACATTACCTAATTAACTAATAAGTGGATAAAAATCAATAATTCCCACACCCCAAAACGTGGCAGCAAGCCCTTATTAAGAAAAATGAATCTTAGTCATTTTATGTTAGCTGGTATCTTAATGCCTTAGTTACAAAACACCCCCCCCCCTTTAAAGTTTTCAAAACAAACCTTGAAAATTTCATTTCAATGTTTCAATACCAAGGAATAATGTTCAAACTCTATTCCGCAGTTGCCTACACAAAATTCAAACTGCGGTCAATCCGTTTAACTTAAGATTCCAACTTTGGGACTAAGTTTCCCATTTCATTCCGTAACTTACCCTAAACAAAAATCAATCATCCTGACAAGTCATATAACCAGAAAATAATATAGAGAAGGCAATAAATTAGGGAAAATGGCTAAAATACTCAAAATGATCGGTCGGGTCGTTACAGTAAGTGTGGTTTGGACGCTTTCGGGGATTTCAAATTTTTTAAAGTTAAGAGAATGATTTGTTCTTGAATTCATGATCTTAATGTTATTTGTAGTGTTTTGATCCTTTCGATAAGTTTGGTTAATGTATTTAGACTTGTTGGTATGATTAGACAAAGTCCCGATGGGCTGAGGTGTGTTTTGGGTTATTAGTTGAGAGACTAGTTAAGTTACAGATTTGTATATTAACCACGGTCAAAATCGGGTCAAAACGACCTCATTTCAATGTTTAGAGTGTGCGAGTTGGTTCGTACGTGTTTGATCATTCAAATCCATATATTGTTTATGTCCGAGAAGTTCTAGATGAGTTTCGGGTGCTAAAATTATGATTTTACAATTGCTAAATTTTGTGGTGCGATAATTTAGAAAAAACTGGTTATGTCCCTATGCTCGTCCATAATTTTCAGACTTCTTTTAAAACTTTAAACATCATATCTCTCTTATTTTAAGGCCAAATTGGGTGATTCAAAAGTCTATCTTGGGTGAAATATCGCAAGGATTATGCTAGGATTCAAAAGTCATCTTGTATTTGATTTGAGTTGTGACAACTGCTATATTTTATTATTTGTTTATGGATTCAATCACTTCTTCTCAATGCTCAAGAAGAGGAGATTTTATGGATATTGTCGTCGCTACTTTGTGAGTAAGTAATTTCTACTTATTTTTTGTATCATTTTTTTGTACGATCCAAACCAATGGGCCATGATCAATGCCCAAGTCCTACTTGTCGAACACCCCTAAGCATACGTCTAAGATATAAACACGAAATAAGGGTAGGTCATGCATAACATCTATCAATAAAATGTTGAAGCATGTGAGTAACATGTGTGAGGAAACATTCCTAAAAGACATATATACATATACTTGTTGGTATACTGTAGGGCGACCCGACAAGGCTGCTATGGATAACTATATATCAAAATAGAAGCCGACAAAGCCACATACTATCAAACTATTCATGATTGTCTACAAACCTTTAATAGTGTGTAAAACTGTATAAAGGATGGGAAGGGACCCTGTCATTCCCATATATGTATACAAAAATATCATGCCAAAACTTAATAGCAGCTTAGGATTAAATAGAGCACACCAACTATCGCTGAGCAAAGATCATAACAAAGGGGACCGTAAGCCTGTCTACTTGCACCTACGGGCATGAAATGAAGGCCCCCAGGCAATAGGGGAATCAGTACGAATTATATAACGAGTATATAAGGTATGAAAATCAGTATATAAAATTCATGTAAAAACATGGAGTAAAGGACTCAACTTGTAAGTTTGAATAGCTCCGTGAATCATGAAATATTTATGATTTCATGAATTTGCGTACAAATATCATATAATG
Source organism: Nicotiana sylvestris (assembly GCF_000393655.2). Taxonomy (NCBI): domain Eukaryota; kingdom Viridiplantae; phylum Streptophyta; class Magnoliopsida; order Solanales; family Solanaceae; genus Nicotiana; species Nicotiana sylvestris. The sequence continues at coordinate 93,241,033 of NC_091064.1, read as the reverse complement.
ATAGGTATACGCATACATAACATTGTCAAGCCTCTGAGGGCATCCCATCATTTCATCATGGCCTTAATGGGAAAAATCATCAACATAAACAAGCTGATGACGTGTTGATGCGTCTATAACACTGTAACCTTTCCTCATACCCCTTATATATATATACACGCATATATAACTCAATCTGTTTATGAGTCAATATACATGTATAAATGAATGCAATTCATACGTAAGTAAGTCAATAAGATCTTTCAAAAAGTAATAAGATCAATATGCCTTCAGTTAATATAGTCAAAATAAACTTTATCAACTTACGTGTTTTCTTAGACCCATGAACAAACAATATAATAATAGGACACATGGGGAATCAAGAATATAGGCACCTCTAGTACTTCTATGAATAGAGTCATTTGTGAAAGTTGCGTGTTTGCTCGTTTTGTTTGTATCATATGGACCATGCCAAAAGGAAAGAAGGGATAGGTTTAACATACCTTTTTTGTTTACTTAACCACATGACATCTTTTTAGCCCGTTAGTACTTCAATTTACAACAAACAATGAGGGAACATTGTTAATCTTACGAAAGCTAGAACTCAACAAAAATGATTGACTAGCTCGTCTACGAAATTTTTTGCAGCACCTCCCCTTAATCTTTTCACTTTCCTCAAATGAAAAAACGCAATATATATATATATAATATCCTTCTCGAATAACCCAACCATGATTTCGACATAGAAATATGCTCACTACGAAACAATAATGGCGCGGCAACAATAACAATAAACGAGCATTAATTTAGATTTTACAATATCAACAACACTTCTCTAAGACTTCTCTTCTTCCGGACACATCAACCACAAATAGTAATAGTATTCTTAAGTAATTTCTACTTATTTCTATCCATAACAAATAAAGAATTCAACTCCAAAATAGTCCAACAACAACACTTCAACATGAAGATAAACCTACTCACAAGTTTGCTTTATCAAATTAACCAGATATATAGATGATCTTAAATAGATATAGGATAAGTTAAACTTTACCATAGCAGAAAGAATACTCATCCAACTATGCTCTACTTCAAGCTCAAATAAGCTCTTTACCCCTAACAACAAAGTAGAGAGATAACTATGTGACCTTGATCTTCCAAGAGAGAAATCACCTTACCATATTATGGATTTGGTCTTCAACCCTAGGATAACGGTGAGAGTGGTTTTGGGATGATATTTTTGAGCTCCATCACGTTGCAAGAGAGTGAGAGAGAGAGAGGGATTCTAAATTGTTCTCTAAGTGAAATATCTATGTATATATGGCCTTACTAATGGACTTGCGCAGCTGGGTTGGGCTTCCCATCTCTATCATTTTCCTTTACCTTTTAATTTTCTCCACAAACTCTAAGTAGGTGATGCACCTACTTGTCACCTACTTAATCAAGCACGTGATACAAGTTTGTTATTTTTCCATTTTTAATTATGTGTCTCATACTCGTTAAATGATTTAGACATATGTCGAGTAGCTCAAGCAAGTGGGACGAAAAGTAAGTTGGTGAAGCAGGTACATCGGGTAAGCAAACAACTCGTTTTTATTTTTCCCAATCTCCTTTCTCACGTTTAAGAGCATTTGTCCTCAACCTAGTCGTGCATATGTTGAACAAAAATATAGGATGTAACATCATTAAATTACTTAACATACTTTAAAAGATGGTCTCATTTCCGGTCTTACATAAATTGACATACTACGTATTTTAGCGTATGAAAACATGGGGAGTAACATCATTTCCCCATTTGGAACATTCATCCTTGAATGTTGACTAATGCACTTATCAGTCTCATAACTTATAGCCATTACGAATACTTTAATACCGTATGTGTTATTTAAGCAATTATTTTGTGAATAAATCCAAAGGCAAAGGCATCCCTCCCCCCTTTAGGCCTCTTGAATGTTAAAATCCCAAAGAATTAAAGAAATTTTGGTAGATACTCCTCCATAACTTTACTACTTACTACCAACCTATCATGCATCAAACCAACTAATACAAAGCCACACTGTGGTACAATCATCAATAACAATAATGGCCTCACACGAACAATGACATTAACTAACATAAGAATCCAGTAACATATACGCACCTAAAGGCTGTGATGTCACAGTGTTATTGTTACAACCCATATCCACATGTGTTAGTTCATGCCATATATTAGTTAACATAAATCCTAAAAGGAATTATCTTTGAGATGATAGGAAGTCAATCCTATTGGTCTTAAGTGATACAAGAGTGTATAAGGTTGATTAACAAGTATTAGAAGTTAAATGAATCAAGGATGTTGTAACTCATATTTTCAGGTAAATCTAGCGGTGCTTAATACACTCAAGAGGTCATGTATTAAGGTATTTTAATCATATAATATCCGTATCATAAGTCTTGAAGTCAAACGAGTTATGAAACAAAAGTCGACAAAAGTTGTCGCAACTTAGGTTCATAATTTTACTTAAACATTAGGTCAAATGTTTCTAAGATTTGCTCCTAATTAAAAAGGAATTACGGGGTGATCTACCCACCAAATTAAAGATAAATGAGTCTAGTTTCTAACACATTAAACCGTTCATCTATAAGATCTTGGAGTAGAGCGATATTCACGTTTTCGCGAGACTACGCCAAGCACCTCTCTATGGGGCCCACTAATGAGGTTTAAGATATTTGGACCTATATAGAATGCCTCCAACCCGTTTTAAGTCATCTATTTTCACTATTTTCAGACCTTAGAACCCTAGTAACATCCTCTCAAGGTTATCTCAATATTCAAGACCCAAAAAAGGGCAAACAACACAAATCAAGTGTCGGGAATTCCGTGGCGCTAGTAAGTCTCTTGTTCTTCTTGTTGTTGCTCATTTTTGTGTCGTTCCAGCTCGTGTGGGAGGTTGTTTTAAAGGGTTTATGTTCTGTAAATACTCCCTCATGTTCTTAATATCAATCCTAGGTGATTTCAAGCCTTCTAAAGTGATTCTAGTGCCGAAAAACACTAATTGATCGCTAGTTTCGCTTTTTTGTTGTTGTGGCAGCATTGGAGGGATATTTCATGGAAATTTAAGGTCAAATTGGAGTTGTTCTTTCTGTATAAAGGTAAGGAACCTCTTACTCTATATGTATTTAAGATTATCCAAGTTGCGGCTAAGCCATTGAAGCTAGAACTTGTGAAATATATATCGAAAGGCTTGGTAGTAATGTTATTGTTTTGTGGACTGTTTTGCGTTGCTGTTGGGCTGCGTATTTTACTACTGTTTTTTGGAGTTTTGGAGGATTAAGGGTGTGAAGAAACACCGTATATATGTAGGGTTGTGGGCTGATAGTTATTCGTAACATTTCCGGGTCGTTTGACACGACTTCGGTGGTCGTCGTATGTATGAAGTGATTAGGCTGTGCGTGGACTATTTTGGGAAGCTCAATATGTTTATTATTGATGTTGCTTGGGTTGTTTGGTGATTGTTTTGAATGGTGTGAAGTCATATATATAAGGGAGGTGTTGTCCGTTTCATCGTAAAATAGGTTGTGGTCGATACATAATAGTTATGACGCTTAAATGATAACGATAATATCGTTTCTCTTATTGTAGACTAAGGAGTTGTGACAATTGCATAGCTTGTGATTTGGGAAATATATACAAGGTATGTGAGGCTATATCTTTCCTTCTTTTGAACGACTCCGATTGTACATAATGCAATGAACGAGCTTCCAAAGATACTCTACTCTTAGAAGCTAGCAGTACTTACATTGTTTCCCCTCTTATGGAACGATTGATGTTAATGTTGATTCTCTTATTCTTATGTTATCAATGTTGTTGGTACTTCCTGATTCTTATAAGTTTCATAGTGAAGAGTTAGTCCTAATAACGTGTACAGAGGATACAGACCTTACGTCACTCCGAAAGGTTTAGAACGTGATTCCATGAGTCGAGCATGCATTATATGTATGTATCTATTTTACTCCACCGAGCTACACTATAGTCGGCTGGGTACGGCACCTATTGTGCAACCACTGATCAGTTAGGTTTTACTGAGCTCCACATGGCCGGGTACGATTCTACCAAGCCTTAGGATGGCCGGGTACGTTTTTTGCCAAGCCTATTATGGCCGGGTATGATATGATGATGATGATGCCCACAGAGGCGAATGTTTTAAAAGTTTATGTATTTATACATATGTATCATGCATTTCATGTCAGTATCCCTCTGAGGTACTCAGATGTTACAGGTTGTATATTCTCTATCCTTGCTTACATTACCGATCGTATTTATGGTTCCCTGCCTTACATACTCCGTACTTTATTCGTACTGACGTCCTTTTATTTGTGGATGCTGCATGTCGTGCTGCAGGTCCTGATAGACAGGTAGGTGCAGCTCCCCCACCACAGTAGGCTGTCCAGTTTAGCGGTGATTGGCGAGATGCCTTCTCCGGGCTTGCCTTGGTCTTGGTATGCATTTTTGTTATAGACATTATGGGTATGTCGGGCCCCTGTTCCGGCTATGTTGCAGCACTTATGTTCCTTTAGAGGCTCATAGACAACTGTCAACTCATGTATAGTTTGGTATGCCTTGTCGGCTGCTTTTTGTTTTATAGTCTTTCATGGTAGCGTGGTAGCTCATACCTTATATGTAGTTTCTTGATTGTCTAGTCATCCCCTGCTATGTATTTTCATGCCACCATATTTTATTGCTGGTTGTCTGTGATCCAGGTCTACCATTTATATTGATCTCGTCAACCGTAAAAGATGATAAAGAAGGTTAGATAAAATGTACGTTGGTGCTCGGCAAGTATGGTCGGGTGCTAGTCATGGCCCTCCAGTTTGGGTCGTGACAAACTTGGTATCAGAGCAAGTCTGTCCTAGGAGTTGTCTATGAGCCGTGTCTAGTAGAGTCTTGATTATGGATGTGTAGCGCGCCACATTTATAATCAGGAGGCTACATGACATCTAGGGTTGTTACCTTCTTCCTGAATCTAGATCGTGCGTAGAGTAGAGGCTTTATTAGGCCTAGCACTTCACCTTGGGGTGCACCAGTCCTATTCGTGCGGAAGAAAGACGGGTCGTTACGGATGTGTATCGACTATCGACAGTTGAATAAGTCTACTATAAAGAACAAGTATCCACTTCCAAGAATTGATGACCTGTTTGACCAACTCCAGGGTGCCAAGTATTTCTCCAAGATTGATTTACGTTCAGGGTATCATCAGGTGAGGGTTAGGGAGAAGGATATTCCAAAGACGGCCTTCCGGACAAGATATGGGCACTTTGAGTTCTTGGTGATGTCGTTCGGGCTAACAAATGCCCCAGCAGCTTTTATGGATCTCATGAATACTATATTCAGGCCCTATCTTGATGTGTTCGTGATTGTATTCATTGATGACATTCTAGTATATTCTCGTTCGGAGGCGGAACATGCGGGCCACTTGCGGATAGTATTACAGACGCTTCAGGATCGTAAGTTATATGCTAAGCTCTCCAAATGTGAATTCTGGCTGAACTCAGTAGCATTCCTTGGCCATGTGATATCTGATGAGGGTATTAGTGTCGACACTCAGAAGATCGATGCAGTAAAGAATTGGCCGAGACCTACAACACCATCAGAAGTCCGCAGCTTCCTAGGGCTAGCAGGATATTATAGGCGGTTTGTGGAAGGGTTTTCCTCTATATCATCACCATTGACTAAGTTAACACAGAAAGCTACCAAGTTCCAGTGGTCTGACACTTGTGAACGTAGTTTTCAGGAGCTGAAGAATCGATTGACATCCGCACCAGTGCTCACTCTTCCTGAAGGAACAGAAGGTTATGTGGTATATTGTGATGCCTCAGGTATAGGTTTGGGGTGCGTATTGATGCAGCGTGGGAAGGTGATTGCTTATGCATCAAGACAATTGAAGAAGCATGAAAAGAATTATCCAACCCATGATTTGGAATTGGCTGCAGTAATATATGCTTTGAAGATATGGCGGCACTACTTATACGGCGTCCATGTTGACATCTACACAGATCACAAGAGTTTACAATACATCTTCAAGCAGAAAGAGTTGAATTTGAGGCAGCGTAGGTGGCTTGAATTATTGAAAGACTACGACGTCGAGATATTGTATCATCCCGGTAAAGCCAATGTTGTGGCAGACGCTCTCAGCCGTAAATCAATGGGAAGCTTAGTACATATTGAGGCAGGTAGATGGGGGTTGATTAAAGAGCTTCATCAGCTAGCCAATATGAGAATCAGATTGTTAGACTCTGATGACGGAGGTGTTACTGTACAGAATACATCAGAATCATCTTTGGTAGCCGAGGTAAAAGCACGACAATATGAAGATCCTATCTTAGTACGATTAAGAGAAAGCATTCAACAGTGTAAAAGTATGGCTTTTGGGATCGGAAAAGATGGGGCACTGAGATACCAGAGCCGATTGTGTGTGCCTAATGTGGCAGGGTTGCGAGAGAAGATTATGAATGAGATTCATCAATCCCGATATTCCATCCATCCCGGCTCGACAAAGATGTATCATGATGTCAAGGAGCAGTATTGGTGGGATAATATGAAGAAGTCTATTGCAGAATTTGTAGCCCAGTGTCCCAATTGTCAACAAGTAAAGATAGAACATCAGAAACCCGGTGGATTGCTTCAAAATATAGAGATTCCGACCTGGAAGTGGGAGGTGATTAATATGGACTTCATTATTGGATTACCTCGCTCTTATCATAAGTTTGACTCCATCTGGGTGATAATTGATCGACTTACAAAATGTGCCCATTTTCTGCCAGTGAAGACAACTTACACGGCTGAAGATTATGCGAAGTTGTATATCAAGGAGATTGTTAGGCTTCATGGTGTGCCCATATCTATTATATCAGACCGAGGAGCTCAATTTACGGCTAACTTTTGGAGGTCTTTCCAGAAGGGTTTAGGCACACAAGTAAATCTCAGCACTGCATTTCATCCGCAGACTGACGGACAGGCTGAACGTACCATTCAGACACTGGAAGATATGCTACGAGCATGTGTTCTAGATTTTAAGGGGAATTGGGATGATCATCTTCCACTCATAGAATTCGCCTATAACAATAGCTACCATTCCAGTATTAAAATGGCCCCATACGAGGCACTATATGGGAGGAAATGTAGATCACCGGTTGGATGGTTCGAAGTCGGTGAAATAGAATTATATGGGACAAATTTGATTCACCAAGCCATTGAGAAGGTGAAAGTGATACAGGAGCAATTGAGGACAGCACAAAGCAGGCAAAAATCTTATTCCGATGTCCGGCGTCATGATCTGGAGTTTGAGGTTGGTGATTGGGTTTTCCTAAGGATCTCACCAATGAAGGGTATTATGCGTTTTGGGAAGAAAGGTAAGCTAAGTCCAAGGTATATCGGGCCGTATAAATTCTTCGACGAATCGGACAGGTTGCTTATAAGTTAGAATTGCCATCCGAATTAGAATTTGTCCACCCGGTATTCCATGTATCTATGCTGAGGAAATGTATTGGAGACCCTTCTCGAGTCGTCCCTATCAAAGATGTACAAGTTATAGAGTACCTATCATATGAAGAAGTGTCAGTGGCTATATTAGATCGACAAGTCCGCAAGCTGAGAACAAAAGATGTAGCTTCCGTCAAAGTATTGTGGAGGAACAAGAATGTGGAAGAGATAACATGGGAAGCAGAAGAAGAGATGAAGTCTAAATACTCTTACCTATTCAAGAATGAAGATAACAAGGATGCTGGTGGAAAAAAGGATACATTGGAAGGTGAAACGGCTCTATGAGGTAAGCAATAATTTGAGAATACTCCTCCTTAATACAAAATGGTGATATGTAGATAATGTAAATATCCATAATGCTTTGTGTAGCCTTGTGAGGTCATATGTTGGGCTTAATTGCTTGCAAGTTTTGCTAGTGACCTATTTATAGGGCAAAAGTGATCGGAAATTTCCATTGGAATCCACGATGATTTAAACTCCCCATGAACCCTTACATTCGAGGACGAATGTTCATGGGGGGGAGGGTGTTACAACCCATATACACATGTGTTAGTTCATTCTATATATTAGTTAACATAAATCCAAGAAGGAATTATCTTTGAGATGATAAGAAGTCAATCCTATTGGTCTTAAGTGATACAAGAGTGTATAAGGGTGATTAACAAGTATTAGAAGTTAAATGAATCAAGGATGTTGTAACTCATATTTTCAGGTAAATCTAGCGGTGCTTAATACACTCAAGAGGTCATGTATTAAGGTATTTTAATAATATAATATCCGTATCATAAGTATTGAAGTCAAACGAGTTATGAAACAAAAGTCGACAAAAGTTGTCGCAACTTAGGTTCATAATTTTACTTAAACATTAGGTCAAATGTTTCTAAGATTTGCTCCTAATTTACAAGGAATTACGGGATGATCTAACCACAAAATTAAATATCAATGAGTCTAGTTTCTAATGCATTAAACCGTTCATCGATACGACCTCGGAGTAGAGCGATATTCGCGTTTTTGCGAGACTACACCAAGCACCTCTCTATGGGGCCCACTAAGGCGGTTTAAGATATTTGGACCTATATAGAATGCCTCCAACCCGTTTTAAGTCATCTATTTTCACTATTTTCAGATATTATAACCCTAGGAACATCCTCTCAAGGTTATCTCAAGATTCAAGACCCAAACAAAGGGCAAACAACACAAATCAAGTGTCGGGAATTCGGTGGCGCTAGTAAGTCTCTTGTTCGTCTTGTTGTTGCTCATTTTTGTCTTTTTCCAGCTCGTGTGGGAGGTTGTTTTAAAGGGTTTATGTTATGTAAATACTCCCTCATGTTCTTAATATCAATACTAGGTGATTTCAAACCTTCTAAAGTGATTCTAGTGCCGAAAAACACGAATTGGTCGTTAGTTTCGCTTTCTTGTTGTTGCGGCAGCATTGGAGGGATATTTCATGGAAATTTAAGGTCAAATTGGAGTTTTTCTTTCTGTATAAAGGTAAGGAACCTCTTACTCTATATTTATTTAAGATTATACAAGTTGCGGCTAACCCATTGAAGCTAGAACTTGTGAAATATATATCGAAAGGCTTGGTAGTAATATTATTGTTTTGTGGACTGTTTTGCATTGTTGTTGGGCTGCGTATTTTACTACTATTTTGTTGAGTTTTGGAGGAGTAAGGGTGTGGAGAAATACCATATATATTTAGGGTTGTGGGCTGATAGTTATTCGTAATATTTCCGGGTCGTTTGACACGACTACGGCGGTTGTCGTATGTATGAAGTGATTAGGCTGTGCGTGGACTATTTTGGGAAGCTCAATATGTTTATTATTGATGTTGTTTGGGATGTTTGGTGATTGTTTTGAATGGTGTGAAGTCATATATATAAGGGAGGTGTTGTCCGTTTCATCGTAAAATAGGTTGTGGTCGATACATAATAGTTATGACGCTTAAATGATAACGATAGTATCGTTTCTCTTATTGTAGACTAAGGAGTTGTGACAATTGAATAGCTTGAGATTTGGGGAATATATACATGGTATATGAGGCTACACCTTTCCTTCTTTTGCACGACTCCGATTGTACATAATGCAATGAACGAGCTTCCAAAGATACTCTACTCTTAGAAGCTAGCAGTACTTACATTGTTTCCCCTCTTATGGAACGATTAATGTTAATGTTGCTTCTTTTATTCTTATGTTATCAATGTTGTTGGTACTTCCTGATTCTTATATGTTTCATAGTGAAGAGTTAGTCCTAATAACGTGTACAGAGGATACCAATCTTACGTCACTCCGAAAGGTTTAGAACGTGATTCCATGAGTCGAGCATGCATTATATATATGTATCTATTTTACTCTACCGAGCTACGCTATAGTCGGTCGGGTATGGCACCTATTGTGCAACCACTGATCAGTTAGGTTTTATCGAGCTCCACGTGGTCGGGTACGATTCTACCGAGCCATAGGATAGCCGGGTACGTTTTTTATTGAGCCTATTATGGCCGGGTATAATATGATGATGATGATGCCCATAGAGGCGAATGTTTTAAAAGTTTATGTATTTATACATATGTATCATGCATTTCATGTCAGTAGCCCTCAGAGGTACTCAGATGTTACAAGTTGTATATTCTTTATCCCTGCTTACATTACTGATCGTATTTATGGTTCCCTACCTTACATACTCAGTACTTTATTCGTACTGACGTCCTTTTATTAGTGGACGCTGCATGTCGTGCTGCAGGTCCTGATAGACAGGCATGTGCAGCTTCCCCACCACAGTAGGCTGTCCAGTTCAGCGGTGATTGGCGAGATCCCTTCTCCGGGCTTGCCTTGGTCTTGGTATGCATTTTTGTTATAGACATTATGGGTATGTCGGGCCCTTGTTCCGGCTATGTTGCAGCACTTATGTTCCTTTAGAGGCTCATAGATAACTGTCAACTCATGTATAGTTTGGTATGCCTTGTCGGCTGGTTTTTGTTGTATAGTATTTCATGGTAGCGTGGTAGCTCATACCTTATATGTAGTTTCTTGATTGTCTAGTCATCCCTTGCTATGTATGTTCGTGTCATCATATTTTATTGCTGGTTGTCCATGATCCAGGTCTACCATTTATATTGGTCTCGTCAGCCGTAAAAGATAATAAAGAAGGTTAGATAAAATGTACGTTGGTACTCGGCAAGTATGGTCGGGTGCTAGTCATGGCCCTCCATTTGAGTCGTGACAGTTATCCTCGTATGGAAGCGGAAACAAGTGAGGATACAGAGACTTCATATCTTCTTTGCTTCCCAAGTCGTCTCCTCCAAAGTACTTTAACCAAAGCTTTTGTGTATCTAGTACAGAAATGGGAGCTTCCTTACATGATAGGTGTTGTGTGACCTGACCATCGTCAACTGGCATGACCATAGAAGTAGGGATGATAATGGGGCAGTTCGGGTGTGGGGCGGTACGGGTTTTTGCATTTATGGGGCGGTGCAGGTTTGGGAGTTTGCGGTTGCAGGGCAAGGAGGGATAAATTTTTAAATACAAAAATCGTGCGAGGCTGGGCGGGTCGTGGATTAGGGATTTGCATTGACTGATTCTTGGATAGCTACGTTTTCCTAGATAAAAAAGAGATCTACCTCATGCCTTCTTGAAGGTTGGAACTTGACCAGATATACTATGTAAAGAACGGCAGAAACATTGCCAGTTACAACTTACACAGTAAATTTAATTATTTATAGTGTATTACTATTTGCACTTTCCATAGGTTTGACTGACCTAGTTATCAATTTTGGCATATCTGTCAAAATATTTCTGCTACAAATAAGAATATTATAATACATAAAATCTCTCATCTAGTAGTATCCTTTAAAAAGTGAGCTTCAAAAAGAACTCCTACTGGTTTCGAGGTTCTATATGAAAATTTAAGTGGGAAATTTAATATGTTATGTAGATGTTTGTGGCATCATTATATAATTCAACTATTGGCAAACAAAACCTCAAAGAAAGAGAGATTTTTAATTGAAAAAAATTTGCGGGGCGGGTGAATGCGGGTGGAGTGTGGGGCGGGTGGACATAGGTTTAAATCCTCTGTGGGGCGGGGCAAGTTGAAATTATGTGGGTTCCGATAGAACCCGCCCAGCACCACATGCTATTCCTACCTGGAAGGATCTACAATACACTTACCGAGAATAAACACATGAAAGACTAGATGTAAAGACTCCAAGACAGAAAGCAAGTCTAACTCATATGCTACCTGGCATACTTTGCGTATGATCTTATAAGGTCTATTGTACTGAGGGCTAAGTTTTCCTTTCTTACTGAATCTCATAATGCCTTTCATTAGTGATACCTTTAGGAATACCCAGTCGCCTACCTGAAACTCTAAGTATCATCGTCAATTATCTGCATAAGACTTATGACGACTCTGAGCTGCTAATAGCCTTTCCTATATAAGCTTAATCTTCTTGGCTGCCTATTTTACTAACTTTGGTCCTACTAACATAGTTTCCCCAACATCTAACCATCTGATAGGAGACGTACACTTCCGTCCGTAAAGAGCTTCATATGAAGCCATCTAAATGCTGGAATGATTGCTATTATTATACGCGAACTCAATAAGCATCAGATGATCATCCTAGCTACCTCTGAAGTCTATCAAACAAGCCCGTAATAGGTCTTCTAGTGTCTGAATAGCAAGTTCAGACTGATCGTCTGGCTGGGGATGAAATATTGTGCTATGACTTATCTGAGTCCCCAATCCTGTTGATGACGTCCAAATCCACTACTAAAAAGTAAATGCACACAGTCGCATGGAACATAATTAACCCAACTATGAGTCGGGGTCGAATCCCACAAAGAACAATATGTAGGCGATGAGGAATGTAAGAGAATTATCACTTTGTTATGCAATTCCAAACACTTAGAATTGTTTTTAGAAAATATTTATATCTAAATGCGGAAATGTAAACTAACCTAGAAAGCAAGTAAAATGATCAATGGCTACAAGTATGGATACATCGGGAATTACACTCAAGAAACAATCTAATGTATTTTACGATTTTACAAATATGAGTTAGTTTATGTTAATTAGTCTCGGGTAATAATTCTATATTATCTTGTTTCAAAGACTAACAAGACTTTCTAATTGAATTATCCCTAAAGAAATTAGGATATTAAGCATACCCGATTATGGCTACAAGTAGTTCAATTCAGACTCAAAAGTCTTGATGACCTAAGTTCACATCAAATCAATCTAAACTTAGTAAGAAAGGTAACAAAGGACTTTTAGAAGCACTGTATAGATCAATTAATAACCTAAGGTTTTGTGATAGTCCTGGCCTAATATTCGTACTAATCATTAGAATCATACATTTGAATTTTCGCAAACGAATGTAGAATGGGGCTCAACATAAACTGAAGGTGAAAAAAAGAAATTCTTATATTGATGAAAGATGTTTACAAAGCCCACAAGGAGCCCTTACACAAAAACAAAAAGAAAGCCTAATCCTAAGTCGGAGCCACTTGGTCGGATGGAGTTCCCTCATGAGTTGCGCCTCTAGCAGCTTGACCCTCAGCACTCTGGTCATCAACGGCTTTTTCCCCTTCGGGGACTTCTTCTACATCTCCACCGCTCTCTGAGCCACTAGTTGAATCCTTATCAAAACTAAGTGAGGTCGCCGACTCTTCTGCTAAGTCCTTCACATTCTCAATCTCATCAGCTAAATTAATGCCATACATCCTTGAGAGCATGTCACCGAGAATCTAATCGTACACACTCCCAGGTTCGGGCCAGTTCAAACTCGTCATCCTCAGAGACCTTCCTGGCCCGAGCATTTGCAGCAGTGGCATCCTTTCGGTACGAGTACATGAGCGCATCGTCCCCAGCCTTGGCTGTGGATAATACAACAACCGATTCATCATGGAGATCCTTATAATTAAGACTATCCACTATCGCCTTCTAAAGGCAGAGCTCAACCGAAGTCAGATTCCCTTGGAGGGTATCTCTCTTAGAGGCCATCTCGTCCACACGCTGCATATGTTCGAGAATCTCAGCATCCCTGGCTCTAAGCCCCTACGCAATCAGGGCATCTTTCTTCCCAAGCTGCAAAAATCAACCAAAGATGTTAAGCGCTAAAGTCGGGGAACCACGAAATTAGAAATATACAAAGGCCTTATTGTCTGCTTAGGAATATTGGTCCGTTCTAGAGACATCGTCTCCAGACGAGCCTGGAGGTCGCAAAGTTCTTCCTCCTTATTTGTAGAAAGAGCTCTGAACTCATCAGCCTCTAATGAGAGCCACCTGCACTCTTCCACATAGTGGGCCAGCTCGTCTTGTGACTTAGAAAACTCCTAATTGTAAAGCACTATAACCTGAAAGCATTGTAAGCGATTAAAATTGGGGAAGGCTGATTTAAAGGTTTCAATGGCATTTTCGAGCCCGGCCTTGATAGGATCAAAGCACAACCAATGGCTCGTTCTCGAAGCACTCACCTCAGCAGAGGCACATCAAAGACTCGTTATGGTGCACCTCGAGGCGACATGGAAATCGACGACCGTTGTAAATAGGCGGAAGACCCCCGAGGGCATGTGACGAGGACTGGAAGAGTCTGCAAAGGATAGTACAGATCCACATTGAACCGTTATACAGCTGTATTGATAGCATTTCCCCGTCATGATTAGACATGTACTATATATGGATCCCTCTCCTATATAAAGGGGACCCTTATCATCTTGTAACCTCCCTCTAGAAGAATGATTGATTACACAACACACTGAATACAATACAACACTTTATGCTCTCTTTATTAACATTATTGTTCTTTACATTTATTGCTTGTTCCTTCATTGTTCATTTATTGTTCTTCATTTATTGCTCATTATTAGCCATAAAAGGCCATCTTTAAAGCCCCCATTATCATTGATTCTTCATCGATCGTTCATAGCTATTAGCCCCGTCTAGACCTCGAGGCCCTGCTCCAGCTAGCTCGAAGCCCAGCTTTGGAACCCTATTGGTTTGCATTTCCTATTTTCTTTACTCACACTTAGATGTCTAACAACTAGCGTCAAGATAAATCATGTATTTTTAGAACAACAAAATCAAATATAATTGTAGTTACCATTTTCAAGGTAAACAATACGAGAATGAGACGACGAGTAGTTAGTAGTTGATTTAGGAAGAACCTAGTTATGAGTAGACAAGAAGTTACAGACAAATCAGCAAATCATGCAAGACAAATATAGTAAACCCCAACATTGAGATATATTTAAATAGGTGTCGGGGTAGTTAAAGGTACCATATGAGTATTACGGGGATAAAAGAATGTGCCACTGGGAAGGCAGTAAAAATATCAGTTCAGAAGCAACCCTACAAGCACAAGGGCATGGAGGTAAGCAACTATGGATTATTATAGGTAAGGAAGTACATCAAAAGGTCTGTAATATGCTCATAGCTTTACGAGAGTCAAGGGTTCTCCCTAAGTACTACAACGAAAGACTATATGCGGAAATAAGGAAGAAGGCTTCAACCTAAGCACCACGACCTAAAGACGAAATGGTCGTGTAACAATAGTCTCACAAAAACATTGTAATCACTACAAAGGAAAGTGGCGTCCATAGTGGATAATGAAAGGGAAGTAAAATTATAAGTAATATTGGATATCACATGAGTTGCACAAAAACTCTAGCATGTGTGGGCACTAAGATAAGCTATGTATGGACACAACAAAGGAAAAACACTGGGAAAAGTTATAGCATACATTGAAAAAAAAGCACTTAAGGGTGGAATGAAAGAAATTATTCGATCAATGATATAGAGTGGATTACGTTGTGAACGCACTTAAGGGTTCGGAGTTTTATACACATAGCACATACAACCGTAGAGGATTCTGGTATATGTTAAAAGAAGGAATTGAGACTAGGTCATAAATGAATGATTAAATTGTTAAAGGATTGCGTCATGCATATTACTCAACGCCCATAAAAGGTTAAAAAAATAACAAATACCATGAACCATAGATCGAGAGATAACTTAAGCCGCCATAAAGGCCTATCAAAAGAAAGAGGAAACTAAAGAGTTACATCAACGAAGTAAATCATGAATCCGATTATTGGACCCAAAAGTTATAAGAATCATGATTGAGAACATAGTAGAATCACTCTTGATATTAGACATGCAGGAGAGATAGCACAACAACCATATTCTAAAACGGCTCTACGATAAAGCAAGTTAGAAAAATACCAGCCTCATAAGAATTCAGTATGGAGCTCCCACTGGATTGTATAGGCACCAGAGGTGCATGTATTATAACAGAGCTTCAAATGGTGAATGTAATTTATACTTATGTGGGAGAGAGGTTATGAAAGAGAGATAGAAGAATGTGAGGTGATATTTTAATGTAAGGTGATGGTGAACAACGTATGGAATACTCATGTATAGAAGGATGAGAGTGGTCCATACTTCATGTAAAAGACTAGAAGTGTTGTGATTCAGTATCCAGGAATGATAGTAGCATCATCAGTGGCATACCTTCCAGCCTATGGTTTCTAAGTACCGAAAGGTCTAAATAGAGAGTAAAAGAAGAGTTGGACACGATGCGATATGTCACTTGATGTTCAAAAAAATTAGATGGGAATCGGTCACAAGCTAAAGCAAGATAGAACGACAAGGTTTTAGAAAGACAAGAGGAAGGATAAGAAGAAGGCAAGTGAGAAGGTAAACAAAATGGATAAGTCATCGGGATTAAGCCCGTGAAAACAAAGGAGCTGATGGTTCCTCTAAGTTATAGAAAACTCAATATAGCCTAAATGAACTCAAATGAGACTAAGACTAGTGGCCTTTAGAAGAGATGGAATGCTGCACTGGTAGCAGAATGTAAGAGTAATTGTGATAGATAAAGGATGACATATAGGCCTTCGCTTGAGTAATGATTTGAAAAAGAAAAAAAAGGGAAGAGGATTTCATGAATTGTAAGGGGCTAAAATACCCATATAAGGTGAGTCACATTGGGATACTATAAAGTACGATATTGGAAGTATAGCATCACCCCTAGGTGGATCAATCTAATTACTCCAGATGTCCCCATAAAGACGTGAGCCCAAGCAGGATGATGAATCAACATTAAGGTGGATCAACAACAGATGGATAAAAGTTCAATAGTATGAGATGAGATTAGACCATCAGTCTTAAGGATAAGCAACGAGAAGTAACCTGGAGTTGGTTATAGACCATAGTAATTATAAATCAAAGTAAGAATTATTGTATAGTATGGCCTATGTAGATGCAGTAAAGTCAAACGAATGCATAACCAGGTCTATAAAATAAGACATAGTCATATTCGCAAGTTCTACAAAGTACTGAGCAAAGAACTTCAGTACACCTTTAGATGCCCATAAAGGCATTCTATTATGCCTAGAAATTGGCTAAAAACTGGAGGAAAAAAGAGAGAAGAGTCACATAGGCACACTTACAAGGTCAATATCGTACAAGCTTCATGATAGAAGGTAACAATAGTTACGAGATTGGAAGGATTCCAACCATAACTCGTGGTATGAGAAAAAGGCCTAAAGGGGGGAATGCCCTGGCCTTTAGACTTAATTACATAATAGTTGCCTAGATGGCAAGAGGAGCGCTAAAGTATTTATAAGAGCTATGGGTTATGAGAATGATAAGTGCATCAGTCAACATTCGAGGACGAATATTCCAAAGGAGGGAATGATGTTAAATACCACATTTTCATACGTTAAAGTTTCATATTCAGTTAATTGACATATACTCGGGGATGAGATTAGCATATTTATGAAAGAAAGGGTACACGAATTAAAAAAATATAAGTTTCGTTTAAGGTTGTCGAATTTTAATAAAATACGGTCCGAGCTATAATACCCAACACATATGGACTAGTACCATGCAAGGTACCATATAACCACAGTAGTATGATGTATAAAGTATATTAAAAATAAGTAGAATTTTAAGTAAATTGAGATAATTTTTCATTATGCATGTAATTGGTTAATTACCGATTAACGGGACATTACCTAATTAACTAATAAGTGGATAAAGATCAATAATTCCCACACCCCAAAACGTGGCAGCAAGCCCTTATTAAGAAAAATGAATCTTAGTCATTTTATGTTAGCTGGTATCTTAATGCCTTAGTTACAAGACACCTCTCCCTTTAATGCTGTCAAAACAAACCTTGCAAATTTCATTTCAATGTTTCAATACCAAGGAATAATGTTCAAACTCTATTTCGCAGTTGCCTACACAAAATTCAAACTGCGGTCAATCCTTTTAACTTAAGATTCCAACTTTGGGACTAAGTTTTCCATTTCATTCCGTAACTTACCCTAAACCAAAATCAATCATCCTGACAAGTCATATAACCAGAAAATAATATAGAGAAGGCAATAAATTAGGGAACATGGCTAAATACTCAAAATGATCGGTCGGGTCGTTACAATAAGTGTGGTTTGGACGCTTTCGGGGAATTCAAATTTTTTAAAGTTAAGAGAATGATTTTTTCTTCAATTCATGATCTTAATGTTATTTGTAGTGTTTTGATCCTTTAGATAAGTTTGGTTAATGTATTTGGACTTGTTGGTATGATTAGACAAAGTCCCGATGGGCTGAGGTGTGTTTTGGGTTATTAGTTGAGAGACTAGTTAAGTTACATATTTGTATGTTAACCACGGTCAAAATCGGGTCAAGACGACTTCATTTCAATGTTTAGAGTGTGCGAGTAGGTTTGTACATGTTTGGTCATTCAAATCCATATATTGTTTATGTCTGAGAAGTTCTAGATGAGTTTCGGGAGCTAAAATTATGAATTTACAATTGCTAAATTTTATGGTGCGATAATTTAGAAAAAACTGGTTATGTCCCTATGCTCGTCCATAATTTTCAGACTTCTTTTAAAACTTTAAACATCATATCTCTCTTATTTTAAGGCCAAAACGGGTGATTCAAAAGTCTATCTTGGGTGAAATCTCGCAAGGATTATGCTAGGATTCAAAAGTCATCTTGTATTTGATTTGAGTTGCGACAACTGCTATATTTTGTTATTTGTTTATGGATTCAATCACTTTTTCTCAATGCTCGAGAAAAGGAGATTTTATGGATATTTTCGTCGCTACTTTGTGAGTAAGTAATTTCTACTTATTTTTTGTATCATTTTTGGTACGAACAAAACCAATGGGCCATGATCAATGCCCAAGTCCTACTTGTCGAACACCCCTAAGCATATGTCTAAGATATAAACACGAAATAAGGGTAGGTCATGCATAACATCTATCAATAAAAAGTTGAAGCATGTGAGTAACATGTGTGAGGAAACATTCCCAAAAGACATATATACATATACTTGTTGGTATACTGTATGGCGACGCGACAAGGCTGCTATGGATAACTATATATCAAAATAGAAGCCGACAAAGCCACATACTATCAAACTATACATGATTGTCTATAAACCTTTATTAGTGTGTAAAACTGTATAAACGATGGGAAGGGACCCTGTCATACCCATATATGTATACAAAAATATCATGCCAAAACTCAATAGCAGCTTAGGATTAAATAGAGCGCACCAACTTTCGCTGAGAAAGGATCATGACAAGGGGGACCGTAAGTCTGTCTACTTGCACCTGCGGGCATGAAACGAAGGCCCCCAATAAATAGGGGAACCAGTACGAATTATGTAACGAGTATATAAAGTATGAAAATCAGTATATAAAATTCATGAAAAAACATGGAGTAAAGGACTCAACTTGTAAGACTGAATAGCTCCGTGAATCATGAAATATTTATGATTTCATGAATTTGCGTACAAATATCATATCATGATCGGTATTCGCATACATAACATTGTCAAGCCTCTGAGGGCATCCCATCATATCATCATGGCCTTAATGGTCAAAATCATCAACATAAACCAGCTGATGAGGTGTTGGTGCGTCTATAACACTGTAACCTTTCCTCATACCCCATATATATATATACACGCATATATATCTCAATATGTTTATGAGTCAAAATACATGTATAAATGAATGCAATTCATACGTAAGTAAGTCAATAAGATCTTTCAAAAAGTAATAAGATCAATATGCCTTAAGTTATTATTGTCAAAATAAACTTTATCAACATACGTGTTTTCTTAGACACATGAACAAACAATATAATAATAGGACACATGGGGAATCAAGAATATAGGCACCTCTAGTACTTCTATGAATAGAGTCTTTTGTGAAAGTTGCGTGTTTGCTCGTTTTGTTTGTATCATATGGACCATGCCAAAAGGAAAGAAGGGATAGGCTTAACATACCTTTTTTGTTTACTTAACCACAGGACATCTTTTTAGCCCGTTAGTACTTCAATTTACAACAAACAATGAGGGAACATTGTTAAGCTTACGAAAGCTAGAACTCAACAAAAATGATTAGCTGGCTCGTCTACGAAATTTTTGGCAGCACCTCCCCTTATTCTTTTCACTTTCCTTAAATGAAACAACACAATATATATATATATATATATAATACCCTTCTCGAGTAACCCAACCATGATTTCGACTTAGAAATATGCTGACTACGAAACAATAATGGCGCGGAAACAATAACAATAAACGAGCATTAAACTAGATTTTACAATATCAACAACACTTCTCTAAGACTTCTCTTCTTCCGGACACATCAACCACAAATAGTAATGGTATTCTTAAGTAATTTCTACTGATTTCTAGCCATAACAAATCAAGAATTCAACTCCAAAATAGTCTAGCAACAACACTTCAACATGAAGATAAACCTACTCACAAGTTTGCTTTATCAAATCAACCAGATATATAGATGATCTAAAATAGATATAGGAGAAGTTAAACCTTACCTTGGCAGAAAGAATACTCATCCAACTATGCTCTACTTCAAGCTCAAATAAGCTCTTTACCCCTAACAACAAAGTAGAGAGATAACTATGTGACCTTGATCTTCCAAGAGAGAAATCACCTTACCATATTATGGATCTGGTCTTGAACCTTAGGATAATGGTGAGAGTGGTTTTGGGATGATATTTTGGATCTCCATCACGTTGCAAGAGAGTGAGAGAGAGATGGATTCTAAATTTTTCTCTAAGTGAAATATCTATGTATATATGGCCTTACTAATGGACTTGCGCAACTGGGTTGGGCTTTCCATCTCTATCATTTTCCTTTACCTTTTAATTTTCTCCACAAACTCTAAGTAGGTGATGTACCTACTTGTCACCTACTTATCAAGCACGTGATACATGTTTGTTATTTTTCCATTTTTAAATATATGTCTCATCCTCGTTAAATGATTTAGACATATGTCGAGTAGCTCAAGCAAGTAGGACGAAAAGTAATTTGGTGAAGAAGGCACATCGGGTAAGCAAACAACTCGTTTTTATTCTTCCCAATCTCCTTTCTCACGTTTAAGAGCATTTGTCCTCAACCTAGTCGTGTATATGTTGAACAAAAATACAGGATGTAACATCATTAAATTACTTAACATACTTTAAAAGATGGTCTCATTTCCGAACTTACATAAATTGACATACTACGTATTTTAGCGTATGAAAACATGGGGAGTAACATCATTTCCCCATTTGGAACATTCATCCTTGAATGTTGACTGATGCACTTATTAGTCTCATAACATATAGCTTATTTAAGCAATTATTTTGTGAATAAATCCAAAGGCAAAGGCATCCCTCCCCCCCCCTTTAGGCCTCTTGAATGTTAAACTCCCAAAGAATTAAAGAAATTTTTGTAGATACTCCTCCATATCTTTACTACTTACTACCAACCTATCATGCATCAAACCTACTAATACAAAGCCACACTGTGGTACAATCATTAATAACAATAATGGCCTCACACGAACAATGACATTAACTAACATAAGAATCCAGTAACATATACGCACCTAAAGGTTGTGATGTCACAGTGTTATCCTCGTATGGAAGCTGAAACAAGTGAGGATACATAGACTTCATATCTTTTTTGCTTCCGAAGTCGTCTCCTCCAAAGTACTTTAACCAAAGCTTCTGTGTATCTAGTATAAAAATGGGAGCTTCCTTGCAAGATAGGTGTTGTGTGACCTGACCATCATCAACTGGCATGACCATAGAAGTAGGGATGATAATGGGGCAGTTCGGGTGTGGGGCGGTACACGTTTTAGCATTTATGGGGCGGTGCAGGTTTGGGAGTTTGCGGTTGCAGGGCGAGGAGGGATAAATTTTAAAATACAAAAATCGTGTGAGGCTGGGCGGGTCGTGGATTGGGGATTTGCATTGACTGATTCTTGGATAGCTATGTTTTCCTATAAAAAAATAGATCTACCTCATGCCTTCTTGAAGGTGGGAACTTGACCAGATATATTATGTAAAGAATGACAGAAACATTGCCAGTTACAACTTACACGGTAAATTTAATTATTTATAGTGTATTACTATTTGCACTTTTCATAGGTTTGACTGACCTAGTTATCAAATTTGGCATATCTGTCAAAATATTTCTACTACAAATAAGAATATTATAATACATAAAATCTCTCATCTAGTAGTATCCTTTAAAAAGTGAGCTTCAAAAAGAACTCCTACTGGTTTCGAGATTCTATATGA
Organism: Nicotiana sylvestris; assembly: GCF_000393655.2. Lineage (NCBI taxonomy): Eukaryota > Viridiplantae > Streptophyta > Magnoliopsida > Solanales > Solanaceae > Nicotiana > Nicotiana sylvestris. Next base: position 93,218,921 of record NC_091064.1, on the reverse strand, counting down.
AAATTTAAGTGTGAAATTTAATATGTTATGTAGATGTTTGTGGCATCATTATATAATGCAACTATTGGCAAACAAAACATAAAAAAGAATAGATTTTTAATTTTAAAAAATTTGCGGGGCGGGTGAACGCGGGTGGAGTGTGGGGCGGGTGGACATAGGTTTATATCCTCTGTGGGGCAAGTTGAAATTATGTGGATTCTGACAGAACTCGCCCCGCACCGCCTGCTATTCCTACCTGGAAGGATCTCTAATACACTTACCGAGAATAAACAAATGAAAGACTAGATGTATAGACTCCAAGACAGAAGGCAAGTCTAACTCATATGCTACCTAGCCTGCTTTGCGTATGATCTTATAAGGTCTATTGTACTGAGGGCTAAGTTTTCCTTTCATACTGAATCTCATAATGCCTTTCATTAGTGATACCTTTAGGAATACCCAGTCGTCTACCTGAAACTCTAAGTCTCATCGTCAATTATCTGCATAAGACTTATGACGGCTCTGAGCTGCTAATAGCCTTTCCTATATAAGCTTAATCTTCTCGGCTACCTATTTTACTAACTTTGGTCCTACTAACATAGTTTTCCCAACATCGAACCATCTGATAGGAGACGTACACTACCGTCCGTAAAGAGCTTCATATGAAGCCATCTAAATGCTGGAATGATTTCTACTATTATACGCGAACTCAATAAGCGGCAGATGATCATCCTAGCTACCTCGGAAGTCTATCACACAAGCCCGTAATAGATCTTCTAGTGTCTGAATAGCAAGTTCAGACTGGCCGTCTGGCTGGGGATGAAATATTATGCTATGACTTATCTGAGTCCCCAATCCTGTTGATGACGTCCAAATCCACTACTAAAAAGTAAATGGACACAATCGCATGGAACATAATTTACCTAACTATGAGTCGGAGTCGAATCCCACAGAGAACAATATGTAGGCGATGAGGAATGTAAGAGAATTATCACTTTGTTATGCAATTCCAAACACTTAGAATTGTTTTTAGAAAATATTTATATCTAAATGCGGAAATTTAAACTAACCTAGAAAGCAAGTAAAATGATCAATGGCTACAAGTATGGATACATCGGGAATTACACTCAAGAAACGATCTAATGTATTTCACGATTTTACAAATATGAGTGAGTTTATGTTAATTAGTCTCGGGTAATAATTCTATATTATCTTGTTTCAAAGACTAACAAGTCTTTCTAATTGAATTATCCCTAAAGAAATTAGGAGATTAAGCATACCCGATTATGGCTACAAGTAGTTCAATTCGGACTCAGAAGTCTTGATGACCTAAGTTCACATCAAATCAATCCAAACATAGTAAGAAAGGTAACAAAGGACTTTTAGAAGCACTGTATAGATCAATTAATAAGCTAAGGTTTTGTGATAGTCCTGGCCTAATATTCGTACAAATCGTTAGAATCATACATTTGAATTTTCGCAAACGAATGTAGAATGGGGCTCAACACAAACTGAAGGTGAAAAAAACAAATTCTTATATTGATGAAAGATGTTTACAAAGCCCACAAGGGGCCCTTACACAAAAACAAAAAGAAAGCCTAATCCTCGGTCGGAGTCACTTGGTCGGATGGAGTTCCCTCAAGAGTTGCGCCTCTAGCAGCTTGACCCTCAGCACTCTAGTCATCAACGGCTTCTTCCCCCTCGGGGACTTATTCTACATCTCCACCTCTCTCTGAGCCACTAGTTGAATCCTTATCAAAACTAAGTGAGGTCACCGACTCTTCCGCTAAGGCCTTCACCTTCTCAATCTCAGCAGCCAAATCAATGCCATACATCCTCGAGAGCATGTCACCGAGAATCTAATAGGGCACGCTCCCAGGCTCGGGCCAGTTCAAACTCGCCATCCTCAGAGACCTTCCTGGCCCGAGCATTTGCAGCAGTGGCATCCTTTCAGTACGAGTACATGAGCGCATCGTCCCCAGCCTTGGCTGTGGATAATACAGCAACAGATTCAGCATGGAGATCCTTATAATTAAGACTATCCGCTATCGCCTTCGAAAGGCAGAGCTCAACCGAAGTCAGATTCCCTTGGAGGGTATCTCTCTTAGAGGCCATCTCGTCCACACGCTGCCTATGTTCAAGAATCTCAGCATCCCTGGCTGTAAGCCCCTTCGCAATCAGGGAATCTTTCTTCTCAAGCTGCAAAAATCAACCAAAGATGTTAAGCGCTAAAGTTGGGGAAGCACGAAATTAGAAATATAAAAAGTCCTTATTGTCTGCTTAGGAATATCGGTCCGTTCTCGAGACATCGTCTCCAGACGAGCCTGGAGGTCGCAAAGTTCTTCCTCCTTCTTTGTAGAAAGAGCTCTGAACTCATCAGCCTCTAATGAGAGCCTCCTGCACTCTTCCACATAGTGGGCCAGCTCGGCTTGGGACTTAGCAAAGGCCTACTTGCAAAGCACTATAACCTGAAAGCATTGTAAGCGATTAAAATTAGGGAAGGCTGATTTAAAGGTTTCAATGGCATTCTCGAGCATGACCTTGATAGGATCAAAGCACAACCAATGGCTCGTTCTCGAAGCACTCACCTCAGTAGAGGCACATCGAAGACTCGTTATGGTGCACCTCGAGGCGACATGGAAATCGACGACCGTTGTAAAAAGGCGGAAGACCCCTAAGGGCATGTGACGAGGACTGGCAGAGTCTGCAAAGGATAGTACAGATCCACATTGAACCGTTATACAACTGTACTAATAGCATTTCCCCATCATGATTAGACATATACTATGTATGGATCCCTCTCCTACATAAAGGGGACCCTTATCATCTTGTAACCTCCCTCTGGAAGAATGATTGATTACACAACACATTGAATACAATACAACACTCTATGCTCTCTTTATTAACATTATTGTTCTTTACATTTATTGCTTGTTCCTTCATTGTTCATTTATTATTCTTCATTTATTGCTCATTATTAGCCTTAGTAATTATAAATCAAAGTAAGAATTATTGTATAGTATGGCCTATGTAGATGCAGTAAAGTCAAACGAATGGATAACCAGGTCTATGAAATAAGACATAGTCATATTCGCAAGTTCTACAAAGTACTGAGCAAAGAACTTCAGTACACCTTTAGATGCCCATAAAGGCATTCTATTATGCCTAGAGATTGGCTAAAAACTGGAGGAAAAATGAGAGAAGAGTCGCATAGGCACACTTACAAGGTCAGTATCGTACAAGCTTCATGATAGAAGGTAACAATAGTTACGAGATTGGAAGGATTCCAACCATAACTCGTGGTGTTAGAAAAAGGCCTAAAGGGGGGAATGCCCTGGCCTTTAGACTTAATTACATAATAGTTTCCTAGATGGCAAGAGGAGCACTAAAGTATTTATAAGAGCTATGGGTTATGAGAATGATAAGTGCATCAGTCAACATTCGAGGACGAATATTCCAAAGGAGGGAAAGATGTTAAATCCCACATTTTCAAACGTTAAAGTTTCATCTTCAGTTAATTGACATAGACTCGGGGATGAGATTAGCATATTTATGCTAATTATACCATGCATTAAGTAAATGCGATGAAAGAAAGGGTACACGAATTAAAAAAATATAAGTTTCGTTTAAGGTTATCGAATATTGATAAAATACGGTCTGAGCTATAATACCCAACACTTATGGACTAGTACCATGCAATGTACCATATGACCACAGTAGTATGATGTATAAAGTATATTAAAAATAAGTAGAATTTTAAGTAAATTGAGATAATTTTTAATTATGCATGTAATTGGTTAATTACCGATTAACGGGACATTACCTAATTAATTAATAAGTGGATAAAGATCAATAATTCCCACACCTCAAAACGTGGCAGCAAGCCCTTATTAAGAAAAATGAATCTTAGTCATTTTATGTTAGCTGGTATCATAATGCCTTGGTTACGAGACACCTCCCCCTTTAATGCTTTCAAAACAAACCTTGCAAATTTCATTTCAATGTTTCAATACCAAGGAATAATGTTCAAACTCTATTCCGCAGTTGCTTACACAAAATTCAAACTACGGTCAATCCTTTTAACTTAAGATTCCAACTTTGGGACTAAGTTTCCCATTTCATTCTGTAACTTAACCTAAACCAAAATCAATCATCCTGGCAAGTCATATAACCAGAGTATAATATAGTGAAAGCAATAAATTAGGGAATATGGCTTAAATACTCAAAATGATCGGCCGGGTCGTTACAGTAAGTGTGGTTTGGACGCTTTCGGGGAATTCAAATTTTTTAAAGTTAAGAGAATGATTTGTTCTTCAATTCATGATCTTAATGTTATTTGTAGTGTTTTGATCCTTTCGATAAGTTTGGTTAATGTATTTGGACTTGTTCGTATGATTAGACAAAGTCCCGATGGGCTGAGGTGTGTTTTGGGTTATTAGTTGAGAGACTAGTTAGGTTACAGATTTGTATGTTAACCACGGTCAAAATTGGGTCAAGACGACCTCATTTCAATGTTTAGAGTGTGTGAGTAGGTTTGTACGTGTTTGATCATTCAAATCCATATATTGTTTATGTCCAAGAAGTTCTAGATGAGTTTCGGGTGCTAAAATTATGAATTTACAATTGCTAAATTTTGTGGTGCGATAATTTAGAAAAAACTGATTATGTCCCTATGCTCGTCCATAATTTTCAGACTTCTTTTAAAACTTTAAAACTATACATGATTGTCTACAAACCTTTAATAGTGTGTAAAACTGTATAAAGGATGGGAAGGGACCTTTTCATACCCATATATGTATACAAAAATATTATGCCAAAACTCAATAGCAGCTTCGGATTAAATAGAGCACACCAACTATCGCTGAGCAAGGATCATAACAAAGGGGACCGTAAGTCTGTCTACTTGCACCTGCGGGCATGAAACGAAGGCCCCTAGGCAATAGGGGAACTGGTACGAATTATGTAACGAGTATATAAGGTATGAAAATCAGTATATAAAATTCATGAAAAAACATGGAGTAAGGGACTCAACTTGTAATTCTGAATAGCTCCGTGAATCATGAAATATTTATGATTTCATGAATTTGCGTACAAATATCACATCATGATAGGTATACGCATACATAACATTGTCAAGCTTCTGAGGGCATCCCATCATATCATCATGGCCTTAATGGGCAAAATCATCAACATAAACCAGCTGATGAGGTGTTGGTGCGTCTATAACACTGTAACCTCTCCTCATACCCCATATATATATACACGCATATATAACTCAATCTGTTTATGAGTCAATATACATGTGTAAATGACTGCAATTCATACGTAAGTAAGTCAATAAGATCTTTCAAAAAGTAATAAGATCAATATGCCTTCAGTTAATATAGTCAAAATAAACTTTATCAACTTACGTGTTTTCTTAGACCCATGAACAAACAATATAATAATAGGACACATGGAGAATCAAGAATATAGGCACCTCTAGTACTTCTATGAATAGAGTCTTTTGTGAAAGTTGCGTGTTTGCTCGTTTTGTTTGTATCATATGGACCATGCCAAAAGGAAAGAAGGGATAGGTTTGTATCTTCTTCTCGCCCGATTCAGTCCTCTATGTGAGGTCCTCGAGCATTTTTATAATGGCGGGGTCATCTACTGACCCGTTGTTTCTTGACCTCTCCGGTACCTGCTCGGCTGGGGGAACTTTTCCCGGCGTTACCATGCCGGGAGTTTTCTGGTGACTTTGTAGCCGAGAAATTGCTAGATGTTGTCCCTGCAACATTTCAAAAATAACGTGAAGGCTAACCCTTCGTTCTTCCCTAGCTAGGGTTTCCTATGCTTCTTATTGGTCTCCTTGGTGCACGCTCCTGTTAGTGTGGGAGCTTACATCGACGTCTTGAGCATCGCGTGAGATCGTGTACATGTGAATCCGTTCTGGTGCGTTCTCAGGGTTTCGTGGTGGTACACCACGCCCTGGAATATCCATACCATTTTCTCCGTGGTTCTTAAGATTGTTGTTCACCGAGTCAGACATTTTGACCTGAAATCAAAGATATTGGGCACGAGAAAGTGTGAAAAATAACTTGCATTAAGTAGTTAAACCAGCAAGAAAATAATCACTATTATATTTAGCCCCACGATGGGCGCCAAACTGTTTACCGCGAAAATGGTAATAACAATTAAATTTAATTTAATGGTTCTAAAAATATGTGATCTATTTTATGCTATTGGTTAGGAAGTTGATGCTATGTAAAGACTTATAAGTGAGATAAGAGCTTAATAACAAGGCGATAACCAAACCAAAAAGTTAACAATCGGGGCCTCGAGCTTGCCTATTTGAAGGCCTCGTGGTCGAGTATGAAGCTCGACTGGGAGCTATCGATGGTGGTCGATGGAGTCTAACAGTTATAAATAAATCAATGACAGCTCTTGTGAAAAATAAATTACGTTATTTTATCGCTTGTTATAAATAACATAAATACGTTAACGTCAAAATGAGCTTATCCTGGAGTCTACATCAATGTACTGAAGATGAACAAATCATAATCCCCAATGGTGCTCACCCACACACCCATCACTTTGTATTGTGTCACCTCAAAATAGTAAAACGGTACAAAATTCGGGGTTTCATACCTCAAGACTAGATTTATAATCATTACTTACCTCAATCCGAGCAAAATCCTACTCCGAACTGCCTTTGCCAGTCGAATCGGCCTCTAATCGACCCGAATATAGCCACAAGAAACAGAATATGATCAAAATAGGCTAAAGGAACCAAGTCCACAAGAAAAATACCAAATTGTATTCTAAACCCGAAATCGGCTCAAACACGGCCCTCAGGCCCATGCCTTGAAATCCGACAAAAATTACAAAACTTAAAACCCCATTCACTCATGAGACCATACATACGAAATTTATCAAAATCCGACATCATTTGGTCACTCAAATCATCACAATCCACTCTCCAAACTTTCAAGCCATAATTCCCAAATTTCTTGCTCAACATCCCAGCTAGATGATGAATAAAACCATAGATTCATGAAATTTATACCATTATAGGTTAGAATCACTTACCCCAACATTGCTGCTTCAAATCCCTCAAAAATCGCCTCTCTCCTGAGTTCTTTAAACCCAAAATCGAAAATGGAGAACAAAACCTCGAGCTAGGGTATTCTGCCCAGCAAAATCGAACATGCTGTCACATTTCCGCTTCTGCGGCACTGCACCTACGGAATTTCCCTCGCTGGTGCGGAACTCACTTACTGCACAATATCTGCCTTTGCAGCCCCTAAATTGCACCTGTAACCTCGCAGATGCGACCAATCCTTCACATATGCGGCTCAAGCCCTGGCCTTCATTTTTTGCATCTGCGGTTCTCCAAGCATACCTGTGGCCTCGCACCTGCAGTTGCCACTCCGCAGGTGTAGAAACATCAGAAACAGTAGCTTCAACGGCATTATTCCACATCCAAACTTTCTGTTAACCATCCGAAATCACATCGAAGCCATCGGGACCTCAACCAAGCATACCAACAAGTTACATATCAATGTACGAACTTAGTCAAATCTCTAGAACACTCAAACCAACATCAAAACTCCAAATTACCCTCGGATTCAAGCCTAAGAATTTCTAAACTTTCAATTTTCAAAAACGACGCTGAACCTATCAAATAATGTTCGAATGAACCAAATTTTGCTTACACTCCACAAATAATACTACGAACCTACTCCACCTTCCGAAGTTCCATTCCGGCCCCAATATAAAACTTTCCACTACCGATCGAAAATTGCCAAAATTACAATTTTGCCAATTCAAGTCTAGTTATGCCACGGACCTCCAAATCATATTCCGGACGCGCTCCCGAGTCCAACATCACCTAACGGGGCTAACCAAATCATAAAAATCCAAATCCGACATTGAATACTAAAAAGTCAAAACTTGGTCAAACCTTTTAAATTTAAAGCTTCCTGATGAAAATCATTTTTATATATCTATTCCAATTGACCTAAAAACAAAAACCGATGATTTACATAAGTCATAATACATCATACGAAGATAGTCATGCTCGAGAACTAACTAGCAAAGTGCAAATGCTCATAATGACCGGTCGGGTCGTTACATCCCCCCCTCACTTAAACATGCATTCATCCTCGAACATGTCCTGAGTTGTTCCAAAAGCCATTAAATCGCCATGTATCTTCACTATGCACATACCCGGGGTAAACCCACGCCACCCTATCCCCTATAGGTCTAATAGCAAAACATAACTGAAAATTCGCAATCCAACCTAGCCCATACACCTTAGAACCAAATTTCCACTTCCAAAAATATCTATTAGATGAGAATCTCACATCTATACACTGTATAAATTCGAACAAGCTATTTCAAACCATGTCCATAAACCAAGAGGTAATCACACGGTACACCACATAACTCAAACACTCGTAGCGATAACTTCTAATCACAACAGCTGCTCAACCAACCCAATACCGGTAATAAACCGCTTATCAAACATAGCCTCATTCCAACATTTTCTTATATTGCCAATGATGAAAGAAACGCGCAGAAATCATAATCATTCCTCTAATAAACCAGATATGGAGTTCCCTCTCCCTCAGCAGGGACTGTAGTAAATTTCTAAGCTAAATTCCGATAATCATTCCTCTAATAAACCAGACATGGAGTTCTCTCTCCATCGACAAGGACTATAGTAAATTTCTAAGCCAAATTCTGATATTATCCTTCCAACATGATGAAATTGAATCTAATAGTATTCATTTTAGGTCCAATGACTGTTACATCCCGTACATTGATATTAGGATGAGTCGTAGTAATCCACATGAGCATGAAGAGATTAAGACCATTCATGAGATTAAAGAAAATTTGTGACTATATTATTGCAAGACCCCGTATGTTTAACAACATTGATACCGTTATACACATTTGATATGTTATTTTGAGTGGAAATTTTAAAAAAGTTTGAAAAATATGATTTTTATATAGTTATTAATATTACTACTTTCTAATATGCTTTAAATTATACACATAATATGAGGAAGTTTAGGAGATTTTCTTTTATTGTAAAGAAGGATATGTTTTTACCATTTTAAGAATTAAGCGTACAAAAATTTGTACTCTTTGTATGAGATTAGAAAAATTAGAAGTTGACAAGATATATGTATTTTTACATGGATATTTTAATAAAATTATAGTGTATGTATTGATTTTATATGGTACCATGATTTATTAATATTTTAATAGTAGTACTTTAGGATGAGGACAAGACTATCTTCGAGGTTATAAGTATTTATGCTTTAAACGAGTGATAAATAAATTCGTGAAGATGAGAGGGTAAGCAAATCGATGAAAATGAGTTTCGTCAAAGTTTGACCATTTGAGATAAAATACGGTCCTAGCTATAATACACGGTATTTATGTAATAGTGTCATACAATGTACCACATGACCATAATAGTAAGGTGTATAAAGTATATTAAAGGTAAGTAGTATTTTTAAGTAATTTGAAATATTTCTTAATTATGTGAATAATTGGGTAATTATAAATTTTTAGTGGGAGATTAATTAAAATCATTAAAAAAAGTTTAAGAAACATTAACGTGGCATCCTTTGCCTTAAGAATGGATTACTCTTAAGTCATAGAGCAAGATATCTTATAAACTACATCTGTCTAGTTTTTAGGTTGCACGTATATGTATGTATATACGGTAAAATCTGAGGGTACAATTTTCGGTCATTACGACGCTTTATAATCATGTTTCCAAATGCTCGAGGCTATGGTCGAGATTAACACTTAAGCGGTTATCAACGTCCGACCTCGGGGCAGTATAGATAGATAGTTATGGTAAAAAAAGTGGGAAGTTCCCAAGCCATGTGACTAAAGCTGACCAAGTCTGTTTGGCTAGTTCAAGTCCGTACTGTGGCATTGAATAGCTGTACCAACCATGTATCTCTATAATAAATGCATCCGTACTATGTTAAGATTCCCCCTCATATATAAAGAGGACCCTTGTCATTTTGTAAAGATCATCTAAGACACTTTCATTACTGAATATACAAGAACATTCTCTCTGCTTCCTAACTTAACATATTCTCTTAGTCTTATTATTTATATTTATTGGTTACATTTATTGTTTTCTATATATTATTCTTTATTTATTTCTCATTATTCGCCATAAAGAGTCTCCATCAAATTTATCATAACTATTAATCCTTCGTCGACTGCCCCTGGCCAGGCATATGACTCGACCTCGAGGCCCCCGATTTCCAGCCATTCGTTTTGGTCATTACATTGTTTTAAAGCTATTATCTCATTTTCTAGTCTTTTACTTAACATCTATCGCCTAACAACTAGAGTAAAAAAAGACCACATATTTTTAGAACCACAAAATCAAATTTAATTGTTATTACCATTTTCAAGGTAAACAGTTTGGCGCCCACCGTGGGACTAAAAATGGTAGTGATTATTTTCTTGCTGCTTCACTCCATATCGCAAGTTATCTTTCACACTTTTTCTTGTCCAAGATCTTTGATTTCAGGTGTTGGTGTACCACCACAAAACCCTGAGGATGCCCAGAACCGATTCCTATGGATGTGGTATCGTGCAACGCTCAACACGGCGAAATAAGCTCCCAGAACAACAGGAGCATACACCAAGGAGATCAACAAGAATCTCAAAAAACCACGGCTTAGGAAGAACAAGGGGTTAGCCTTCACATCATCTTCGAGATATTACAAGCACAATAGTTGGCGATTTCTCAGTTGCAAAGCGACCAGAAATCTCCCAGCATGATAGCACCGGAAACGACTCCCCGAGCCAAGCAGGTACCAGAAAGATCAAGCAACAAGGGGTCAGCAGCCGACCGCGCCATCATAAATATGCTTGAGGACCTTACAATGAGGATCGAATCGGGCAAAAAGAAGATAGAAGCCAACAACAATAAGGTAGAGACCTACAATTTTAGGGTCGATAAAATTCCGGGTGCATCCCCGATCCTGAAAGATGCAGATTCGAAGAAATTCGTAGAAAAGCTATTCCCACAGGAAGCGGACCCAAAACCCATTTCAAAGAAGTTTAGAATGCCCGACCTTCCAAAGTACAACGGAACTTTGGATCCAAATGAGCACGTCTCTACTTACACTTGTGCAGTGAAGGGAAACAACCTAAAAGATGACAAGATCGAATTTGTCCTACTAAAAAAGTTCGGAGAGACGCTTTCAAAAGGGGCGAAGATGTGGTATCACAACCTAGCCCTAAACTCGATTGATTCAATTGCCATTCTGGCTGATTCTTTTATAAAGGCACATGCTGGTTCCATTAAGGTAGCTACAAGGAAATATGACGTCTTCAAAATCAAGCAAAGGGGGAACGAGATGCTACGAGAGTTCTTATCTTGCTTTCAAATGGAACGAATGGAACTACCACCTGTTTTCGACGACAAGGCAGTGCATGCCTTCACTCATGGTTTAATGGAGCGAAGCTTGGTAACTTCGAAATAGCTGAAGCATAACTTAGTTGATTATCCCGCCGTGACTTAGTCAAACGTCCACACCTGATACCAATCAAAGATCAGGGTCGAAGACGACCAAATAGGAGTCCCCTCTTGCTCGGTGTATCCTAACAGGCTTTCGGCAAATGAGCCAAAACCAAACAAAAAAAGATACAAACCATACACCGAGGATAGAAGGAATGCCCTAAGGCGCAACATACCCCGCAATGACCGAAGGATGGATTGAGTACAAAATCCTCGAGGACTTGTTAGCAGAGCTGGATTCTATAGGGACACAAGGCAGACTGAGGCACCCCACTTGTCGGATTACAAATTCAACGTCGACGTTTCAGACATCGTATTCTCCATCGATAAAATCAGAGACACCAAGTGGCTAAGGCTTGTACAATCAGACCCTTCACAAAGGAGCCATAACTTAGTGTGTAAATTTCACAACACGCACGGTCACAGGACCGAGGATTGCCGACAACTCCAGGAAGAGGTAGCTCGACTACTCAAAAAAGGTCAACTCCAAGAATTCCATAGCGACTGAGCCAAAAATTAGTTACGGGAAATATAGGCGACCAAGAAGAATGAAATAGATGAGCCACAACATGTCATCCACATGATCTTAGGAGGTATCGATGCTCCACAATAACCCATGGTCAAAAGAACAAAAATATCCATCACCAGGAAAAAGCGAACTCGAGGTTACATACCCAAGGACGCTTTCACATTCAATGACGAGGACATCGAGACCTTGTCTCATCCTCACAATGACGTACTGGTAAGCTCTTTTCTTGTAAATACATTTAAAATTAAACGTGCAATTGTGGAGCCAGGTAGCTCGGCCAATTTTATCAGGTCTAGGGTGATATAGCAGCTCGAACTGCTTGACTAGATTGTTCCCTCCTCTCGAGTCCTCAACGGGTTCAACATGGCAGGTTAAACAACAAATAGGGAAATGACCCTCCCGGTCAACGTGGTCGGCACTATCTAAAATTCTAAATTCCATGTCATTGAAGGAGTCATGAGGTACAACGCATTGCTCGGAAGGTCGTGGATACACTGTATGAGAGCAATACCATCCACCCTCTACAAAATGATGAAATTTCCGACAACGCACGGGATAAAAACTATCTACGGGGAACAACATGCAGCAAAAGAGATGTTTGCGGTGGACGATGTGGCACCGACGCCAATACCCCCACCATCGAGGGAGTCAAAGGATAAACAAACAATGAAATAGCGATCACGAGATACATTCTTGGCTAAGCCTGACTAAACAAAGCAAAGGACCGTACCACGTCCATATAACAAACGATTGAATCATATCAAGGCCCGAAGCGCCGTCAGCACTAAGGTATGATCATCTTCTCTTTTAGTTACATTATACACTAACCTGCATGTAGGTATCTGATCCAAACAGCCGAAGAACCTTCCAACTCGAAGGCCTTAGGTCCCAAAAGCATAAGTTGCATTCTTTTCCTTCGATTGGGTTTTTATCCCAAGAAGGGTTTTTACCGGCACGTTTTTTAACGAGGCAACATATATATGCCACCTAAGGAAGAAACAACAATTATTCAAGGACTCTATTCAATCAACCTCGAATACTGAAGGGCATCCCCCCATAAGGTCACCCCCACGAAGCAGCTGAGATGTGCTAAATAGGGTATCGATAGGAAAATCATGTACTGGGCCAAATGGTGAAAACAAATTGTGTCCATTTAAAATGACCGAGCCCTTGAAAGAAAAAATGTGTATACTTTTACCAAGTAATCAAAGAATACTTTCCCCTCCATCAAAGCATTTCGCATTTCAAAGAAGCTCGGTATTTTTTACAAAACTGGGTCCAGAGACAAAAATGTCCTGAACACTCGGGGACTAACGTCAAAAACTCGAAGGCAACATTAAGGTTACAAAAACGACATTCCAAAAGCCAAAAATGTCCCAAAACACTAGGGGACTGGCATCAAAACTCAAGGACACATGACCTTCGGGTCGAAAACTCTGAACTCATAATCCCTCAATGAGGCAATACCAAGTTTACAAGGAATGGCTCTAGAGCCAAGAAACTTTCGATGACTGGGAGACTACAGCCAAGTGCCACCCTCATAGATCTGTCAAAAACCTGAGTCTATAAGGCCCTATGCAGGCAACCTCGAGCATATAAGACATTCACAAGGCAACATCAAAACTGTAAGACCTCATGCAAAACATGAACCATACTTGTACCAAGTAACCAAAACTGTAAAACCTCAAAGGAATGTAAAAATTATAAGACCTTACAAAAAGGCATTATCCCGACCTTAAATTCAAAGCTATATGTTCTAACTTTTAAGACCCCTAAAAAGGCATACCATTGATGTGACGCCAAAATTATTTCACTTGGGGACTGAACGGCTCCGGCCAAACATAATGACTCGGGGACTGCCGCCAATTGCCACCCTCATCGATCTGTCAAAATCTCGAGGCAATAATTCCCCACGCAGGCAACCTCGAGCGCGTAAGACCTAAAGAAAGGCATGAACCACACTTTTACCAAGTAACCAAAACTATAAGACCTCAAAATCATGTAAAAATTATAAGACCTTACAAAAAGGCATTATCCCGACCTTAAAGTTAAGGCTATATATTCGAACTTGTAAGACACCTAAAAAGGCATACCCTCGATGTAGATGCCGAAAATATTTCACTTGAGGACTGAAAGGCTTCAGACAAACACATTGACTATGGTCACAAGGCTGTACCAACCAACCTAACGCGACTCGGGGATGCCTGATCATTGCTATAAAATTACAGGCCTTCAATTACTTCGAAAAAACTTCAAAAAGAACCGGTTAATTAGGCTATGCTCGACATAGGCAAAAGAGCTTCGACCATGTCAGGTCCAAACTATAGGCTTCGAAACATTCAGCCACCGATTAAAACCTCCCGAGATGCTCGATCGTCGCCATATAACGAATCACAATCGAGGTTTTTATCGAATCATCGAAGAGTCAGGGAAACACAATTTCAAAAACTCCATAACGAGGGAAACATAAAGCCTATTAAATGTAAGACCCCATGAAATGTTTACTCAACCAGACGTTTGTGAAAAACCAGATGCTTGAGGACATGTTGCATGCTTATGTTCTTGATTTCAAAGGTAGCTGGGATGATCATTTGGTACTCATAGAGTTTGCTTATAATAACAGCTTCATACTATTATCCACACTGCACCATTTGAGTCGTTGTATGGTAGGAGATGTCAGCCTCCCAATGGGTGGTTCGAGGTTGGATAAGCTGAATTGATACGGTCGGACCTTGTGCATCAGGCTATAGAGAAAGTCAAGATTATTAAGGTTCTTGAAAACTTCTAAGAGGCGCCAAAAATCTTATTCGGACATTCGTCGAAGGGATTTATATATCAAAGAAGATGAATGGGTATTTTTGAAGGTTTCCCCCATGAAGGGTATCATACGATTTGGAAAGAAAGGAAAATTGAGTCCGAGGTATGTCTGACCGTACAGTATCATTCAGAGGATCGGTCAGGTAGCATACAAGCTTGAGCTACCACCCGAAATGCCATTGGTTCACCCAGTCCTCCATGTGTCTGTTGAAGAAGGTAGTGGGAGACCCGTCCACTATTCTGTAGGTCAGAACTATTGAGGTTAATAAAGAACTATCATATGAAGACATTCCAGTTGCTATTCTCGACAGGCAGGTCCGGAAGTTTAGAAATAAAGAAATTACCTCTGTAAAAGTGTTATGGCGAAACTAGCAGGTTGAACAAGCCACTTGGGATACCGAGGAAGAGATGAAAAGGAAGTACCCACATTTGTTTGCATAGCCATGTAACATCTTCTATTAATTTGGTTCCTATGAACTTTTTATCATTTGATTAGTTTATGTAAAACTATTCCATTTTGATTATATATTGCCCATGGAGCCGTGGTTGTTATGGTTGTGAGTTATATCATATCAATAGATTGTGTACATGCTGTTCGGATATGTTTCTGGGGCTCTCTGGCAGGTGGATAGGCCTAGATACAAAGCAAACTCTGGCAAAATTTTTGGAAATTTAGAGAGTTAGCCAAATTTGGGGGTTGTTGGTATGTGGTCTGAAACTGAAGTTGCATAAGGTGTAATAAGTGAACCTTGTTCCTCATTCAAGGACGAATGATCTTAAGTTGGGGAGGATGTAAGGCCCCGTGAAATTTTTACTCAAAAACCCGAAATCTCATAGTGCCAAGTTAAGAATATATGTTAGAAATTTATAAAATTCATCGTGGCAAGCATGCTTGCCGCCGTCCAGACCTTTTGGATTGATTTGTGCATTAAAAAGTTAAAGAAAAATATTTTTAGATGAGCACGTTTCTACTGCCCATTATGCAGTCGCATAGTAGCAATGCAGGCCACATAGCTGCCGCAAGTAGGGTAGAATGTTGGCTAATTTTGAGGACAACTATGCGGACAATTATTTGATCGCATAATCTATATGCGGGCCTCATAGTCATTGTATAACCTTCTTGGGATTTTTGCGAAGGGCAGTTCTGCGGTGCCTTATGTGACCGCAGAACATGTATACGGACCGCATATTTGTCATACACCCGGGCAGAATATTCAAATCTTGAGGGCTACTTTTGCGATCCCTTTTGCGAGCCGCATATCAGTCGTGCGAATGCATATGCGACCACAGATTGAGTCGGGGCTCCTATTTTCTAACTTTTAAAACCCGACCCCATTCCATTTAAAACTCCCCATTAGACCATCTTGTGCTATTCTCTACTACATTTAGAGTTAGAGAAAGAGTTCTACAAGAAGAAAATGATCCTCACTTATTCACTATTCAATCCTTGCCGAAATCCTTGAAATATATCAAGTAAAGTTGCGAAGTCTTCTTCCTAAGAGGTAAGAAGTTGTACCCTAACCTTTGATTTCAAAATTCATACTAGAATAGGTAATTAACAAGTGGGTTCATAGGTATAAGGATGGATTTTCTTGCATGCATGTGTGATAAAAGGGTATGGTGAGACTATGAGCTAAAAATGTAACAAATGGGGTGTAGGATGATAGAATCTCTCACCAAAAAGGTCCTTAAATCATAATACACACTTAGTGCTTGATAATGTGCCCAAATGAGCTAAAATCTTGATTATCGCTCTAATTCTTGGTTCCATCCGTAATTCTCATTAGATCGAAATTGCTATGAGTTCTGAAATTATTGCTAGAATTTAAGGAAAGCCCTATTGAGGTATGTATGGCTAAAACCATCTCTTCTTAGAAATGGAGCTCCCATGGTGTCCATATAAATGTTGTAAGTCAGAAAATTGATTGATGTAGTACTTGTTATTTCCAGTGAAATGGTGTTGCAAGAATATATGTGAAAAGTGTGTCTCAATGTGTTCAATATGTTATTCTTGGTAAATTGAGGATGTGTGAAGAATGTGAACTATGTGTTAAAATGCCTAGATTTAAAGTCAAGTTTAAATTGAGATTGTTATGCCAAATGTTTACCGTGAAAATGGTAACAACAATTAAATTTGTAAATGGGATTCTAAAAATACGTGATCTATTCCCGAGCTAATTGTTAGAGCAAATGATGCTAAGAACGTGAAGCTTAACGATGAAATGCGAGATAAAACAAGACAGTAATCAAACCTAAGGGGCCTATTGCCCCGATGCAAAGTTGGTCGATAAGGACCTCGGGGTCGGGACTCGAATCGAGCTCGAGCTATCGGGGGCAACCGGGAATAGGAAAACATTTACGGAAACGATCAAGCAAGGCTCTTTACGGCCAAAGTTGCACAATATAGCATGAAATAAGTAAGAAAACAATAGATGTTAAAGCAACCCCGAGCCAGCGAGAATGAACAAAATAGGAGAAAGAGAGAGAGAGTTATTATTGCTTTAGTAGAGAAATAGAGCAACATCAGCCCTTTACAAAGTGGTATGGGTTCCCCTTGTATAGGTGAGGGAACACGGTATGGTAAAAAGTGCATTAAATGTAAATATACGGGGATGGGACGGCTAGACATGACACCAGAGCCTATTGATTCTAGCTGCTTGCCTCGTGAGTTCCCTGTCTTCGTAACATTTGCTGGGTCACAGACAGATCCTTTAAACTCGGAGCCTCTGCAGGTCCATGGATGATCCTCGAGATAAGGAGCCCGATCATGATCCGACAGCCTTAAGGAGCTGACATGACATTCCGAATGTACCTTAGTGGCGAGAAATGGATTCCCTTGATTTCACCACATACAAATAGTCTCCCCGTTTCCTAGAACGAAGTAATAGGAAAAGATATTGAATCGTCATCTCGAGGTCATTGTTGCCATGAAGTCAACCTTTTAAGAGTATTAAATGCTATGCTCCAGAGAATCATGTTGGGCCGCCATCAAATGCGGTAATCGAGAAACCTACGAACTGCCATAGGCTCGTCTCTTCTGCTTTCCCAATGATTCCTATAAGTGCACCGATTGCAAGATACTCCCCATGTTCACCCTTTCTTCATGCCCGTGAATTAGAATTTTCCTATTTGACATCTTTAAAGCTATCCCTCTTTTCACAGGATGATTTTACCATTTTTCATGGCCAGGACTTCTAGGATGGTCCCTCGACAGAATGATACTACGTCGTCGTCCCGATTGCCT
Source organism: Nicotiana sylvestris (assembly GCF_000393655.2). NCBI lineage: Eukaryota > Viridiplantae > Streptophyta > Magnoliopsida > Solanales > Solanaceae > Nicotiana > Nicotiana sylvestris. The sequence goes on along the minus strand of NC_091064.1, from coordinate 93,200,804 downwards.
GGGGGGTAAAACAAATTGATTCCCACTTTAGAGCAATGGACTCCTCTCGATATTGACACGTCGAAGGATTTCGACATCGAGATTCCCTCATCTACACTGGGTCGATGTGAGCACGTATCTCAATATGTTAGCATCGTGACCGATGCTGACAAAGTGAAAGAGGACTACCGACGGAGCGATGCAGTAGAGGTAGAGATTCCCGGCCCCAGCGACAACATTACCGACTTCAAGGCTAGCTTTCTTTACATATATACTTGCCCATTCACCCTTCTGTCGAATCTCCTCCTTTGGAAATGACTCGGTTATCCTTGACTTCTATGCTCGATATCATGTGACCCTCGGTCAGATCTACCCCATCCTTTTGGAGGATCGTGTTAATGCTCAAGCACTTTACCGAAGGGGTCACGGGCGAGGTTTTTACCCTTAGCCATTTGATCAAATTGTACTGCCCTCATATGTATCGAGGCTTAATCAAGCTTTGACATTAGTCCAAAAACTCTTTCTTCACGAGTGTTGATGAGGGGAAGGTCCGGGGATAGATGAGCAGGTTTATTCCAGTGAGGACCTCGGATATCATCTTGGCCTGGAGGATGCCCTTTCCAGAGCGATGGAACGATCTATGTAAGTGAACTTACCTTTAGCAACTTCTCAATTACACGTTTGTTTGTCATGATAAACCCTTTGTGCTCTCTCTAGCTACTGCTTGGCATCCCAATGTGGTCCCATATTTGGCGGGATGGATCATGCATTTGGATAAAAGGTTCTCCTATCATATTCGGTCTTGGACCATCATGGATAAGGAGCGTTGGGTGGCTAAAAATCACAGTGAGGTTTCTCAACCGCTCATGCTCCATATTTTGTGTTTCTTTCTGGCCTCTATGCAACAACGTATCGCGTTTATTGTGTTGGTGCAGGCCTTGGGGAGAATATGCAGATGAGGCCATCCTCCGACGGTGAAGCATAGGCCTTGGAGCCTGATATGAGCAAGAAAAGGAAAGACAGGGCGGCCACTGCTCGTCCTGATGAAACCGCTGCCCTAACCTCCGGGTTGAACCCCGATGTCGAGGGAGAGGACGATGATGGAAGTCAGTTGAGGAGGAGAACGAGGTCTGGTGTGAGAGATTTACAAGAACCCCGGTCAGAGGCTGCTGTGTCTGGGACGGCTGAGTCCGGTAGGGCTAAAGAGCTGGGGGTCCTCGAAGAGGACGCTGATGAAGCTTCGAATCATGCGGCCAGATTGGATGTAGCTTCCGCTAGTAGGACCGTTGGTCCTGATAGATCGGGGTTCGGGGCTTTCCAAGAACATGGGTTTCTATTTGGAGAAATCGGCGACCCGAACGATCTTATTCAGAACTTCCCAGTCTCATCAGGAGAGATGAGGGATGCCGAAAGGATGATCGGCGCCACGGTCGATACCCCTTTCAGAGGGGGAGGCTTCATGGCAAACATTATTAATGGCGTAATCGATAGAGCTAATCTCTACATCTCTGGTACCATTAAAGCGGTGGAGAAGTCCCCGCAGCAGGTGACAACTTCTCCTTGCACGTTTCTTTTCGCTCTCAGGCATTATTCGTTATCTTTCTAACTTTCTCGTTGTGCCGCAGTGTAAAGAGATGTATGATCATGGCATCCTCCGGCTTCATGGGTAGCTTTCTTGCCACAAGAAGGAGTGCAATAACATTGCTTTGAAGCTACAAGACTCGGAGGCTCATAGAGCCCGGGGAGATAAAGAGTTGGGGGAGCTTCAGACCTCTTTGGAGGCAGTGCTGCTCAGGTATACTGCCTTGCTCATACCTGCTCTTTTACTCCATATCCATAAATGTTTTGTGTTCACATATTCACTGTCTTGCTTTTTATTGTAGGTCGAGTAGAGCAGCTAGCGAATTAGTCAATTGGAAGTGGAGATCTCCGGGCTGAAGGAGCAGAGCGAGTTTGTGACCGGGGAATTGGCAACATCTCGGGGCCTTCTCTCGAACTCTCGCAGAGAGACTGCTACTTTGGCCGCGGCTAAGTTTGAGGCCGAACGAGATGCTGCCGCTGCTACTTTGGCCACAACGCATGTAATAGTTTGTGATATATCCTTGGCAGCTGAGTAGAAACTGGTCTGAGCTGTCGAACATGCCAAAGCGAAGGCGAAGAGGGAGGTCCTGGAAAAACTCGAGGCCAGAGGCTTCGAGCTGATTGCCGACCTGGAGGGGGCTCGTGCAATGGAGTTGTATCTGAGCCATTTTTTGTATGCCTTCTTTTTTGTTCCATGTGTTCTCCGTCCTGGGAAACGAATGGTGTAAAGGTGTTTTTTCCATTTCGTCAATGTATGAAAGGAGCTTTTATTCTTCTAGTCCTTCTTGCTGCTTTCCCTCTCTTCTTTTTTTGCTTCCGAGCATCGAGCATCGGCCTTTTGGAGCCTTTTCGTAGGACGGACCGGGGGCCTCGAGACGAGCCATTTCCCGAGGTTGAGTTGGTAGCTCCTCCGAATTGATATTTGCAACGTCGGGGATATCCCGAGGTCCCTTGATTGTATGAATTATATGGGAGCCTAGGATTATTCTGCCAGTGCACTCCCCAAGCGGAAGGTGACGTTAACGCGGCCAAAATTAATTGCCCTTTTTGGGAAATTGAGCAGTTGTTGCCAAGCCCATATATATTTGTCTATCTACCCTTCAAGCGGTGATTTCACAGTCTTTGATAATCTTGTCTCCTCTGTAGAGACTGGCGCTTTGTACGAGTCCCTCTACTTCTTTGCTTCAGGAAGTTTTTTGCCTAGATCCTACTCTTCTTCTCCTTATTCTGTCGTAGTCATGGCTGCTGCTTCGACACCTGATCCTCGGATGAAGGGGATTCCTTCCTACGTTCCACCTCTGGTTGGCGCTAGCGGCTCTCCCCCGATGCCGAGAGAGCGAGGCATGGGGTGCGCTGCCTAGAAGAGGGCCTCCACACTAGGGAAGCCTCCATATGATCCGGGCCATCGAGAGCACGTGTCGAGGATTATTTCTTCGGTGAGGGAGGATAACCTCGGGGTGATCAGAAGAGGGTGCAGATGGGGGGAAGGTGTGATTCTACAAGTACCTTCCCCCGAGGAGAGTGTCATGACGTATGTTGAGGGTTTATTGAGCGTGTATACCCTTTTTCTCGCATCGGGTTCCCCAGACCGGGTCGTGCTTGATTTCTGTAGAAAATATCAAGTAACGTTGGCGCAGGTTCATCCCTTTCTCTAGAGAATATTGCAGTCAATGAGATATTTTGCTGATAAGGCCGGGATAGAGTTTACCCTCAATCACCTTATAAGGTTGTACCGACATTATCCACGGAGAATTTTTACCGTTTCTTGAGAAATGGAACTCCGCACGTAAGCACTGTGCTCGAAATGTTTTTTTCTTCGTATGAGGTTGGCCCCATATTGATTTCTTCTTGTCCTTTGTTTATAGCAACTCATTGGTTTCCCGGTGAGGTCCCTAATTTAGCCGAATGGTCTCGTAGGCTGGCAGCTTGCTGGGCTCACGATAGGTGCCAGTGGCGATATCTTTAAAAAGGTAGATGGGAGGAGAAGCATTATGGTAAGTGCCTGGCGTTCCCCCTCCCCCTTTTTAGGGACGACTTCCTTTTTGCTGATTCACCTGATTCCTCTGTCGCAGGTGCCGGGAGCTCATTTGCCTGATTCCTCTGCCAGCAAGCGTCCGGGATTGATCCACCATCGGACGTTGCTTCGGCCCTCGACGAGGCTCGTCGTTTTGGCCTTGTAGTGAGTTTTTGGCCGTGGTAGGGATGTTCTGGCCCCGTGCTCCTTTCTCTTCCTTTTACTTACCTGGCTTTTCTTCTCGAGGCTTTTGATAGGCTCAAAGCCGAACTACTTCGTTGCGAGGCCCCGTTGTGGGAGGCTCGAGAAAGGGAAAATCCCTCGAACTTCTCTATGCGGCAAAGAAAAGTGAGCTCTTTTCTTTACGGCGTGGGGTGGTTCAAAGCCGTGCCCGGGAGGCCCTTTTGGAGAAACAAGTATTCTACATTTCGTGTTGGCCTGTGTTGAAACCCAATTTTTTCCTACATATTTTTTCATATGAAAATACCTTAAAACTAGCATTTATATGCATATATAAGTAATTACAGATGTTTTGTTATTTTTACTTATTTTTTAAAGGTTTTTAAACCAATTTATTTCTCCATTTTATCCATAAAAAACCAATAATTATTTCCAAAAATTATCATTTTGGTTATTCATTTATTGAACTTTCATATTTATGGTAAAATATATCTAACGTAATTTTTGCATATTTGTACAAATTTATTTATTATTTTTAAAGCTAAATTGCATATAGTTGCAATATTAGCCACTTTTAGGATTTAATTACGTTTATATTCATGAAATTAAGTCCAGTATTTTTAAATTGATAATTATATGTTATAAATCATTTTCGTGCTTTCAATTTATTTCCAGAATTAATTTTCTATTTTTTATAAAATGAAAGGTGAAAATTGGCTATTTAAAATCTAGCCCAATTGCATTACAATTATAGCCTGGATTCTACCCCAATTTAAGCCCAATTTACCCCGATCCAATTACTACTCATACACAACCCTCAACCCAATTAAATGACCCACCCAGACTCCCGCTAATCCCAGTCGTTGATCGTTTAGATCAACGGGTCCCATGACCCCCTTCCTTTTTAACCCAAACGACCCCTTCACCCTAATTCAATTCTCATATAGTGCCGCCCCTGAATCCCCTTCTCTCTCAATTCTCTCTTCAACATCACCTAAACCCTAGCCGCCGCCACTCTAATCCACCTTGATATCTACCTAATTCATGGCCTTCCGAGGTCATCGGAGACCTGTACCAGCCTTCTATGGCTCAAATGTGTTTGTCCTTATGATTGCAAGGCCAGACTCTGAAGAACTCCAGTCCAACCTTCGTTCGATTTTAGTTCATGGCCCTTCTCCGGTCATCTTTGACTTTTCTCCGGCCAGCCATGGCCATTCGAGTAAGACCTTTGACTCTCCTGGTTAGATCGGTAACTTTCAAGGCCTTTTTCGTTGCTTTTGGATTCTTCTGAAACCCTAATCTCTAAGACCTTTTGATTTCTTTCAGATCTATTTTAGATATATGCGTGCTTTGAACTTTTAAGCATTTTTCTCGAAGTTTCTTTAATTTTGCTTTCAAAACTCTTTATCTTTCCCGAGTAGGGTTTTCCTGTTAAGTTATTTCAAATCTCTTCTCTGATTTTTGACATGTTTTTCTCGTGAGTTAGCATGCTGAAAACCCTAATTTATTTTGGCTGTTTGTCAGGAAAGTGCTTGTCTAGTTAAAATTTTGTCTGATTTGTCTATTTATCATCTTTTATGCTCTGCTATTGTTGAGAAAAACTATGTCTTTGGGTTTGAAACTGTTCGCTTGAATACATGACTCGATTTGAATGTCTTTGTTCTCTTTTTCCTTTATGTGATTCCTCTGACTCTAGGTTTCTACTATCTTCAAAACTCGACTATGATTGAAACCCTAACTTTTCAAAAGGTTTCTCATCTGTTACTGTGGGACCTTTGCATGCTTCTAATACACTATTTTTTCTCCACTATCGATTCAACTGGACTTGACCTATTTGAATATCATGCTACGAATGTTTGCTACCTACTGAACTTTGTGCTACTACAGTATGATGTCTCTTTTGCTAATGAATTTAGCCTCGCATGTCTACTGTCCCTGCTCACCTGTTTAAATACTGAAGTGCAGAAGCATGTTACTTCTTTGATTGATCTTCAATCTCGTAACTGATTTCTAAATCTTTCATTTACGAATTCTAATTTCACTCGCCTGTCAAGGTTAATTGATTCCTTTCCTTATTTTGCCTTCCTGAATCCTTTCCTAAAATAAGTATATTTCTGTACTTAGACTCGATTGCTTACTTAATGTTTTACTATTTCTTTTATGGCAATAATCAGTCCGCCTACAAACTAATTTTCTTTCCTTATTTTGAATTTGTTAGCCAAGTGATTCCTCAATTAAAGGGAAATCACTTGGTTGATTGATTCTGATTGTTGATTATTTTCATATTTGTATTGAACTTTACTTATTACCTTATTTATCACATGTTTTTAAAGGCTATAAATACCCTGCACCCATATTCTTTTAAAGAGACGAACACAAGGAATACGAATACTTGAGCACTTCACTAAAAGCTATCTCTCTTTTCTCTGTTACTGCATATGTTGATGCCTTATCTAGCCGGCTGAAAGCCAAGGCTAGGATGAGAAAAGTTTCCTGCTTTTCTTTTTTCATTTGCTTCTTTATTGGTATGTTCTGATCAATATTCAACCTCAACAAAAACATGTTTATTTACTATTTCCTGCACTCTTGCCTGTTTCGTGCTAGTGTTTGATCGAGTTTCATTCCTAAGCATGCTATAATCTGCCCGTTCCTTTTTTAGAATTAGTATGTACCTTATAAATGAATTATGTTAGATGCTTATGAATCCCAAACACCCACCCCCTATGTGTTTGTATTCTTTGATTGGTTGAGGGCATGTCAACATCAGACATTGTTGTGCATGACCTAAACTTGACCCTCCCTTGGTCATATGCTTCATATCCTCTCTACGTGTTATGTCTTTTTACTAGTTTATGGGCATGACTGCTTCACTTATTGTTGTGCATGTCCAGACTTAACCCCTTTTCATGGTCTTATGCGATCTACAATATATTCCCAAACCCCTGCCCCCTTGTGCAATTGCTGATAATGTGCTTTACTACAACTGTTTTTTAAACTACCCTTATCCCTTACTATTCTCAATCCTGTACTTTTTAAACAAATCTCTACTTCTGCACTCCCACTATATTCTTAGACTTAAATTCTGCCCCTCTTATGTGAGCCTTGCCTTGGGACCCATGAGCTCCCTCTGAACTTGGACACATAAGGGTCGGCCCTTCCACACTGCACTCATCTCTATCTGGTTATGCAACTTGGGTGTGAGCACTACCCGGGGTCCTCTTGAGACCCTTAGAGAACTTTGACACAATCAAGTCTATGAAAGGCTTTGAAACAATGGCATTTGAGGTGGTTTATTCCATAACTCATACTGGAAGTCAAGAATCAGGCTTCCTATGGTTGTAACTCTTTCTTTTATACTTCCTTCATGTAATTCATTATTCAGTTTTGTAACAATTTGTAATAAACATTTGGGGCTTGGCTAGTGAAAAAGGGGCTGACTGGTAGATATCATGTTTATAGGACCTAAAATTTTGCATGTTTAACTCTCCATCTAGATATCATGCCTATAAGATCTGTTGTTCTGCATGTTTAACTCTGCATCTAGATACCATGCCTATAACATCTACTTTCATTGAAATTCTTTATGTTCTACATCTAGAGAATATGACTATAGGACCTAAAATCTGCATATTGGACTCTACATTTAGAGAACCTGTCTATAGAACTTGTTTTAATTTTTGCATTACCACACTTAAAAACCGTGCTTAGGAACTAATTGGTTGAAAATCTGATATCATGTCATTGTTTAAAATCAGTACCCCCTTTCGTAGAAATCATGACTAGATATTATATCTATAGGAAATAAATTAGTTATAATTAGTGTTAATAGAATCCAAAATTAGACTAATCTAAAATCAGCTGTCCTCAACTAGTTTTTAAACAACTCTCTCACCTCATATTGGTATGGTTTATAAAGCATGCCTGTAAGATTTCAAATAGTTCGTCTTCAATTGTTATTGTTTTGACTCATTCTAGATAGATACCATGTCTATAGGATCTCACCTAAACGCTCAGGCAAGCCTCAGGTGATAATAACCATAAAATTGAATCCGCCTTTTCTTAATCAATAATTGCTACAACGAGCAGGCAGGCCTGATTCAGACTTCTTATCTGAGTTATGTAATAAACTGGTCTGCCTCAATAAATTGGAATTCCCTTACCTTAGCATTCAGACCCTAAATGTATGTTTAAGTCATCCTATTTAAGTGTTTTACTTGAGGATGTATACATGAGCCTTTATTTGTTTACATGCTTCCCCCTAATGTGCAGTATTATATGTTTTGTATGTCGCCTTAGATTTTTTTACCTCTTTGAAATCAAAAGTCAGCCTTATATCCCTTCATTTTAGGAATAGTAGTCCTAAGTTCCTCCGAGACTGGTAGGAATAGGATGGGTAATATCATGCAATAAAGATCAAGACCAATCCGCGCTTTAATACCTTAACGGGGTGGGAACGGTAGATATGGATATGATGACCGGTACGCTAATGCCACATGTATCCCCTCTTCTGAGGAGTATCATACCGGGTATCGCATTGATGTAATCCATAATATATATAAACTTAGGACCCCCCTTTCCCTTTTTATTTGCAAACTTCTTTTCAGACCTCTTCTTTTAGTTGTTCTTTCTAACTCTTATGTGTTCAAATTTAAATCCCCTCTTATTTGATCCATATTTGATTACTTGCTAATTGCACAAATTCACAATAAACCGTCTGGCCGGGAACCACACTAGTTGATCCTGAGGGGTGCTTAACACCTTCCCCTTAGGATAATTTCAAGCCCTTACCCTATCTCTGGTTATCAACAAACTTAGAAGTGAACCTTTATAGGTGTCCTAATTTACCTTAAAATCATTAGGTTGCGACTCTTCAAATGCAAAACCCAATTCCTAAAAGGAATGAGTTGTCACAAACACGACCTCCTGATTGCACCAAGAGGGAAAAAAGTGGGGGCGACAGCATGGCGACTCTGCTGGGGATATTTAGGATTTTACCATTTCAGACTGTTATTGTGAATTCGTACCTCCTTGTATGCAATTACTTGTTTAATTCCTTTAAACATTCAATTTCCTTCTCAACTGCAAAACTAACTTGTCTCTTTTGTTCCTTTCTTTTATTACTGCTTTAAATTATGAAACTGCTGTATTTACTACTTTCTTAACATGCAAATACGTGCCAACATGCTTTTAATTATTGCATAACCATGCTCAACATCATACTCCACTTGTGCCAGACAAATACCATAGCAACGCTTATAATGAGTGGTTGCGCTCTTCCTATATTATTAACCCCTAAATATGGAAAAGGCATATTTGCGGTAAAGCCAGTCGATCAGTGGTGAAGTCGACAGTTCCGTGCCTTTCCCCCTTGAGTTGTCTACTCAAGGGTACCAGTCTAAAACCCCATAGAAACCTTACTCTGTTCAAATTGTGCATGCATCATGGTCAAACCTAGCTGGGTCAGTTATGTTTTCCACATAATGATCCTTTAAGATAACCTCATCTAAAGTCCGTCGGGTTTCCCTGAACCCAAACAGACATCACCACGTTCTATGCATTTATTTGGAGAACCAAATGCTTCATGCTGATTGTTGGTATTAAATAGTCGAGTCTTGTGGGGGTAAGGGCCTAACCTTGTTTGTTTTGCAAAAAATGAGGCACGAGGTCCCTAGTTTCGGTATGATTAGCACGCCCCCACTCTTGCTAGACTGATGGAGGAGTCTTCAATCAAATGACCAAATCCATGAGTGGAAAGAGAGGGCTGCCAAAGCTAGCAAAAAGTTGGAATATCTGGAATATAATCTGCTGGAATTGGAAGGAAAAGTGAGGAGGAGAGTCACCGATTGCCAGAACACTGATGGAAACGAAGGAGAACACCTGGCAAAGGCATTTTTATTGGTGAACCTATGCGAACTGGAGGATTTGATCAACAAGAGCATTCAACCTAAGGAAGGTCTTTCAGGGACCAAGTAGATAGGAGTTTATCTTTTTCGCTTTATAAATGTAATAAGGCCAATGGCCATTAGTGACTTTTATTTCCTGTTTATTTACTATTAATTCAAGATTCGTCTACTTTTTATCAATGAAATAAGGTATTTAGCATCCTAAGTTCTCCAAATCATTCTATCGCTAGGCCTACCTCGGGCACAAAGAGGTTCCCAAATCAGGACACGATTTACATTCTTGCACTATGTGTTTAAATATTGCAACGCTTATTATAATCCTCACTAACTTGCTTACCTTATTGTTTTTACTTTTTGTTTTATTATTCCCCTTACCAAAGGTTAGTTCTTGCACTCTGAAAACATCATCCTATTCCACTAGATCCAGGGGCCCTCCACCCACTCCTCCTCTTAGTCTTGTCAAAAACAAGAACAAAAGCAAAATGGAAGATTTGAACAACGTCAGAAGGAAGAATGCAACTGAATGGGTAGAGGCCGCCAATGGTCATGGTACTCATGAAAATATATCCCAACTTGAACAGAAATTGCTGAAATTCCAGGAAGAACTCGATCAGGTTCAGAATATGGCAAGCTTGTCATTTTCCCCCAGCACCCTGGATATCACCTTTCCCAATACTCAAAACCCTACACCACCTAAAAACATGCCAAAGCAACAGAATCATCCCGCTCCCCACACTGTTCCACCGAAGACCAAATGCAATACTTGCCATACCCCAAATAACACTCCGCTACTCATCCCCAAACTCTAAAACTCCACAAATGACCACTTTCACACCCACCATAACACTCTCATCTATGTGGAGACCATGCTTCACTCCACCCAACCCATCTCAAGCACACCCGAGTGTGACGATAAAGACTTTCTCATTAGGAACCTGGCTGAGGAACTTAAGAAATTGACTAGCTGGAGGCGTTGAAGGAAGCAAGGGAATTGGGGGCTGAACTATGAAGATCTTTGCATACAGCTCGATGTCGAACTGCCCAAGGGGTACAAACCTCCTAAGTTTGAGATGTTTGATGGTACAGGGGATCCAATGGTCCATTTGAGGATGTACTACGACAAGCTGGTAGGAAAAGGGAAAGATGAAATGATCTGCATGAAGCTTTTCATGAAGAGTTTGAAAGGAGATGCTTTGTCTTGGTACATCATCTAAGATCCAAAGAAGTAGTCAAGTTGGGTAAGCATGGCATCCGACTTTATGGACAGGTTCAGGTTTAACACCGAGAATGCACCGGACGTGTTCTATATTCAGAATCTAAAGAAGAAGCCTACAGAAACATTTTGCGACTATGCTACTCGCTGGAGGTCCGAAGCTACGAAGGTCAGACCTCCTCAAGAGGAGGAACAGATGAACAAATTCTTTATCCAGGCTCAGGACCCGTAGTATTATAAACGACTGATGATGATTGAAAGCCACAAATTTTTCGACATCATCAAACTGGGTGAAAGAATAGAAGTATATATCAAAAGCGGTATGGTTACAAACTTTGAGGCCTTGCAAGCTACAAATAAGGGCTTGTAGTCTGGTGGTGTATCCAAGAAAAGGGACGTATGAGCCGTGATGGTTGCACAAATGACCAAATCTCCTATCAAATACCAAACTTACCCAACACCTCCACTCACACATCAACCTACTTTGAACTACCAAGCACCCTCACCCTCTTACCAAGCTCCACCACCACCTTATCAATCACCACCAACCCACCTCCTATATATCAGCATACTTTGCACGGATATTCCTAACCCGCACATGTCTACCAAACTTACAATGCTCAACTATCCCACTATTAGTCACCTCCTGCCCGTCAAAACATCCCTAGACCCCGGCCAAACTTTGATGGAAGACCTCCGAAACAATATACAACCATTATTGAACCTATTGACCAGTTGTACGAGAGACTCAAAGTTGCTTATTATGTTACCCTCATCCCTGTTGCAACTCCTGAGAACCTTCTCAGTGGGTTAACCCAAACAATCTTGTGCATACCACTCTGGCATGAAAGGGAACACCATCGACGAATGTCATTCCTTGAAAGATAAGATTCAGACTTTAATTGATAACAAGATTATTGTGGCAAAGGAACCTGCTCCAAATGTCCACAACAATCCTCTACCTGATCATAAGGGTGGAGGCATTCACATGATTGAAATAGAGGATGATTGGGATCCCGAGGGATCAATCGGGTTGATTGAAGAAGGCGATAACCCACAAAAGCCGATAGTTACTCTTAATTAAATCATAGCCAGATTCAGCAATTTGGGGACGTCGAGGCAAATATTTCTATGCCACTTGAGTTTGAAGTAACGTCATCTGCAAAAACACCAGCGACAATTGAGGTCAAATTCATGTCTCTAGCAAATGCACCTGCACCGTTTGAAGATGCATTTTTACCTCCCAAGGCGCATGCTCCGTTTGGAGTAAGGAGGACAGCCACGCCTATCCCAGTGGCAATGTCGACCATGACACCATTCTATACAAAGGATATACCATGGGACTATACAGCCGAATCAAAGAGGAAAGGGAAGGTTAGGTTCGAAGAAACTATTGCGGCATAGGGTATGACAAGAACTGGTAGAGTTTATACCCTGGAATATCTAGTTGAGTCAATAAAACAGGCTTCCAATCTGTCACCCATCGTTGAGACAGGTCCAAACAATATTTAGAGAAAGATACAGGCCAAGGAATACTCGTTCATCGACCAGTTGAACAAAACACCGGCGCAAATCTCCATTCTTGCTTTATTACAAGATTACAGGGCACACAAGAATGCTCTGTTAAGGGTACTGAGTGAGGCATACATACCAAGAAACATCACTGGCGGAGAAATGGCTAACATGGTAGGACAAGTGCTGGAGAGTCATAAGATCACATTTCATGAGGACGAGCTACCACCTGAAGGGTTGGGACACAACAAAACACTGCATATCACTGTGCAATGTGAAGACTACTTCATCACCAGGATCCTGATCGACAGGGGTTCTAGTCTCAATATTTGTCCGCTGGTAACACTTAAGAAGTTGGGTAAATGACTACACGAGATAAAGGACAGAGCCATCAACGTGAAAGACTTCGACGGTTCCCAAAGGTCCACTATTGGGGAGATTAATCTATGCTTGCAAATGGGGCAAACTTGGTTCGATGTTGATTTCCAGGTGGTAGATGTACCAGCATCCTATAATCTGCTGTTGGGACGGCCATGGATTCGTGCTGCTGGGGCCGTAGCATCAACACTACATCAGGCTGTAAAGTTTGAGTTGAATCATCTAGAGGTGATCATTCACGGTGATGGTAGCAACCCTATATACAGTCACCAGACCATTCCATCAATCGAAGGAAGAAGGAAGCTAGGTAGAGAGACTTACCACCATATTGAATGGGTAAATGCTATTGACAAAGACAAATGGTGGGATAACAAGATCGAGAGCATACTGAATTGGAGTGGGTACAAACCTGGCTAAGGGCTCGGCAAGAACCTCCAATGAATCGCTAAGCCCATAAAGCTCAAGAAACATGGCACTACTTTCGGTCTGGGTTATGAGTACACTTGGGAAGAATTCAACAACTAGTCGCCACCATGGCGCGGACCTTACTATACACCGGAGCAGCCAATACCGCTTCTAGAGCAGACCTTCCAGCCGGCCGATATTATTCATGGGTCAGACGAAGAAGAAGCACTGGCATCGATGAAGAACTTGTTCCTAGAAAACAATGATATGGACTGCTGTGTTGTTCTCGAGGAGGAGGGGGAGGAATGTCCTTCCATACATGCTGTAAGCCGAGGGGCACGCCTCCATAATTGGACTATCAGGACAACCAGAGCCCGTTAAGTCTCGGGGTAGCAAGGCTAAAACAAGCATCACGCATTGTTTTATTTACTAAATGATTTTCTTCTAGCATTTTTATTCCCGCAATAACATCTTCAATGTTAAAGACAATTATGAAATTTATCAAAGCGTTTTGACTTTTCTTATGAATCAACACTCATTATTATTCTTCTTTCATTACTTTACTTATACACCATTACTATTACTTATCTTGATTAACCAATGATTGTGACATGCAACGAGACAACACAACAAATGGATATTGATTTAGAGGAAGATGATATACCAGAAGAGATTGTTAAAGAAGTGGAGAATTTTGAAAATAGACCTAAGTCTAACCTGGACGAGACCGAAGTTGTCAACCTGGGAGATGCAGAGAACGTCAAGGAAACACGAATCAACATTCACCTGTCACCGTCAGAAAAGAAAGTATACATAGAATTCCTGAACGAGTATGAGGACATATTCACCTGGTCGTATGATGACTGGTCTGAGTACATCTATTGTGGCTCACAAACTGCCCACCGATCAAACATGTCTGTCGGTAAAGCAAAACCTTAGAAAGTTCAAGCCTGATATAAGTTTGAAAATCAAGGAAGAAGTTACTAAGCAAGTCAAAGCTAAGGTTCTAAGGGTAGTAGAATACTCGACATGGTTAGACAAAATCAAGCTAGTGCCAAAGAAGTATGGGAAGGTCAAAGTATGTGTCAACTACTGGGATCTCAACCGGGCTAGTCCGAAAGACGACTTCCCTTTGCTGAATATACATATCCTGATTGACAATTACGCCAAGCATGGGCTGCAATCATTTGTAGATTGTTTTGTTGGTTATCATCAGATCTGGATGGATGAAGAAGATGCCGAGAAAACGTCTTTCATTACACCATGTGGAGTGTACTATTACAAGATGATGTTGTTCGGCCTGAAGAATGCAGGGGCCACGTACATGAGGGCCATGACTACCATTTTTCATGATATGATACACAAGGAGATTGAGGTATATGTAGATGATGTCATCATTAAGTCCAAGAAGGTCATTGATCACATGGAAGATTTGAGGAAGTTCTTCAATAGATTGCGAAGGTACAACTTGAAACTGAATCCCGCGAAGTGCGCATTTGGGGTTCCTGATGGAAAATTGCTTGGGTATATTGTGAGTCGCTGAGGAATAGAACCGGATCCATCAAAAGTCAAAGCCATCCAAGAACTATAACCGCCAAAGAACAAGAAGGATGTGATGAGTTTCTTGGGAAGACATGACTACATTAGCTGGTTCATAGGACATTCCACAGTTATCTGTGAGCCAATCTTTAAGATGTTGAAGAAGGACGCCGCCACCAAGTGGACCGATGACTGCCAAAAAGCCTTCGATAGAATCAAGTAGTACTTGTCAACACCACTAGTATTGGTCCTGCCTGAGCCAGGTAGACCCTTATTACTCTACCTTCCAGTATTGGATGGAGATTTCGGTTGCGTTCTGGGGTAGCATGATGAAACGGGAGGGAAAGTGCAGGCTATCTATTACCTCAGTAAGAAGTTTACCTCGTACGAGGCCCGGTATTCTCTGTTAGAATGCACCTGTTTTGCTTCGACTTGGGTAGCTCAAAAGATGAGACATTACTTTTGTGCCTATACCACATATCTCATATCAAGGATGGATCCGTTGAAGTACATCATTCAGAAGCCCATGCCCACTAGCAAGCTATCCAAGTGGCTAATCCTATTGAGTGAGTTAGACATTGTGTACGTAACTCAGAAAGAGGTCAAGGGACAAGCACTGACAGACCACCTTGCCGAGAATCCCATGGATGGAGAATACAAACCCCCAAAAACGTATTTCCTAACGAAGAGGTATCTTTCATTGGAGAAAACATTGCAGAATCTTATGACAGTTGGAGAATGTTTTTCGATAGAGTGTCAAACTTCAAAGGAGTTCGTATAGGATCAGTCCTAGTATCATAAATCGGTCAGCATTATCCGGTGTCTGCCAAACTCAGGTTCCCCTGCACCAACAATATGGCCGAGTACGAAGCCTGCATTTTAGGGCTCAAAATGGCCATCGACAAGAACGTTCAAGAGTTACTAGTGATTGGAGATTCAGACCTACTCATATGTCAGGTGCATGAAGAATGGGCAACCAAGAACCCCAAGATACTCCCATATTTGTATCATGTACAGGAATTAAGAAAAAGGTTCACGGGGACAAAGTTCCAGCATGTTGCCAGAGTCCAGAATGAGTTTGTCGATGCATTGGCTACCCTTTCGTCTATGATACAGCATCCAGACAAGAATTTCATTAACCCCATTCCAGTAAAGATCCATGATCATCCAGCTTATTGTGCCCACGTTGAAGAACAAGCAGACGGAAAGCCTTGGTTTCATGATATCAAGGAATATTTGGCAAAAGAAGAGTACCCAGAACTTGCAAACCCTACTGAGAAACGCACACTTCGGAGACTGTCCAACAACTTCTTTCACAGCGGAGGAATCCTATATAGGAGGACTCCTGATTTGGGATTATTAAGGTGTGTCGACGCAAAGGAAGCATCCAGGCTACTAGAAGAAATTCATGTTGGGACCTGCGGTCCGCATATGAATGGTTTTGTCTTAGCAAAGAAGATACTTCGAGCTGGTTACTTTTGGATGACTATGGAAACGGATTGCATCTAGTATGTCCGGAAATGCCACCATTGTCAGATACATGCAGACATGATAAAGGTATCTCCAAATGAGCTTAATGCAACAAGCTCGCCATGGCCGTTCGCCGCCTGGGAAATGGATGTTATTGGACCAATCGAGCCTACCACTTCCAACGGGCACATGTTTATTCTAGTAGAAATCGACTATTTCACTAAATGGGTCGAATCACCATCTTACAGAGTAGTAACTAAGAAAGTCGTGGCAGACTTTGTCAATGACCGCATTGTTTGTCGATTTGGGGTTCCAGAGTCGATCATCATTGATAATGGCTCCAACCTCAACAGTGACTTGATGAAAGCTATGTGTGAAACCTTCAAGATAAAACACAAGAATTCCATAGCCTATAAGTCGTAGATTAATGGAGCTATAAAGGCCGCCAACAAGAATATTAAGAAGATATTGAGGAAAATGATAGAGAAGCATAAATAGTGGCACGAGAAGTTATCATTTGCTCTATTGGGGTATCATACCATAGTCCGCACATCAACCGACGCGACCTCCTATATGCTAGTTTATGGTACAGAAGCAGTCATTCCCGCTGAGGTAGAAATTCCTTCACTAAGGATCATACAAGAAGCTGAGCTCGACGATGCAAAGTGGGTAAAAAGTCGTTATGAGCAACTAGCCCTTATAGACGGAAAGAGAATGAATGCAGTCTGCCATGGTCAACTCTATCAGAACAGAATGTCCAAATCCTTCAACAAAAGAGTCAAGCCGAGACAGTTCACACCGGGGCAACTGGTGTTAAAGAAAATTTTCCCACATCAAGATGAAGCTTAAGGAAAGTTCTCTCCCAACTGGCAGGGTCCATACATGGTTCACCGGGTTATAACAGGAGGAGCCCTCATACTTGCATAAATGGACGAGGAAGTCTGGCCTAAACCAATCAATTCAGATGCAGCCAAGTGTTACTATGTTTAATCTTATGTTGATGTAAATTGAAATACCCCTGAACTAATTCCTATTTAAGAGTGGATAAGTAGGCATCCCTATGGGTTCAGTCATAACTCAATAAAATTTTCATTTCCTCGGCAATTGGAAACTGGGGCAGAATTTTGAGGAGGACCCTCAAAATTCCGTAACAAGAAAGGTTGCAATGTCCTGAACCACGTTGCAGTCGTCTGTTCATCTAAAAGCTATTCTTAATTATATACTTATGTCATATTTTTACTAAATCATGCATGTTTATTACTGAAATTGCCTTGTTTAGAAACGCTACCCCAAGGATACAAACTGTATCACCAGATCAAAGCGGAGAGGTCAAGCAGAACCAGTGGGGACGTCATCCTAACCATCCAAAGACAACCTTCATGGTCCGAGGGGAACTTGCATCATGTTTAAATTTATGTACAATATACGCTTGTGTTCTTTCTAATTACAGATACACCAGCGAGCAACGTCCATCTCGGCAGGAGCAAGCCCACTCCAGTTCCCGTAGCCATACCAACCTTAACCGTTTTCGCAAGCCGCTCGCTCACCCCATCTTGGGTATTGCGTCCGTTCTTAAAGCGTCTCTATCGGCCTACTCCGCAGACAGATCCCGAACTACATATGGCCTGATTCCTATAAAACCAGGGATATGTAGGTAGCTCAGAAGCTAGGGCGCATCGTAACTTTTTCGAACCATTTTGTTCAGTCAAAATTGGTCATCATATCTTTACCCGACAACTCTTTCATCCTTCACGGGTAAAGAGGGGCAGCTGTTGATACCCAATTTTTTCCTATATATATTTTAATATGGAAATACCTTCAAAATAGCATGTATATTCATATATATGTATGTCCAAGTGTTTTGTTATTTTTCCTTAATTTTTAAAGGTTTTTAAACCAATTTATTTCTCTATTTTATCAATAAAAACCCAATAATTATTTTCAAAAATTATCATTTTGGTGATTCATTTATTGTACTTTCATATTTATGTTAAAATATATCTAAGGTAACTTTTGCATATTTTTACAAATTTATTTATTATTTTTAAAGCTAAATTGCATATAATTGCAATATTAGCCTCTTTTAGGATTTAATTGCGTTTATATTCATAAAATTAAGTCCAGTATTTTTAAATTGATAATTATCTGTTATAAATTATTTTAGTACTTTTAATTTATTTTCATAATTAATTTACTATTTTTTATAAAATGAAAGGTGAAAATTGGCTATTTAAAATCTAGCCCAATTGCATTTCAATTATAGCTTGGATTCTACCCCAATTTAAGTTCAATTTACCCCGATCCAATTCCTACTCATACCTGACTCTCAACCCAATTAAATGACCCACCCAGACTACCACCTAATCCTAGCCGTTGATTGTTTAGATCAACAAGTCCCAAGACCCCCTTCTTTTTTAACCCAAACGACCCCTTCACCCTAATTCATTTCTCACATACCGCCGCCCCCGAATCCCCTTCTCACTCAATTCTCTCTGCAACACCACCTAAACCCTAGCCGTCGCCACCCTAATCCACCTTGATATCTACCTAATCCATGGCCTTCCGAGGTCATCGGAGACCTGTACCAACCTTTCATGGCTCCTATGTGTTTGTCCTTATGGATTCAAGGCCAGACTATGAAGAACTCTGGTCCAACCTTCATTCGATTTTAGTTCATGGCCCTTCTCCGGTCATCTTTGACCTTTCTCCAGCCAGCCATGGCCATTCGAGTCAGACCTTTGACTCTCCTGTTTAGATCAGTAACTTTCAAGGCCTTTCTTGTTGCTTTTGGGTTCTTCTGAAACCCTAATCTCTAAGACATTTCGATTTCTTTCAGATCTATATTAGATCTATGCTTGCTTTGAACTTTTTAGTATTTTTCTCGAAGTTTCTTTAACTTTGCTTTCAAAACTATTTATATTTCCCGATTAGGGTTTTCCTGTTAAGTTATTTCAAATCTCTTCTTTGATTTTTGACATGTTTTGCTATGCTTTGCTCGTGAGTTAGCATGCTAAAAACCCTAATTTCTTTTGACTGTTTCTCAGGCGAGTGCTTGTTTGGTTTAAGTTTTGTCTGATTTGTTTATTTATCATCATTTAAGCTATGTTATTCTTGAGAAAAACTATGTCTTTAGGTTTGAAACTGTTCGCTTGAATACATGACTCGATTTGAAGTTCTTTGTTCTCTTTTTCCTTTATGTGATTCCTCTGACTCTGGGTTTTTACTATCTTTTAAACTGGACTATGCTTGAAACCCTAACTTTTCAAAAGGTTTCTCATCTGTTACTGTGGGACCTTTACATGCTTCTGATACACTATTTTTTCTCCATTATCGATTCAACTGGACTTGACCTATTTGACTATCATGCTACGAATGTTTGCTATCTACTGAACTTTGTGCTACTACTATATGTTGTCTCTTTTGCCAATAAATTTGGCCTCGCATGTCTGGTGTCCCTGCTCACCCTGTTTAAATACTGAAGTGCAGAAGCATGTTTCTTCTTTGACTAATCTTCAATCTCGTGACTGATTTTAAAACCTTTCTTATACGAATTCTAATTTCACTCGTCTATCAAGGTTAATTGATTCCTTTCCTTATTTTGCCTTGCTGAATTCCTTCCCAAAATAAGTATATTTATGTACTTAAACTCGATTGCTTACTTAATGTTTTACTATTTCTTTTATGGCAATAATCAGTCCGCCTACAAACTAATTTTCTTTCCTTATTTTGAATCTGTTAGCCAAGTGATTTCTTAATTAAGGGGAAATCACTTCGTTGATTGCTTTTGACTGTTGATTATTTCCATATTCGTATTGAAATTTACTTATTACCTTATTTCTCAAATGTTTTTAAAGGCTATAAATACCCTGCACCCCTCTTTGTTCAAAGAGACGAACACAAGGAATACGAACACTTGAGTTCATAATACACACTTCACTAAATGCTCTCTCTCTCTCTCTCTTTTCTCTGATACTTCTTGTGTTGAAACCTTATCTAGCTGGCTGAAAGCCAAGGCTAGGCCGACGAAATTTGCCTACTTTTCTTTTTGCATTTTCTTCTTTACTTGTATGTTCTAATCAATCTTCAGCGTCAACAAAAACATGTTTATTTACTATTTCCTGCACCCTTGCCTGTTTCCTGTTTGTTTTTAATCGAGTTTCATTCCTATGCATGCTATAATCTGCCCTTTCATTTTCTGAATTAGTTTTTCTCTTATAAATGAACTTTGTTAGTTACTTATGAATCCCAAACCCCCACCTCCTATGTGTTTGTATTCTTTGGTTGGTTTAGGACATGTCAGCATAAGACATTGATGTGCATGACCTAAACCTGACCCTCCCTGGGTCATATACTTCATATCCTCTCTATGTGTTATGTCTTTTGGCTGGTTTATGGGCATGCCAGCTTCACTTATTGCTGTGCATGTCCAGGCTTAACCCTTTTTAGGGTCGCATGCCATCTACAATGTATTCCCAAACCCCTGCCCCTTTGTGCAATTGCTGATAATGTGTTTTACTACTAATGTTTTTTTAAACAAACCTTATCCCTTACTATTCTAAATCCTGTCATTTTTAAACAAATCTCTACTTCTGCACTTCCACCATATTTTTAAACTTAAGTTCTGCCCCTCTTATGTGAGCCTTGCCTTGGGACCCATGAGCTCCCTCTGAACATGGACGCATAAGGGCTGGCCCTTCCATACTGCACTCATCTCTATATGGTTATGCAACTTGGGTGTGAGCACTGCCCGGGGTCCTCTTGACACCCTTAGGGAAATTTGACACACTCAAGTCTAAGAAAGGCTTTGAAACAATGGCATTTGAGGTGGTTTATTCCATAACTCAAAGTGGAAGTCAAGAATCAGGCTTCCTCTGGTTGTAACTCTTTCTTTTATACTTCCTTGATGTAATTCATTATTCAATTTTGTAATAATTTGTAATAAACATTTGGGGTTTGGCTAGTGAAAAGGGGATAAAGGGTAGATATCATGTTTATAGGACCTAAAATTCTGCATGTTTAACTCTCCATCCAGATATCATGCCTATAAGATCTGTTGTTCTGCAAGTTTAACTCTACATCTAGATACCATGCCTATAACATCTACTTTCATTGAAATTCTATATGTTCTGCATCTAGAGAATATGACTATAGGACCTAAAATCTATAGAACTTGTTTTAATTTTTGCATTACCACACTTAAAACTGTGCTTATGAACTAATTGGTTGAAAATCAGATATCATGTCATTGTTTAAAATCAGTACCCCCTTTCGTAGAAATCATGCCTATAGGAATACTACATGCTTTCAATTCACGTTAGACTAGATATTATGTCTATAGGAATTAAATTAGTAATAATCAGTGTTTATAGAATCCAAAATTAGACTAATCTAAAATCAGTTGTCCTCAACTAGTTTTTAAACAACTCTCTCACCTCATATTGGTACGGTTTATAAAGCATGCTTGTAATATTTCAAATCGTTTGTCTTCAATTGTTATTGCGTTGCCTCATTCTAGATAGATACCATGTCTATAGGACCTCACCTAAATGCTTAGGCAAGCCTCAGGTGATAATAATCATTAAATTGAATCCGCCTTTTTCTTAATCAATAATTGCTACAACAAGCAGGCAGACCTGATTCAGACTTCTTATCTAAGTTATGTAATAAACTAGTCTGCCTCAACAAATTGGAATTCCCTTACCTTAGCATTCATACCCTAAATGTATGTTTAAGTCATGATATTTAAGTGTTTTACTTGAGGATGTATACATGATCCTTTATTTGTTTACATGCTTCCCCCTAATGTGCAGTATTATGTGTTTTGTATGCTTGTAATAGTAGTCCTAAGTTCTTCCGGGACTAATAGGAATGGGAGGGGTAATAGCATGCAATAAATATCGAGACCAATCCGGACTTTAATACCTTAACGGGGTGGGAAGGATAGATATGGATATGATGACCGGTGTGCTAATGTCACGTGTATCTCCTCTTCTGAGGAGTGTCATACCGGGTATCGCATTGATGTGATCCATATTATATATAAACCTAGGACCCCCCTTTCCCTTTTTATTTGCAAACTTCTTTTCAGAACTCTTCTTTTAGTTGTTCTTTCTAACTCTTATATGTTTAAATTTAAATCCCCTCTTATTTAAGCCTCATTTGATTACTTGCTGATTGAACAAATTCACAATAACTCCTCTGGCCGGGAACCACACTAATGGATCCTGAGGGGTTCCTAACACCTTCCCCTTAGGATAATTTCAAGCCCTTACCCTATCTCTGGTTATCAACAAACTTAGAAATGAACCCTTATAGGTGTCTTAATGCACCTTAAAATCACTAGGTGGTGACTCTTCAAATGCAAAACCCAGTTCCAAAAAGGATTAAGTTGTCCCATAACAAATGTCAAAAACCCGACCTCCCGGTTGCACCAAGAGGGAAAAGAGGGGGCGCGACAGCCTGTATTTCCTTTTTTGCCTTGCCGTCTTTGACGTTTTGCTGTTTCAGTTGAAGGACAAGGCAGATGAGCTAGAGCAACTTTGGGGCGAGGTCGGCAAAGCCAAACATGAATTCGCTGAGCTGCAAGAACGTGTTAGTGCCCATTCTGAGGCCAAAGAGAGGGCTTAGGCCGTGACATCCGTTCTTGAGGCGCAAATTCAGGTCGCCCATGCGAATTATTCTGCTCGGGTGAAGATGATCACGAGACTCTCATTTGAGCTATCAAGGGAGAAAATTGAGGTGGTGAATGTCCGGACTGAGGTTGTAAGGAATAATACCAGGGCGGGGCAAAAAATGGCAACTTATTCAAGGAGTGCCGCTGCCGCTAAGGCCAAGCTGAAGAAGATCCTCGATCTTGCAAACAATAGCAGAGAGTACGAGAGGTGCAGATCTCGTAGGGAGACCCTTGAGGAGATTCATGCCAGAGGCTTTGATCTTTCGGAGGATATCGAACAAGCCAAAGGAGAGGAGTTCGATGTCAAGTTGCTGATGTTCGTTGATGAAGATGATGAGGAGGAGACCGTCGGGCCATAGCTGCCGGAAAAAAAAAGGGGAACGAATATTACCTGCATTCGTCGTTGTGTATATATAGCTTTCATTATACGACACAAGCCGAGATTGCACTACGTCATCAATATGTAGTAATAAGAGGGGAAACATCGCAACCTGTATCTTCTGTATGTCTGCTTGCCGGAGTTTCCATTGGGTCGATTCGATCCTGGATTTGCCCTTAGGGTTGCATGCTTTAACTGTCTTCGGGTTAAGTCTCCGAGTCGGGGTCCAACTCGAGCTTAATATACCCTCAAGTTTTGTGTTTGTTCGGGCTGGTGATGATGGATTTTTTAATTTCCTGCCCTTGGGCATTTGGTTGTTTCAATAGCTTCGGGTCCAGTCTCCGAGTTGTGTCACGGCTCGTGCTTTTCGGACTGGAGATAGTGGCACTTATGCTGCTTGGTCATTGAGACCTTTCAGTATGTGGCCCGGAGACTTGTATAGTTAACTATTTTGGATCTGGTCTCCGAATCAGGTTACGATTTGAGCTCATTATAATGCTCAAGTTGTCAAAATTTTTTAACTGGCGACAATGGATCTTACGCTATTTGACCATAGAGACCTTTCAATATGAGGCCCGTAGGCTTGCTTAGCTGGCGATAATGTCTCTTACGTTGTTTTTGCCCGTGGGCTTTTTTGTTGGCTTTGTTTCCGCTCGTTAAGGTCTTTTAGAGTATTTTTGCTTGACCCGTCGTCGATTCCAGACGAACCTCAATCTCAAGTCGTTGTCGGCGATGGTTCAAGCACCTCATAAGGTTCATAGCTCATAGGTCGAGTAAATTGACACTCTTGCGATTTGGAACCGATATGGTCAGAGCTCGTTTTTGCCTGTTGAGGGAAGCCTGTTTTAACCGGTTCTCTATGTGCATTTGGTCGTAGCCATTTTTGATCCTAAGCAATAGTTTAGGCGTCTACACCGAGGGTATGCCCTTTAGGGATTCCTACAAATGCGATGAATAGCCATAACTTCGGGGTTTTCATGCTTGTTGAGGTCTTACAGTTTGTCATGCCTATTGAGATCTTACAGTTTGTCATGCCTATTGAGGTCTTACAGTTTGTATGATGTAGAATATATCTGGTTATGCCGAGTCTTCCCGCTAGGGGTCTTACAGTTTCGGATTTTTCAGTGCTCGACAATTGGCGACAGTCTCTGAGTCATCGAGTTTGTTTAAGCTTGAAGACCGCTTCTAGTGAACTAGGAGTTGCATTGAACCGTTTAAGTCTCCGAGTATCTCGGGATGTATTCAACGGAGAGGCCTTTGCTACGAATATGCTGAAATAGCCTTTTTTGAAGTACGAAATGCTGAAAAGATATTATTTATTGCTTGGCATAAATATAGGATGTAAATACATGTCGTCTCATTGCTGTGAGATTGACCCACGTGGGTGTGGCTCCTCTGATCATCTAATCCGTTTACATGATTCCGTTTTAAAACTTAGCCTGCCATTTATTGGCCCTTCCGAGGGGATGATGTCCTTAAGAGAAGGCCATCACGCGTCGTCTGACTGTAGAAGAAAGGCCCGTGATTTCGTTGGATCCTCTTTTGGGGGTGTGCTGCTCTTTTAATAATATTGCAAGCAGGACCCTCTTTAGGTTGGAAGTTTGGTCGAGGGAAGAGAGCGTGGCGGGCCCCGCAGAGGCCTCGGATCTCTGAGTGGAGTTAGAACTTATGAATGCCTCGACTGCCTGCCTGCATATATGTTAGCAAAAGAAAAGAAACAATAAGGGAGCAGAGTAGTTCTTCCCTGCTGCGGGATGTGTAGGCGAAGTTTCGAGGTCTAGTATGTTTCTACCATTTCGAGGCGCGAGCCCTTAATACAGCCTTCTGTTGTGTTCAACCAGGCTTGGCCGAAGATGTGGTTTTGCTCACCCTTTGATCCCTTCAAGGGCGGAGTCATTGATGCCGACGATGGGTCATATGGTGAGGGATTTCCTCTCGTCATGTGTAGCTCCTTGTCGAATAATTTATTCCCACCTCTGTTGTGGAGTTTCATCCATTTGGCGGAGTGTGGTCAAAGTCGCCTCCGAGCGGTGTGGCCGTTGTCATGTGAATGAAACGGCCGTGTTTCACAGGCTCGACATTCCAGGCCGAGCTCAGGCGAGCTGTATAGAGGGAGCGGCTTTCCTGATTGTTGTGGCGATCGGCGTCTGGAATCTATCAAAGATTCGAGGTGTGGGAGTGATTTGATTCATTAGTCCGAACCACCCCATTAGCTTTCGCCTGACATCGTCGGTATAATTGATTGAACCATCTACACTCATTAACACATGTTTTATTTGAAATAGGTCAAATGAGGGAGGGGGTTACCAATCGCGTTAATACAAGGCCAAGGCGAAGTCTCGGTGTCCCTTTCCTTGGATGCAAGGGTGTCCTTTGGGTATATTCCCAGGACCCATCTTTCCCCGGCGATGAGCCCTTTCACTTTGCATTTTATGGATCTTTGAAGGGTGCTGCCACCCCTATACTGCCGTGGCAATACACCGTGGCTTGTCAGCTTCATTTTTCCCGATCTACTTCCTCCCTTGGAGTTGGATCCGAACCTGACCGCTCGATGATACTTGGTGGCGATATCTATTGAATAGCACAATTGTCGCTGTTTTGAGCTGGTGACCGTGCGCGCCTTGCGGTTCCTGTGCCAAGGCATGGTTCTCTTGAAGGGGTCTTGGTCGAATAGGTCTGAGTCGTTTGGCGTTTCTGGTTTCGCTTATGGTCTTCACGATGTTTGGTATAGCAATGCTAAAATCATACTCGGTTGGGCGGGATTTCCTTGTCAGCTATGCCTTGTTGAATATGGTTCCATTGGAGGTTCTTCGAGGGTGTTGTCGTTGGGCTATTTCCCTATTGTTGTGAGGTAGGTTGCATCTCGAGTCATTCCTTCCATTCGCAGCGCATAGATGATACCTCCATCCGTTTGGCATTAGCTTCTTTGGAGGGAGTCTGCTTGGATATACCAAACCCGAGGAGGTTCCCGGACGGTTGTCCACGGCCTGATTCGTGGCTGGTGCCAGGTGTGGGCATCCAACCAGACTTCGGCTAGGTATCTGATCAGGCTTTTCTTGAAATGTCCTGGAGTCGCCGGGCATGCTTCGTTCAGGCCTCTGGTAAAGGCTTGTGTTGCCCGATCGTCCAAAACCGGGAGCGATCTCATTCGTCCTGTCAGGGAATGGGGTGCAGCTTTCCGCAGTATTTCATTTCTTCTTCACTTGGCCTTAGGTGTATCGGGCCCTCTCGATACTAATTTGATGGCATCGGCGCGTGCTTCTGCGGAGGACAACACTGGTATGGTAAGCGAGTCTGTGAGGTCAGGTGTCAGGCGGTAGCGCTGCATCATGGATTCTTTCGAGAGAGTTTCTTTGAACTTCCTCAACGAGACGGGATCGAACTCATCATCTTTGAGGTCGCTGCCTTAGAATGAGCTCGCATAAGTGGTGGTGCGCCCGTAGGGATCTGAGGTCATATCGCACCTAGGGGGTTCGGCATTCCGGATTTTTGTGAAGCGAGTTCCAGGACCGTTTCCTTAGGAGACGGTTGTTGTAAGAGCTTCCATGAACCTGATTCGATCCTTACGAAAAGATTCCCAAGCAACCTCACTGCGGAGGGGTCGGTTACCGATCCATCATTACTTGATCTCTCGGGTACCAGCTCGGCATAAGGAGGTGTCTCTGGCGCTACTGCATTAGGAGTCTCTGGGCGATAGCCAACTGCCGTGCCTGTAACATTTCAAAATTAACATGAAGATTAATTTCCTGCTCTTTCCAGGCCGGGGTTTTTTGAGCTTCCTGTTGGTCAATGCGTTGTATACTGTCATCGGTGTGTGAGGCTTAGTCGATATGCGGCGCACCTTGCAAGCCCGCGTTTGCTTTAATCGACCTAAATGCATTATCGGGGTCCTGCGGTGTTGCGCTAACCTCTGGAGCATCCATACTGTTTTCGCCGTGGTTTTCGGGGTAGTAATTCTTGATTTTGCTTACCGAGCTGGTCATTAACCTGAAATCAAAAGATCTTGGGCAAAAAAAAGTGTGAGAGATAATGTGTATTTGTGTAATGAAAACCAACAAGAAAATAATCACTATTATTTTTAGCCCCATGGTGGGCGCCAAACTGTTTATCGTAAAAATGGTAACACCAATTAAATTTGTAAATGGGATTCTAAAAATACGTGATCTATTCCCGAGCTAGTTGTTAGAGAAGTTGATGTTACGAAAGTGAAGCTTAACGATGAAATGCGAGCTAAAAAAAGATAGTAATCAAATCGAAGGGGCCTATCGCCTAGATGCAAAGCCGGTCGATAAGGACCTCAGGGTCGTGACTTGAATCAAGCTCGAGCTATCGAGGGCAATAGGGAGTAGGATAACAATTAATAAAACGATCAAGCAAAGCTCTTTAAGGCCAAAGTTGCGCAATATACCATGAAATAAGTAAGAAAACAATAGATGTTAAAGCGGCCTCGAGCTAGTGAGAACGAACAAAATAGGAGAAACAGAGGGAGAGTTATTATTGCTTTAGTGGAGAAATGGAGCAACATCAACTCTTTACAAAGTGGTATGGGTTCCCCTTATATAGGCGAGGGAACACGGTATGGTACAAAGTGCATTAAAGGTAAATATATGAGGATGGGATGGCTAGACATGACACCAAAGCCTATTGATTCTAGCTGCTTGCCTCGGGAGTTCCCTGTCTTCATAACCTTTGTTGGGTCGCAGATAGATCCCTTAACCTCGGAGCCTCTGTAGGGCCACAGATGATCCTCGAGGTAAGGAGGCCGATCATGATACCACAACCTTGAGGAGCTGACATGACATTCCGAATATACCTTAATGGCGGGAAATGGATTCCCCTGATTTCACCACATACACAAAACTATGTGAAATCCTCTCTGCATACGGCGAATTCGGGGGCCTGCTTTCCCCGTCATTAGGTCGTTTCGCGGTTATGCTTCTCGAAGCTCGAAGCCAAGATCTAAGATTCACCCATGGGGGTAGTCAGGTACTGGTCCGGAGGGTATTGTGTTCCAACGGCTGTAGCAGGCAAGAGGGGAGTTCCCAAGGCACAAGGCTTAATCTGACAGGGCTAACCTATATGAGGCCTATCTCAAGATGTCACGTCAGTCGTCCTATCTCCATGTCTTTACAGTTAACACATTTTTTACTATAACGAAATTCCCCTCCTATATAAAGGGGATCCCAATCACTTTGTAAAGCTCGACTGATGTTGCTCCAATATTTCTCCACAAGATCAATAATATCTCTCTCTCTTTCTACTCTCTAACTTACTCGCTCGAAGCCACTCTATGCATTTATTGCTTTCATACTGGTTCTACATTTATTGCTTGGAATTGGCCATGAGGGATGCCGTTGATATCCATGATGGATTGGAGCGAGCCTTCGACTGAGGGCAGAGAGTCGAGGAATGTGTTCGTCGTATATCCGAAGAGGGGTACCTGAGCATGTTGGTGCGAGGGGTTTCATCATTCTGGAGGAATCGGCTCGAGCAAGGAGAATAACCACAGCGCTTGATTACTTCTTGTGGAGGGCAAAATTTTGACAAGCTGTGGCTTTTTCTTATGGTGCGGAGTGTCGATTCAGCTGTTTTGTCACTTTGCTTCTGATGCACGCAGAGTATACCTGTAGATGGAGAATGTGCTTTTTTTGTGCAAGCAATATATAAGAATTAATTTGAAATTTTGTAACTTTGGTACCTTATTCTTTGTTTGTTCCTCTTGACCGGGCGAGCCGGTTTTGGATGATCGGTGGGATCCTTGTATGTCCGGAACTGGTCGGGGGTTCTTAGGCATGATTTTTGATGTGAGTGGGTTTCAGGACTTTTGCATTTGGCCTAGATGCTTTGGCTCGGCTTACGAATTGTGCTCTGACTTGACCTTTCCTTCTTTTTGAATTTTTTGTGCCCGTGCGGGCAGGTAGTAGATGTTTTCATCTTCTTCCTTTGGTCTTTTTTTCGTTTTTAGTTGTTTTTAAGCCTAATACTTGAGCCGTATTGTGACTCAAGCTGCAATTGATCTTTGGGGTTTTTCCTAGCCGCATTGGCTAATGTTGATGGCTTTTCGTGCTTTGGGTCGAGGTGACCTTGCAGGCATGTGGCCCAAAAATTTAATCGACAGATGATGGTCCCTTTTGAGTCATGCCCTTAGGCATCCTGCACTTCAATTACTTTTGGGTCCAGTCTCCGAGTTGTACTATGACTTTGAGCTTCAATTGACCCTCGAGCTTTTTCCTGCCTGTATGGGCGGACGATAATAGCCCTTTGTGCTTTTGGTTGAATCTGATCTTGCAGGCATGTGGCCTGTAGATCGGATGACTGTATCGCCTGGGCCATGCCCTTTGGCATGCTGTGTTTTAACTATTTTGGCTCCAGTCTCCGAGTCGCGTTGCGACCCAAGCGGCAATCGACCCTTAAGTTTGTTCGATTCTCCGGCTGGCGTTAGTGGATTTTATGCCACGCCCTTAGGCATATTGCAATTTTTGGGTCCAGTCTCTGAGTCGCATTGCGATTCGAGCTGTAATCGACCCTTAAATTTCATGGAGATCTTGGCGATAGTAGCACTTATGCCGTTTGGTCGTAGAGACCTTTTAATATGTGGCCTGTAGGATTGTATAGTCAACTATTTTTGATCTGGTCTCCGAATCAGGTTACGATTCAAGCTCATTTTAATCGTCAAGTTGTCAAGATTTTTTAGTTGGCGACAATGGCTTTTACGCTGTTTGGTCGTAGAGACCTTTCAATATGTGGCCAGTAGGCTTGCTTATCTAGTGACAATGTCTCTTACACTATTTATTGCCCATGGGCATTTTGTAGGCTTTGTATCCGCTCATTAAGGTCTTTTTGTAGTATTTTGCCTGACCTATCGTCGGTTCCAAAGGAACCTCGATTTCAAGTCATTGTCGGCAGTGTTTTGAGCACCTCGTAAGGTTCATAGCTCGTAGTCGAGTAGATCAACGCTCTTGCATTTTGGATCCGACTTTATGGGAGCTCGTTTTTGCCTGTGGAGGGAAGTCTATTTTAACCGATTCTTTTTGAAGTATATCGGAGTAATGACCTGCGATATTTTACCAACAGTTGGGCATCCCCGCATCGCGTTTTTTGGGTTGTATCAGCCGTTTCGACTGTAGTTGTATGCATTGGGACGTAGCCATTTTCGATCCCTAGTGATAGTTTAGGTGTCTACATCGAGGGTATGCCCTTTAGGGATTCTTACAAATGCGACGTATAGCCTAAATATTTGGATTTTCATGCCTGTTGAGGTCTTACAGTTTTGTTATGCCTGCTGAGATCTTACAGTTTTGTCATGCCTGTTGAGGTTTTATAGTTTTGTAGAGTAGATCTAGTTATGCTGAGGTTGCACGTTAGGGTCTTACAGTTTTGGATTTTTCCAGTGCGTGGCGATTGGAAACAGCCCCCGAGTCATCGAGTTTGCTTGAATACAGCTTCTTGTGAGCTCGGAGTTGCTTTCCCGGGGCTTGGTGATCCCGGCGTTCTGACCCTAGGGTCATGCAATACCGCTTTTGTATACTCGTGTATGTTCTCCATACACGAGTATATCGGATTTGTTTAAGCTTGAATACCGCTTTTGTATATTTGGATTTGTATCGCGAAGGCTTTGTGAGCCCGGAGTTCCGACCCTCGGGTCGTGGGGGTGCTGTACCATCCGAGTATCCCAGGATGCATTTGGCAGATAAATCCTTTGTTGAGAGTATATTGAGACTTTCCTGTTTTGGAAAATGAGATGCTGGAAGATATTCTTCGACTCATCGGTGCAGTACGCGTGCTATTATGCTGGGTTGACCTATTTTTTGTCAAATATGGTTGATTCGGTAATTTGTCTTACTCCGAGAAGGAGCCTTCCTCTTCTTTCATGAGTGAAAATGACTATATTTTGATTGATTGTCCAATAATAGTACATGCTTCTGCTCTGGCGGATTTTGATTATATCGACTGTTTGGCCCTATACATCGTCTTCCCGTAGAAACCTCTGCTTTGGCCTTTTTCCACCTCCTTTGTGTTGGGCGGATCCCAAGGGGAATACCCTTCGTCGCTCGTAAGTTGGTCGTGAGGGTGGCTTCGACCAGCCCCATGGAGTCTTCCCCTTTAAACAGATTTGCCGTTGTTGCCTCGTTAAAAACCTTGCCGGTATAAACCCTTTTCTTGTTTCGGGGGTCTCGAATTCTCCTGATAGCTTTAGTGTCCCGATATATCGGGTTGGGTGCCTGTATGGGGGTTATTTCTTATTCTAAAATAAAATAAAAGAAATGGTTTTACCTTAAAATGAGGTAGGCTAGTGGCGCCTTGGTGCCAGCTTATTATGACCGCCCGGGGGTGGATATGTGATGCGGATTTTATTTTTGTCAAACCCGACCGGGACTGAGGTCTGATTCTTCTGTTGGATATGTGAGGTGCCGGTAGCACATCGTGTATGGCGAACATTTCTCTTGCCGCATGTTTCTCTCCATAGACAGTTTTGATCCCATCCTTTGTCGGGAATTTTATCATCTGATGGAGAGTGGATGGTACTGCTCTCATGAAGTGTATCCATGGTCGCCCAAACAAGGCGTTATATCTCATATCTCCTTCGATGACATGGAATTTGGTGTCTCGAGTTGTGCCGGCCACGATAAACGGAAGGATGATTTCCCCTTTCATTGTCTCTCTTTCCATGTTGAACCCATTAAGGACCCGAGTGTCGGGCACGATCCGTTCAGCTAGCCTGAGCTGTTCTACCACCCTTTACTTGATAATATTGGCCGAGCTACCTAGATCCACTAGTACACGTTTTATCTGAAAAGAATATACAATTAAAGAGATTACCAGGGCATCGTTGTGGGGTTGAGATAGAGCCTCGGTATCTTCTTTGCTGAATGTGAGGGCATCTTCGGGGATATATCTTAGAGTCCGTTTTCCCTGGTGATGGATATTTTTGTTTTCCTTATCATGGGCTCCTGCGGGGTATCGGCGCCTCCCATAATCATGTGGATGATGTGTTGCGGCTCGTTTGCCTCGTTTTTCTTGGTTGCCTCCCTGTCCTGGAAATGATTTTTGGCCCGATGACTAAGAAATTCCCGAAGATGTCCTTTGTTTGGTAGTCGGGCCACTTCTTCTCGTAGTTGGTGGAAATCCTCGGTTTTGTGACCGTGTGTATTGTGGAACTCGCACACTAACTTGTAATTCCTCTGCGAGGGGTCCGACTGTATTGGTCTGGGCCACTTGGCGTCCCTGATTTTGCTGATAGCGAACACGATGTCTGATACATCGACCTTGAAGTTGTATTCTGATAAATGGGGCGCGTTCATCGGTGCCACGTTTCGATAGAACCTTGTTCTGTTGATGAGCCCTCGAGGGTCCTATCCTCGATCTATCATCCGGTCATTGTGAGGTAAGTTGCGCCTCAGGGCGTTCCTTCTATCTTCAAGGCACGGTTGGTACCTTTGTTTGTTTG
This sequence comes from Nicotiana sylvestris, assembly GCF_000393655.2. Classification (NCBI taxonomy): domain Eukaryota; kingdom Viridiplantae; phylum Streptophyta; class Magnoliopsida; order Solanales; family Solanaceae; genus Nicotiana; species Nicotiana sylvestris. The sequence continues at coordinate 93,168,130 of NC_091064.1, read as the reverse complement.
GTTTCGTCTCCTTCACCAGGAGTCTGTTGGGGTATACTGAGCCTGAAGGAGCTCCCAGCTGGTCATACTCGGCTCTAATCTTCGACTGGTATCGGTTGTGAACGTCCGACTAGGTTACGGCCGGGTATTCGATTAAATTTTGCTTCAGTTATTTCGAGGCCATCGAGCTTCGTTCGTTCAGGCCTTGGGTGAAGGCCTGCCCCGCTCAGTTGTCGGAGACTGGTGGCAGCTCCATTTGTTCCATCTAGAAGTGGGATAAGAACTCCCGCAACATCTCGTTCTCCCTCTGCTTATTTTTGAAAACGTCAGATTTCCTCATTACTACCTTGATGGCTCCGACATGTGCTTTTACGAAGGAGTCCGCTAGCATGGCGAATGAATCTATGGAGTTGGGATCCAAGTTGTGGTACCATATCATGGCCCCCTTTGAAAGTGTTTCTTCGAGTTTTTTCAACAACACGGACTCGATCTCGTCATTTTTTATGTCGTTGCCTTTTACCGCGCAGCTGCAAGTAGTGACGTGTTCGTTAGGGTCAGATGTGCCATTGTACTTAGGGAGTTCTGGCATTCTAAATTTTTTCGGGATGGGCTTTGGGGAAGCTTCCTCGGGGAACGGCCTTTGAATGAACTTCTTCGAATCCAAGCCTTTGAGGACTAGAGGCACACCTGGGATCTGATCAACCCTAAAGTTGTAGGTCTCGACCTTTTTATCGTTGGCCGCAATCAAATTATGTCCTTTTGGTGAGGTCCTCAAGCATTTTTACGATGGCGGGATCGGCCACCGATGCGTTGTTGCTTGACCTTTCGAGTATTCGTTCGGGGGGAGCCGTCCCTAGTGCTGCTGCGCTGGGGGTCCTCGGATGGTTTTGCAGCTGAGCGATGGCCAGTTGTTGTGCTTGCAACATCTCAAAGATAACGTGAAGACTAACTTCTTGTTCTTCCTGGGCCGGGGTTCTTTGTGCTTCCTGCTGGTCATCGTGTCGTACGCTCCTGTTAGTGTGAGAGGTTTTGTCGACTTGTTGCTCGTCCTATGAATATGCGTCCGCTAGGATCGGTCCAGGAGCGATATCAGGATTATGTGGAGGTACACCATTTTCCCCATGATTTTCGAGGTTGTTGTTTTCGGCTCCGTTTATCGAGCCAGATATTTTAGCCTGTAAGAAAGGATTTGGACAAGAAAAGTGTGAAAGATAACGTGTGTTTGGGTGGCAAAACCAGCAAGAAAATAATCACTATTATTTTTAGCCCCACGATGGGCGCCAAACTGTTTACCGTGAAAATGGTAACAACAATTAAATTTGTAAATGGGTTTTAAAAATACGTGATCTATTCCCGAGCTAGTTTTTAGGGTAGTCGATGCTAGAAATTCTAAGTGTAAAGATAAGATACGAGCTAAGACGAAGCAGTAAGCAAACCGAATGGGCCTATTGCCCGAGCGCAGAGCAGATCGATGGAAGCCTCGGGCTGAGGCTTGAGCCGGGATCGAGCTATTAGGGACAGACAGGGAAGGGATAACAAGCAGAAATATGATTAATTAAGGCTCTTTATAGATAATGTATAGCTAGATAGGCAGAATAAATAAGAAAACAATAGATGCTAGGTGGCCTCGGGCCAATAAGAACAAATGACTTAGAAGAAAAGAGAGAGAGAAAGATATTATTGCACTTGTGGAGAAAATGGAGCTCTCCTTACAAGGTGTTAGTGATCCCCTTTTTATAGAAAAGGGGATGCCCAAACATAGTATGAAGTCTTTTTATATGACAAAAGGGGCGAGATGTGACAGTCCATTAGCTTTACGTCGAACGAGGGCTGGCGTCGAACCGCTCGTATACATCTGGTCGACCCCCGGTGCATTCCTTGAGGGTTTCTTGCATTCTTTGGGCCTTTAGTATATGTTCATTCTCGCCAAGGCATCGGCAGGTTTTGAGGGAGGTGACCGACCCGAGATCCCGTGCTTCCGGGGTCATTCTCCGAAGTGTCACTTCGGGGAGGGGGAATCGGTTCCCGATTTTCACTGCACACAACTATTTTCGGATATGGTATTTTGAGTTTAACATTTTGTAAAAAAGTTTGAAAATTTTGATTTTATATAATTATAATATTACTACTTTCAACTATACTCATAATATAAAAAAGTTTATGAGATTTTCTTTATTGTGAAAATAAAAATTATTTTCTCACAAGAAAAAAAGGTTATTTTTTTACCATTTTAAGAATTAAGCGTACGAGAATTTTTACTCTTTATATGAGATTAAGAAAATTAGAAGTTGAGAAAAAAAATATATTTACACGGGTGTTTTAATGAAATAATAGTGTATGTATTTTTTTTATATGGTACCACATGACCACGATAGTAGGGTACGTACGGTATATTAAAAGTGAGTTGCATTTTAAGTAATTCAAAATAATTTTTAATTATGCGGGTAATTGGTTAATTACTGGGTAGCGGGATATTACCTAATTAATTAATTGGTTATAGGATAATATTAAACCCCCACCCCACGTGGCATCAAGACACCACCTAAACCAAATGACTCATTAGTCATGATTGGTAAGGTGGCAATTAGTTAAGCTAACATTCATAATTTAATAACATTTTCTAATGTCTTAAAAAGCATTCAGACAAGTTCTCATATGCAGAGTCTTGTTCCTTTTTCAAATGTGAGTTAGAAACTTTTTTGCTTTTTGATCGAAATATAAAATAGTTTCAACTTTAACTTTCAAGGTAAGCTAATCAAGATCCTTGATTTCGTTTGTACTTGTGTATCAAGACCTCATCATTTCTTAAGAGTTGGGGCCAACTATTGAGTACATGGTGATACTGCAGTTTCTTTACATGATATGCAATAATGGTGGATGTTACCTCTAAGTTGATTTCTACTACATGGTAGACCCTGGCTTTACGAAAAATGGTGGCATATTCAGCGTTAATCTGTCACACAAAGGCGTATAGAAATTCTCAACTTACACCACTCTCTCGTAGCTCAGGTATGTTAAGGCTAATCATTTCTTCTTTTGGCATGATCCAAGTAACGATACATAAATGTAATCCTATTCCATAAGTATTTATACTCTTAGCAGTTAAGGATATCTATGTTATTCATTCCCGTAAAGTGATATTCAAGCATGTCTAAGTCCGTATCTAAGTCCCTATTGAGGTATATGATTAAAATGTTGAATGAAGTTGTGTATGGTATATAATGGAGAAGTTAATGTTTATAATATAGTGATACATGTACATGCATCTTCATGTATTTACCGCTGTGGTAAGGCCGGTCGGGCAGTTATCACCGGTTGGGCAGTTATTTATCATTATTTACCAGCGGCTGGGAAGTCATGCATATTCATTTACCACCGAGCTATCGCCGGTTGGGTAGTCATGCATTTACCACCGAGCTACCGCCGGTCGGGCAGTCATGCATTTACCACCGAGCTACGACCGGTCGGGCAGTTATGCATTTACCACCGAGCTATGGCCGGTCGGGCAGTTACCACTAATCAGTTGGGCAGTCATGCATCATACGATATGGATAATAGTCTTAAAGAGAAGCAATGTATATATATGAGTATAATAAGTAAGCATATATGGTGGCACTTCAGAGATTCAGGTTGATTCTTATATGTCTTTAATTAATGTTGACTTATTGTTATGTTTCAGTTATGCCTTACATACTCAGTACATTATTTGTACTGACGTCCTTTTTTCGGACACTGCATTCATGCCTGCAGGTATAGGTAATCAGTTTGACGAGCCCTCATAGTAGACGAGATTGGCATTCAACGAAGGATCGGTTAGACTCCACCTCATTCGGAGTGCAACCGAGTCTATGAGTCATCATGTCAAAGTTTTACTACATACTTATGGGTAGGCTGGTACCCTATCCCATTTGATGTCAAATAATTATAGAGGCCTTGTAGACAGATGTTTATTTTGTACAGTATGTCAGAGGTCTTGATGGCCCGTATATATTCATGTTTTAAGAAAGATGGTTCATTGATACAATGTGGGACCACTTATAGTTATACATTGTGAGTTATGGCCATGTTGGCCCATGATGATCACAAAAAGAATGAGTTACAAAGTGGTTCGCTCGGGCCAGCTCGGCACCGAGTGCTAGCCACGCCTCCCCAGGTTTGGGGCATGACAGTGGTGGGGAATTTGAGCTCCAAATCCTCATCATAATCATCCTCAAAATCCTGTGAGCCACATAGTGAACTCAGCTTGTGCATCATCCGCGATAGAAACTTGCTTTTCTTCTTCTCATGCTCCTTAAATTTCATTTGTCGCCTTTCAACTTTTCCTTGTCTCCGGCTCATGTCTTCTAATCTGCTTTTGATTGCCTTTTGCTCCAGCATTACATCATCCAAAGTCATTGGCTTCTTGCCGTACCTCGTCGAAGCGCCCTCACCAGATGGACCAGAGGGTAGACCTGCGACAAGCTTTAGAAAATGAGCATCAACACCATAGATCTTATGGGAAATGTGGTGCATAGTGGGGGGTTCCATAAAGAAGTGGAGTCATGGGGTCATGTGATCCTGCTGTAGCTGCGAGGGAACCACCGAATCCCTCGGTGGACTCATCAAACTGCCCAAATGAAGGAGATAGCATATCAATCCTTCTCTTCTTCTTCTTGCTAGTTTCCCCTCTTCGAAGCAATGGATAAATTGCCACGACATGGTCCTTCTCAAGAATAGTCGGGCTCGGTAGCACCTCAGCATCATAACACAACTGAGTGATCAATGAGGGAAAGAATAGGATTCTAGACAGTCCATTGCATGATTCCTCAATTTCACTCACGATGTGCTGGCCCACATTTACTGGCTAGCCATCCATAATGCTAGCAATCATCAATGCATTCTCAGGCGTTACTTCAATCTCATTTCTAGATGGCACAATCCTGGCACATATAATGGATAGCCAAATCTTGGCTTCCCTAGTGAATTCATGCGAATCAAACCCTTTATGTATTCTTTCCCAAGTTGGTTGCACCACGTCATGAAGCTTTTCCACCAACCACTGTGTTCCTATCTCTCTTCCTCTGGCTCTGTATATCTCATTGTCAGCATTGGGAAGCCCGTACTGTGCATTTATTACCTCGGGGCCAAAGTTAACCCGCTTGCCTCTGACAAAAATGAATACATCCCCCCTGGAAATTAGTCTTCAAGGCGTTGGTGTAAAACTCTCTAACTATTGTGTAGTTCGCTTTGATTGGTTCAGGAGCAAAGCATATCCATCGATTGTCGGTCAGTCTTTGAAAAAATCCGACATTTTAGCCTCAACGTTGTCCAAACAGATGCCTCGTTCTTTGACAATGCTCTTTGACACGAGTTTGTCATAATTCCTTTCACACTCAGCCGCCATGAATCTCGTTGCATCAATATACTCTTGTTCCATAGCTGGGGAAACATATTCTTGCACAACATTTTCAACATTTTCCTAGGACATTTTATACACAAAGTACCTACAAATGGAGACCAAATGTCAAACGCATCAACGAGTACTCTATACACTGTATTAGGATGCACTTAGGCTAAAGAAACATATCAGAAAGCATCAAGGGAAAATTCTGTAGAGCTACTGTTTTTGGATTGCTGAAGCTGAAGCTATGTGATCGCAGAGATACACATGCGATTGCAGAGTGCATTTTCTTGTTCTCATAATTTAAAGCTATGCGATCGTGGAGAAGTCATTGTGATCACATAATGCAGTTTTCCACAGTGCACAAAGTAGACCTATGCGATCGCGGAATAGTTAACGCGATCACATAAGGTCTCCTTCCTCGCCCAGTTGAAGTTCTTTTGGGTATTTTCCCAAACACATGATGAGCAGTAGGTTTTCAGATCAAATTCAGAGGAATTAAGCATAGATCTAACCCGAAATTTTTTCAACAGGTAAGGACTCACTCTCTCAACCAACTTTACCCAGCAAGCAAGCATACATTCAAGCACAATATTTATAGCAAATACTCTAAAATTTCAGCCCTAGACATGAAGTAAAGAAGAAGAAGAAGAAAGAAAAATGGTTGTTCATTCACCTTTGGAGCACCAAGAATGGAACTTTAAGAGAGATTAGAGTGACGGGCACATACCATTGAGATTAAACTTGATGATTGAGATGGAATTGAAGAGAGAAAAACCCTTGCGATGATTTTTGAGGTCCAGGGGTGAGGGAGTTCGTTTTGGGCAAAATAGTAAGCAAAGAGTCTTTTCTAGTGTTTTAATTATTTTTCATTTACCTAAAGCAATGCGATCGCGGGGGCAAAAGTGTTATCGCATAGTGCAAATAATCTGAAAATTTGCGATTGCTTTGTCAACTATGCGATCGCATAGTGGATCTGCGACCTACTGAAATGCGATTGCATTACTTTTGCGGCGATCGCATAGGGAAACAATGTGCTGCACTGAAATTTTGCACCAGCTACTGGTTTTGGCTCTCCGAACCACTCCGACCTACTCAAATCAACTCCAAAAAATCTAAAACTTGGCAGATTGGTTAGAAAAAATATAATAATCTATTCTAATAAAATTTAAAAAATGACTAAAAATTTTGAAAAACCGATGGGTTGCCTCCCACTAAGCACCGCATTTAACATCGTGGCACGACGCAAGTCAACTTTACCACTTTTCTCGCCACTTGGATGATGTGAACTGGGCTCCTAGCTTAGAATCAAGCTTATGACCACGAGCAATTGGGGGGGGGGGTAAGTTGATGATCAAACCAAGCCTTAAATTCTTCATTTTGCACTTCTTGGCTCTCATGTGAGGAATGTCATTTTTCTTTCTTGCTCGCTCAAATTTTAAGATGTATGGTTGTTGCCTTTCCTCCTCGCAATCCCTCATTGACTCGTGTAGTTCAATTCCCATATCACCACACAATTCCAATGTTGAAAAATGCTTGGAATGTGACTTCAAACCTCCAACTTGCAATTTTTCTTGGATTTTTACATCCTCTTCTTCCCCCGGATTATAGTCAATCTCAACCAAATTTTCATTTACACCGGTTGACTCTAATTCCATATTTTTCTTGGCATCATTAACACTCATGGAGTTGGTTGGCGGAAGTTCAATTCTTGAATCTTTAAAGTAAAGCTCACTTTCTTCCTCGTAATTGGACTCTTCTTGGCTTCCTTCCACACTCTCAAGTTGGTGGGCATAGTGAGCCTCAATCAATATTTTCATTTGCTCTTCCAACGTGTGGATATGTTCATCATTGTGAGCCAAGCCTAGTTTCAATTCCTCGAGTGCAAAGTTGTGCTTCTCCTCGTTTTCAAGAATGGTCTCCAATATGAGCATCATCTTCTCATTTTGAGCATTTGAGAGTTCTTCTTGGTTTTGATCAAGTGCCAAAGGAGGATTTCTGGCTTCCACATCTAAGAAAATTTCTTGGCTATCATTAACTTCTGAGGATTTTTGGACCTCTAAAGCTTCAAGCATTTCTCCCATTTGTGAGTGCAACCTTTCAAGTGCCAAGTCATTTTGGAGACTATTCGCCAAAAGCTCCTCCAAGGCACATTGCTCTTTGTTTCCTCCTTCAGGTAGGCACTCTAACATGAGCTTGAACTCTCCATTTCGGCCATGCTCAACTTCTTCCACTTCCATAGCCCTATTATTTTCATCACAAAAAGTAGAATCATTATAGTGAGGGCTTGGGGAAGGGAAGGACAAATAAGCACAATCATCCCAATGACCATTTTGAAAACCACACTTATCACAAATACTCCACTTATGGGTTTGTGATTGCACGCACAATCCACCCCCGGGAGAATTTAAACAATTTTGCCACGAGTGTGGTCCTCCACAATAAGGACAAGGGTCATCAAAGTATGACCAACTACCATCCGATCAATTTTCATTAAATGATGCCATTTTTCAAAACTAAGAAAATAAACAAGAACCAAACAAGAAAAATAGAACAAGGTAGGGAAAATTAATTACACAAATATTCACAAGTTTGGACCAAAGCACTTATGATTATTTCTCAAACAACCTAAATTACGCCAAATTGTTCCCCGGAAACGGCGCCAATTTTGACGACGTCCAAATTCACTACTAAAAAGTAAATGGACACGGTCGCGTGCAATATAATTTACCCAACTATGAGTCGGGTCGAATCGTGCAGAGAACAATGCGTAGGCAATTAGGAATGTAAGAGAATTATCACTTATCGCGCAATGCCAAACACTTAGAATTGGTTTTTGAAAATGTTTTATACCTAAATGCGGAAATATAAACTAACCTAGAAAGCAAGTAAAATGATCAATGGCTACAAGTATGGATGCATCGGAAATTACACTTAAGTACCGATCCAATGTATTTCATGATTATACAAATATGAGTGAGTTTATATTAATTAGCCACGGATAATAATTCTTAATTAGCATCTTCCGAAGACTAACAAGACTTCCTAATTGACTTATCCCTAAAATAATTAAGAGATTAAGCACATCCAGAATGGCTACAAATAGTTCAATCTTATCCCTAGGTCGAATCTATAAAATGAGGGTTAAAACCTCAAGTTCATGTTAATTAATCTTTCCCAGCCCCAAATTATCTTTTCCAAAATTAATTGGGAGTTAATGGGCGAGTACTAGGGTTACCTAATCCCTTTGGAAACATTAGAGAATAAGAATAATTAAAGAAACAATAACTCACTTCATAAAAGGATAAAAATCATTCAATACATAAGCACAACAAGGTATTTAATCCACACTTTGAACAAGAATATTTCCATAAACAAGCTTCAAGTATTGGATAAAATACTACACACTTAGATATACAATACAAAGCAAGTAAATGAAGAAAGCAACATAAATGGGTAAGAAATTCTCAACCCAAAACTTCAAATCTTCAAGATCAAAGTGTGTGTGCAAAGCTCTAGCTTCCAAAACTTGTTCTCTCAACCCAAAGCATCATATCTGCTAGGTCGGGTATAAAAAATGGTTTGGGGATTACAAACGTGAAATTCTATTTTTTCCCATAACTGCCCAGAAAATACACTATGCGTTCACATATATACAATTGGGTTCGCGGTGAATGATTTCTCCAAGCTATGTGACCGCATACAGTGGCCTGTGTTCGCATAGCTTAGTTGACCAACCGCTGACCAGGCTTCATTATATGCGTTCGTACTTATCTACCCATGTTCATAATGCTTTGATATTGTAGACTTATGTGATCGCATAGAGTTCCCTGCGATCGCATAGTGTAATCGCTGGCAGTTGTCAATTTTTTCTTTTTAGCTCCTTTTTGACTTATTTTCACTTGGTTTCTTCACCATTACTTCTAAATCACATACAACCTGTAAAATAGAAGCAAATGGCATCAAATACATGATTTATCACTCAAACAAAACAAAAGTATAGGTTTAAAGACAAGATAAGTTGGTAGAATACCAACTTATCAACAAGCAAATGAGGGTCATCATAGTGACGCTCCCTGATACGATCAAATAAGGAAGACCGAGGAATCACGCAAGCTAGAACCCAACTGGGCTCCAAGAGATCCAATCTCACAAACTGGCTGGCTAAGGCCTGAACATCCATCGCCATAGGCCTCTCCGATGCTGGTAAACAAGACAAACTCCCCAAACTCTCTGCCCAGTGACTAAAAGCATCGGCCACCATATTGGCCTTGCCCGAGTGATACAAAATAGTGATATCATAGTCCTTTAGCAACTCTAACCACCTCCTCTGGTGCAAATTTAGATCATTTTGCTGGAACAAGTGCTGCAAGCTCTGATGGTCAGTATAAATCTCACAAGGCACACCGTATAAATAACGGCGCCAGATCTTCAGGGCGTGAACAATGGAAGTTAACTCAAGGTCGTGGACCGGATAGTTCTTCTCATGTACCTTCAATTATCTGGACGCATAGGCAATCACCCTACCTTCCTGCATCAACACTGCTCCAAGGCCAATCCTCGAGGCATCACAATAAACCATATAAGACCCCGAACCTGTAGGCAGTATCAAAATTGGGGCTGTAGTCAAAGTTGTCTTGAGCTTCTGAAAGCTCGTATCACACTCCTCCGTCCACTAGAAGGGGGCACCCTTCTGTGTCAACCTGATCAAAGGGGATACAATCGATGAAAACCCCTCCACGGAACGACGGTAGTAACCCGCCAAGCCAAGGAGACTGCAGATCGTTGTAGTTGAGGATGGTCTGGGCCAACTCTATACGGCCTCTACCTTCTTCGGATCTATCTGAATACCCTCATTCGATACCACGTGGCCTAGGAATGCCACTGAATCCAACAAAAACTCGCATTTCGAGAACTTAGCATATAACATCTTCTCTCTCAAAGTCTGAAGCACATTCCCCATGTGCTGGTCATGATCTTCCCGACTCCGGGAATATACCAGAATATCATCAATAAAGACAATGACGAATGAGACAAGATACGACTGGAACATACTGTGCATCAAATGTATAAAGGCTGCTAGGGCATTGGTCAACCCAAATGACATAACAAGGAACTCGTAATGACCATACCGAATCCTGAAAGCAGTCTTCGGGATATCTGGCTCCCGAATCTTCAACTGATGGTAACCTAAGTGCAAGTCAATCTTAGCAAACACCTGTGCACCCTGAATCTGGTCAAACAGATCATCAATACGAGGCAAAATATAACGATTCTTCACTGTAACCTTGCTCAACTGGCAGTAATCAATACACATATGCATGGAACCATCCTTTCTCTTCACAAACAAGACAGGAGCACCCCAAGGTAATACACTGGGCCGAATAAAACCCTTATCAAACAATTTCTATAACTGATCCTTCAATTCCTTCAACTCAAGAGGAGACATACGATATGGAGGAATAGAAATGGGATGAGTGACCAGCAACAGACCAATGCAAAAATCAATATCTCTATCAGGCGGCATGCCCAAAAGGTCAGCTGGAAACACATTGGGAAAATCCCATACTATTAAGACTGAATCAACTGAAGGGGTATCAATACTGACATCACTCACATAAGCTAAATACGCGTCACACTCCTTATTAACCATACGCTGACCTTTAAGAAATGAAATAACTCTATTGGGAGTGTGATCTATAGTACCCTTCCACTCAACACGCGGTACACCTGGCATAGCCAGCATCACGGTTTTGGCATGACAATCAAGAATAGCATAATGGCGCGACAACCAGACCATGCCCTATATAATGTCAAAATCTACCATGTTGAGCAACAATAGATCGGCTCTGGTCTCAAAACCACTAAGAGCAACCAAGCACGACTGATAAACGCAGTCCACAACAAGAGAATCTCCGAAAGTAGTAGAAACATAAATAGGTGAACTCAAAGAATCCCGAGGTACACCCAAAAGCAGAGCAAATTAAGAAGACACATAAGAGTAAGTGGAGCCTGGATCGAATAGAACCGATGCATCTCTGTAACAAACTAGTATAATACCTGTGATGACAGAATTCGAGGAAACAGCCTCGGTACGGGCAAGAAGGCCATAGTATCTCGCCTGGCCTCCCCCTCTAGGGCGACCTCTACCTCCCCAACCTCCACATTTAGCTGGTTGAGCAGGTGGGGTAGCAACTAGAGTTGTAACCTTAGCTTCAGAACTATGTAGGGCACGATGTAGCTGAGAAGTCTGTGGAGGTGCACCCCTCCTAAGTCTAGGGCAATCCCTCACCATATGGCGTGTATCACCACACTGAAAACAAGCTCTGGGAGGACATGGCGGCTGTGACTGGCTCTGGCCAGGTCTGCTGGACTAACCACTGAAAGCACCTCGCGCAGGAGGCGCACTAGATACTGGTGGTACATAATAAGGCTCATGGGGCCTAGGGGGAGCTAGAATACCACTGACTGCTGGAAGAGCTGAATGAACGGGGCGACTCATATAACCCCTACCATGATGACCTACAGCTGGGGCACGGGCACCAGAGTAGTGGCCCAACTCTCGAGACCTCTTGGCCTCCCTCTCATCTCTCTCCCTAGCATGCATACCATCAATCCTACTAGCAATGCTCACCACCTGCTAATAAGAAATATCCATCTCCAACTCGCGATCCATGCTAGACCTGATGCTGGGAATAAGCCCCTCAATAAACCGGTGAACCCTATCGCAAAGAGTAAAAACCAAGGCTGGTGCATGTCTAGCCAAACTAGTGTAACAAACAGCATACTCTGAGACAGTCACAACACCTGGCGCAAATGCTCAAACTCTACGTGCCATGCGTCCCTGAGGCTTTGAGGAATAAACTCTCTCAGGAACAGATATGAAAATTGGGTCCAAGTTAATGAAGCAGCCTCGTCCGGACTATCTAATTAATAGGTGCACCACCACTCATAGGCGGCTCCTCAAAGCTGGAAGGCAGTGAAAGAAACCCCATTCGATCCTGATATACCCATAGTGCGGAAGATACGGTGACACTCCTCAAGAAATCCCAAGGCATCATCTAATGCTAACCCGCTAAACACCGGAGGGTCATACTTCTTAAACCTCTCAAGTCTCCGCTACTCATCCTCTGTAGTCGCTGCCCTGTCCTCGGGCTAAACTGGCACTGCAGGCGGTACAGGAATAACCTCCGGGACCTGATCAACCTGCAATTGATGCTCAGGAGTGCGGGTGGCCGGAGTCTGTGCTGCTCCCCCGGCCTGAGATATGGCTGCAGCAAGGGGAAGCAACCCTGCCTGAGCCAAAGTGGTGTACATGCTCATGAACTACACCAGAGTCTCCTAAAGTGCCGGAGTAGTAGTTGTAGTAGGCGTATCAGGTGCCTGGACTCCGGCTGGAACTGCTGGTGATACCTCGGCGGCAGCTCGCGCAGGTGCTCTGGCTACACCACGTGTGCGTCCTCGGCCTCTACTCCGGACATAGCCTCTGACAGCTGTAGTAGGGGACACAGGTGCCTGATCATCTCGGGTAGCACGTGTCCTCACCATCTGTGAGAGAATAGAAGACAAAAGTTTAGAATTGTGATGTCAAAATATCGCACGACAAGGAAATCAAATGAAGTGGAAATTTTCCTAACAGTCACATAGCCTCTCGTATATAAGTACAGACATCTCTGTACCGATCAGCGAGACTCTAATAAACCGGATTGTGATCCATGACTCCTATGAACCTTGATACCAACTTATCACGACCCTAGTTCGCCCTCCGTGAACTTTCATGACGGCACCTAGTCTTTATGACTAGGTAAGCCTAACAAATATGGAACATAAACAAAACTTGCGGAAGAAATAATCAAAAAGCCAAAAATAACCGAAGGAAAACAATAGTTAAAATGCCGTTCAGCATGTACAACACAACTTCTCAGAATCTAATACACTATCCCAAAACACAGAAACTCACGGAGCCTATGGATATCTAACAATATCAAACTCCACAATATCTAACAAGGAAAAAAAATATAGAAGGGCAAATGTTTAAAAGCTATAATAGAAAGGGACTCCTCGGTCTGCGGACGCGGCAGATGTACCTCAAAGTCTCTAGAGTAGTTGTCTCGCCTCACGGGTGGTAGGACTGAATCAACGTACCTGGATCTGTACATGAGAAACAAGCACAGAAAGGGCATGAGTACACCACAACGGTACTCAGTAAGTGCCAAGCCTAACAGAGCATGGAACAGAGCAGTATAATAAGTTTTATAGTATGGAACAAAGCAGTATAATAAATACAACAATAATTGTAACACGAATGAAAATATAGCAATAACTACTACACAAGCAAAGTAAACATGGAGGGAAAATATGGCTAAGCACAAAGAAAGCAACCGGGGATCTCCCAGGATACCGTCCTGTAGTCCCAAATATAAATATCCAGTGGATCTCCTGGGATACCGTCCCGTAGTCCAACTCATAATGCAAGGGGATCTCCCGGAATACCGATCCATAGTCCTAAAGGTAAATACTCAATACAAGGGGAATCTACCGGGTGCAGTCCCATAGTTCCAATGTATATGTGCAAGGGGTCTCCCGGAATATCGTTCCATAGTCCCAAAGTAAAACACGCAGCAACAACGCAAGGAAATACTCAAATAAGCTCAATTTCGTACGAAGTATAACAGGTAATTCTAGCCTAACATGCTTCACGTAATGTATTTTAGTCAGTTTAAGAAAATAAGCAATTAAGTCAACAAAACATGTTTTTTCTAAGCTAACAACAGGCTAAATTTGCAAGTAGTATAAAATAGGAAAAACTAGCACAATTGAAATAACTTAAAGAAAACAGATTTTCAACAATTAGCTCAAGTATGCACTTGTCATCACACGTACAAGGTATTTCAATTATCAAATATACAAAATCCTAAGGGGAAGGTCCCCCACACAAGGTTAGGCAAGCCACTTACCTCAAACCGGCTCAAAATCAACCTGAGACCACGTTCTTGCCACGAGTGCTCGACTCCAAATGGTCCAAATCTATTCAATTAAATTGCATAATGTAAATAACACTTCAGGTAACAGATTCTACAATTAAATTCTAACCTAATACGTGAAATTAGGTAAAATGACCAAAACACCCCTCGGGCCCATGTTGCGGAATCAGGTAAAATTTACATTTTCAGAATCCTCACAATCTCACGAGTCTAACCATACCAAAATTATCCCAATCCGATGTCATATCGCCAATCAAAACTCAAATTCTTGTTCTAAGAACTTTCCCCCAATTTTCATACAAATTACGAAAATTAAATGATGAATTCATGTTTAGATTAATGGGTTAAAAGCAAAAAGGAGTTAAGGATCATTACCCAATCAATATCTTTGAAAATCCCTCAAAACCTCGCTCAAATCCGAGCTCCCAAGCTTTAGTTTTCACAAAAAATGGCTAAACCCTCGACTTTGAAATTTTATATTCTGCCCAGACGAGTTCTTCTTCGCGAATGCGAGACTACTACCGCGAACGGGATGCACAAAAAAAATCTACTATACAACTTCCTCTTTCGCGAATGCGAGGTCCACTCGCGAACGCATAGCTTACACTGGCAGACCCTACGCGAACGCGAAGACCAACTGGTCCATGCCTTCACGAACGCGGGACATCATCGCGAATGCGAAGCATGATTCAGCTACTTCAGCCAGAAGCTCTATGCGAACGTGAGATCCTCTAGCGAATGCAATGAATGTTTTCTCTGCAACACAATGTCGGAAAATCTGCAATCTTTCAAGTCAAAAAATGGTCTTGAGAATCCGAAACACACACGAGGCCCCCGGGACCTCAACCAAACCTACAAAACATATCCCATATCTTCATTCAAACTTGCTCCAACCATCGGAACGCTCAAAACAACATCAAAACACCTATTTTTCATTGGATTCATGCCTAAGTATTTCTAAAACTCTAAAAACACGCTTTTGATCAAAACGTCTATCAAACCTCGTCCGAATGACCTGAAATTTTGCACAAACGTCACATTCAATAGTATGGAGCTACTGCAACTTCCGATATTCCATTCCGACCCTCAGATCAAAATCTCACTATCGAACCGGAAACTTAAAAATTTCAACTTTCGGCATTTCAAGCCTGAAATAGCTACGGACATCCAAAACACAATCCGAACACGCTCGTAAGCCCGAAATCACCCAACGGAGCTAGCGGAACCATCAGATTTTTATTCTGAGGTTGTCTTCACATAGTTCCGACTACAGTCAACTTTCCAATACTTAAGCTCTCATTTAGGGACTAAGTGTCCTAAAACTCTCCGAAACTCAAAACCGAACGTCCCGGCAAATTAAAATAGCAGAAATAAACTCAGGGAAAGCAGATAATAGGGGATCGGGGCGTTATTCTTAAGACGACCGGCCAGGTCGTCACAATATTTTACTCTATAGTATCATACTATTATTTCTAGGATCAGATAGCTCCTTTCAATAAAAAAATACTTTATTTTCTGTTTTTAATTAGTATCACTAGTTATATTAAGCACTACTACTATTTTAATTTTTATATACTTTCTTTTTGGTGTCACCACTACTATTTTAGGAACTAATTTTGATTTTCTTTCAACAAAAAAAAACTATGCTATAAGGATTTTAGGTAGTTTATGACCCGCTCTTCAACAAAAGAGTTGGCGAATTACGACCCAGAAATTGAAAAATCTCTTCGATTGTGCAGGAAAGGACAAACACCATCTCCTCAAAGTATAGCTTGTGAAGAAATGGAGAACGAAGAACTTAACAACAACCAACTCCCGCCACATCAAATAGAAGAGATTATGCAAAGCCAGATCATTTTAAAGGAGAATCAAGTGTGAGGAGACCACCAATTGCAGCAAACAACTTTGAAATCCGCACATGCTTGATTCAAACCATTCAACAGCCATGGCCATTTACTTGTGATGCAAGTAAAGATCTTCACACCCATTTAATTGATTTTCTTGAATTAGTTGAAACTTGCAGGTATAATAGGGTCACAACAAATGCTATTAGGTTGCGGCTTTTTCCTTTTTCATTAAAAGGTGAAGCCAAAACATGGGTGTGAAGTCTACCAAGAGTTTCCACTACAATATGGGACCAAATGACCCAAATATTTTTTAATAAATATTTTCACCTGCAAAAACATTTAAAATGAAGCAAGAAATCAATACTTTTATGCAGACAGATTTTGAATCTGTATACCAGGCATGGGAAAGATTAGCAGCAATGTTATGAAAATTCCCACAACATGGCATCCAAGACCCTGACATTTTATATATTTTTTATTACGGTCTTAAACCCTCTGCTAGAAATGTAATTTATGTAGCATCAGGAGGATCAATAATGGGAAAAACTACTATAGAAGCAATGCAATTGCTTAATGAGATTTCGGAAAATGCTTTTCAATGTCCCTCAGATAGAATGATTATCAAGAAAACAACAGGAGTAAATCAAGCCGAAGCTTTGAATTCATTGACACAACAAATTGTGACCTTAACACAAAAAGTTGAGGCTTTTCAGGTAGGTGCTCACACATCATCCTAGCTTGAGAATTGTGATGTTCGTTAAGGTAATCATCCTAACTTCTAGCAGCAGGTATCATTTATCAAATATCTGACAGTCCATGGGTAAGTCATGTACAAGTAGTACCAAAGAAAGGAGGTATGACAATAATAAAAAATAAATATAATGAACTCATGCCTACTAGAACAGTCACAGGATGGAGAGTCTGTATTGATTACAGATGACTTAATGGTTCCACAAGCAAAGATCATTCTCCTTTGCCTTTATTGATCAAATGCTTGAAAGAGTTGCAGGCCATGATTTTTACTATTTTCTTGACCGATATTATGGGTATAATCAGATACCAATTGCTCCAGAAGGTCAGGAGAAAACTACATTCACATGCCCCCAAGGTACGTATGCTTACCAAAGAATGCCATTTGGACTATGCAATGCTCCTGCTACATTTTAGCGTTGCATGTCGGCAATTTTCTCATATATGACTAAAAAGTTTCTTGAAATATTTATGGATGATTTCATACTTTTTGGTAAGACATTTGAAGATTGTCTCTATCATTTATCTTTGGTGCTTAAAAGATGTGAAGAAACAAACTTAGTTCTTAATTGGGAAAAATGTCATTTCATGGTAACAGAGAAAATTGTTTTAGGACATAAAATTTCTGCTAAAGGGATAGAGGTTGATAAGGCTAAAAATGATCTTATAGAAGGATTACTCCCTCCTACCACTATTAAAGGAATTAGAAGTTTCTTAGGGCATGCATGTTTTTATAGAAGGTTTATAAAGGATTTTTTAAAAATCTCAAAACCTCTGACTAGCCTACTGATGAAAGATGTGATGTTTGAATTATCAGATAATTGCAGAAAAGCATTTGAGATTCTCAAGAAACAATTGACTAATGCTCCAATTATTGTTTCTCCTGACTGGAGCCAGCCTTTTGAAATAACGTGTGATGCAAGTGATACCGCAGTAGGAGTGATACTGGGACAAAAGAGAGACAAGATTTTCAGGCCTATTTACTACGCTAGTAGAATACTTAATGAAGCTCAAAAGAATTATGCTACAACTGAGAAGGAACTACTAGTAGTAGTATTTGCGTTTGACAAATTTCGTTCCTATTTGATAGGAACAAAGGTTACAATTTATACTGATCATGCATCTTTAAAGTACCTCTTAGCAAAGAAATATGCTAGACCCATATTGCTAAGATGCATACTCTTTTTGCAAGAATTTGATCTTAAAATAAAAGATCAAAAAGGTTCTGAGAATCAGGTAGCTGATCATTTGTCTCGTCTGGAAAATCCTCCTACTGAGGTAGAAGATATCAAAGAGGGATTTCCCGATGAACATATATTTTCTGTCATAACCGTTATAAGTCGGCCACCTTGGTTCGCTGATATTGCCAACTATTTGGCTGGAGGATGGATTCCAAAAGATCTTTCTTAGAACAAAAGAAAAAACTTAAAAAAGAATCAAGACATTATTACTGGGAAGATCCTTACTTTTTAAAATTATGTGCAGATGACATAATCAGGAGATGTGTGCCGGAGACAGAAATGAACAACATCTTAAGTCACTGCCATGATGGGGCTATAGGAGGACACTATGGGGGAAGAAAGATAGCAGCTAAAATACTTGATGTTGGATTTTTCTAGCCTACTCTATTAAATTATACAAGGAATTATGTCGCCACTTACGATAAATACCAGAGAATCGGTAACATTTCAAAAAGGGACGAAATGCCTCTTAACTCTATTTTTGTGTGTGAAATCATTGTTGTTTGGGGCATTGAGTTTATGGGTCCTTTTCCTCCTTCAAACGGCTATGAATATATTTTGGTAGTTGTTGACTATGTTTCAAAATGGGTAGAAACAATTGTTACTAGAAAAAATGATGCTCTTATTGTTTGTGCTTTTCTCAACAAAAATATTTTTTTTAGATTTGAAACTCCACGAGTTATAATAAGTGATCAAGGAACTCATTTTATAAATAGACAATTTGCTAGTTTGTTACTAAAATATGGAGTAACTCATAAAACATGAAACCTATATCATGCTCAAATAAGAGGGCAAGTAGATGTTTCCAACAGAGAATTAAAAAGAATTTTAGAAAAAATTGTTAGTTCTTCTCGAAAAGATTGGTCTTTAAAGTTGGATGATGCTTTATGGGCTTACAAAATTGCTTATAAAACTCCCATAGGCACGTCTTCTTATAGTCTAGTTTTTGGGAAAACTTATCATTTACCTGTGGAATTAGAACATAAAGCATATTGGGCTATAAAATTGTTAAATCTAAACTTGCCAAATGCAGGTAAAAAATATTTATTGCAGCTTGATGAGTTGGAAGAGTTCAGGCTTACAACATATGAAAATGCTAAATTGTAAAAGGAAAGGACAAAACAATAGCATGACAAGCTCATACGCCATAAAGATTTTAATGTTGGAGATCATGTTTTGTTGTACAATAGCCGATTGAGATTATTTCCAGGAAAGTTTAAGTCACGCTGGACAGGACCATATACAGTAATAGGAGTGACCCCGTATGGTGCCATTGAAGTACAACATGCAGATGGGGGAGACAAATTCAAAGTAAACGGTCATCGTTTGAAGCCTTATATTAGTAGATTCTTCGACAAACAAGCTTCAACAATCCTTTTTGCGTAATTTTTAAAATAAGTCGAGCTGGCGACGTTAAACTCAGAACTATTTTCTTCCCCTCTCTTTAATCGTTTAAGTAATTATTAGTAGTAACATATAATATTTTCTTTTAGTAAATATATATATATATATATGCGCATGTTGTATGTATTAATATATTTTGCCATGATAAAGAAACACTCCCATTATTTCAACAATGAAAGTTTTCTCCTGTCGTGAAAAAGAACATTTTCTTTGTCATAATCTTGTCTTTGTTATATGAGAGAAACCTTGAGAAGCCAAGAAAAAGGACATGAGGCCAGAATCAAAAAACAATCTGGGAAGATCCTTTATCTCCTTTTCCTTTTAATTTATTTGTCATGAGGACATGACATTATTTAAGCAAGGGGTAAAGGAATATGTTAGTTATATATGTGTTTCTTTTAGGTTTTTTTTTTCCGGTTAAATATAAAAAAAACTATATTTTACAACTGAAAAATGCGTTTTTAGTAAAACTATAAATTTTATTTTAAAAAAAAACATAAAATAATTGAGTTGTCTTATTCTTAAGGCAACTTATTTCATGTACTTCCATGGATTTCTTGTTCAGTTCTCTTTCATGGTCGTAATATTTTGAATTGAATATTTTTTAGTACTTTTAGTTGTTTTAACTTGTTTTGGTAAATAAGTTGGCTAAACATGATTTGACTTGAAAAGAATGACACTTAGAAAATACGAATTTGATTAAGTATCATTCATGGGTTTTATGATCACTTTTCTAAGCTCATGCTAAGTTGTTGGTGATTGAAACCATAGTTTTCATTGGCCCAAGTGTATTGTGCGGTTAGCTTGTATTGTCTATTTCTCCTGCTTATCTGAAAATCTAGAACTTGCCTTGAATGTGGATTGAGACGAAATTTTAGGCAGATCTTTGAGTAAATAAATGAACGCACGCCTTCTTTGTTGAGCCATAGCCTAAATTGACTTATCTTAATGATTTTTATCCCTAATTAGCCCAGTTGAGCCTAAATAAATTATCTCTTATTTTGTTGGTCGTCATGCTTTAACCCTTTGCCTATTTGTTGTTATGACTTGTTCTTTGTTCACCCAATTCCCTTTTGGGTACCTTAAGAGTTGATTTGGATATAAAAATTTGGGCATAACGTGTAATTGTAAAAATAATTGGTGAAATAATAATTGTTTGAGGTTGTCAATCGTTTGAGATGCTGTTTTAAAAAAAAATAGTTGCTTCTAAATTTCCAAAAAAAATAATAAATAGCAGCAAAGAAAAGTTGGCGACTCCATAAAAAAAAATGAATGGGATGAAACAAAACAAAGGTTTATTATTTCAATGAGATGAAAGGCAATTGTACTTAAGAAATAAAATTAATGTGTAGTGCCTATAGGGAATTTGAGTCACTATTATCTATATGTATTCTACTCATCTCTAAGCCTACTTTACAACCTTGCAAAAGTCCTATATGATCTTAACTCAGAGACTCCTATATTAGTGGAAAACCATGATAGTCTAGCTTATGGTTATTTCCAGTAGCTCGAGGTACTTCTTTGTTGAGAGTGAGCACATTTTTTACCTATGCCCTTCTTTGATCCTACGTCTATATATTATGTGATATATGGGCATCTCTCTTCATTCAGTGTGACACACTTGGGATTAGAAAATATTATGATTTCAGTTCTCAATAGGTGAATATGAGTACAGCTGAAAATTGTTTGAACACGTGGATTGGTCTTAGTCAATTCTTCTCTATCAAAACATTTCATGATTTCACTTAAGTGTTTAGTTACTATGTTCATTTGTTTTGTTTTCTCGAGGATGAGTAAAGGTTTACGTATGGGAGAACTTGATTAGTGTATTTTAGCAGATGTTAACCACATACCTTCTCTCATAAAAAACATATAAATTATCATGTTTCCTCCATATTCTTAACTTAATTTTGCAGGAATAATTATAGAAGAATTATTGTGCGCAACATGAAAAAAGAAATATAAATATTCAAAAAAATACAACAAAGAAGTGTAAGATCGAGCTATGACTCATTACTGCCGTGACAATGCACCAAGTCTCCATTTGCCATTATGAAATCTAAACTTAGAATTGTAGAATTCTCATCTCTGTAAATTTAAAATCTAAACTTGCCATTGAAATCTAGCACCAAATCAAGAATTCAAATTCGCATATTTGCAAATGCAAAATCTAGATTTGCCATGAAAATCTAGCACCAAATCGAGAAGTCATCATGAAATTTTCTTATATAAGAAGATGTTGCCGATCAGAAGAGAATGGCAGTAGAGAGAAAGCTTGGAGCTAGAAGTTTAAATCCAAATTCTTAATAAGCTTCTCTACTTTATTTCTCTCATTAGTATCGAGTTATCTTTTCTTTTAAATCACAATAGTAGTTTAGTTGTTGTTTCTAAATAAATTCCAGTGTAGGAAATTACTCTAGTTCCTGCATTTAATTAAATAGGGGGAATTATTCTTCTTGAATATTTCTTTATATTTTCTTATTTAATGGACAAGAATATTTCCATTGTTAGTACTAGTTCCAGTATGGAGTAACTTTTCTTGTGTTGGGAGAAATATGGATCTTAATATTTCTATATAATAGTAGATATTATTACTTAAATTCACATGCCTGACTAGAATTTATTTAACTTTTTTCTGCTTTTACAGTTAGATGTTATTTAATTAATTAACATCTATCTATCTTGTACTACATATTAACTGTTGATTAATTTTGTAATCGAGAGAGGCGGAAGAAATAATATAGTTAAATGTAGTATTGGTAAATACTAATATTTATTCAGTAACATCTATCTCTTTTATGTTATAATTAATTTTACTTTTATTTATAATCGAGAGAGGCGAATGGTGTAATAATCAGTTATAACAAGTAGGGTAACCGAAAGAGACTTACTATCAAGAGCATGTTTTAGTTCAATCATATATTTCTTGTTCTTTAGTATTACTATTTTGATGATTAATTTGTATAACCAAGAGGAGTACAATTAATTATTCAACTTGAGTAATAATATATATTTGTAATCGTGAGAGGCATTTATACATTTTTGAGAAATAGAAATTGAAGAATAATAATTCTACTATATAATAGAAATATTAAGTGAAGTGAAGATCCCAACACCTTTTTATTATATTTGTGAAAAATAAAATATTTTCTATTGCTCTATTCATGCATTTTAGTTAGTTAATTTACAACTCAACTCTTTCTAATTTCTCAAATAGTAATTAAAACATGAAACGTATGTAGAATAGATAAATCAATCTCGGTGGGTTCGAAATCTTTCTATACTATTATTTGACAGAGTACGAGTTTGAATTTTATATATGCTAGACACTCGTCATGGAGCATCCTCCTCTCAGAAATCTTGGTGAGCCTCTTCTTCTTCCAGGGGTTATGAAATATATCTTTTGCTATAAATTACCACTTTTTGAGGTATAGCCGGGGCCTTGTTTCCGGCATTATCATAATTCTCTTTTGTATCTTTAGAGGCTCCATTGACGTTTGTGTGGGTTATGTACGTGCATTGGATGAGTCTGTAGACTATGTTGTAATTCTAAACTCTTGTTCCTCTAAACTGTAACTATATGAAATTTTCAAAACTTAACTATGGTTTAAAGGCTGTAATTTAAAATGAACTACCAATGTTATATGTATGATTTGTCCTACTTTCTAATTAAACGAAAGCATGGTTTCTTTATCAAAGGGAGTTGGTTAGAAGGTGTCCAAAAGTCTTGCTCATTTGGGTTCACTCGATTGAGTACCGGTCGGGCCTCCCGAGGTTGGGGCGTGACAATCTTGGTATTAGAGCCTAAGGTTTTAAAGTGTCGTAGGATGTCTGAGGGCCGTGTCTAGTAGAGTCTTTCTTATCGGTGTATAGTCGACCACATCTATAAGTTGGAGGCTACTTGGGCATTTAGGAATAGCACCTTTCTTTGATATTCTGGATCGTGCAGCAAAAATAATTATGAAACTATTCCTCCTCTAACTAGTGCATTCCTTCAACTTTAAGTACATGGCACCATAGAAGAAAGCAAGAAGTGGCTAGGTAGCCAATGTTGCCCCAGAAGCAGAACTTGATTCCGTAATTGATGATGCGGGTGATAACCCGAGGGGTGAGGACATTCCCTCGACTACTACACTACCTGGTTCTACTACACCAGTTCCTACATTTGCCAAGGGAGCTACTATCCCTCCCACTAATATTCCTGTTCCGCCTCCAGCTCCAGCCCCAGCCCAAGCTTCCGGTTCTAGTATTTCTAATGGGGATCTTACGGGAGCTATCTAGATGTTGACTCAGCTAGTGGCCTCTCAGGCCTAGAGGTCAAATGTTTCACCCACTTCATCTAGCTAGCAAGGGGATTCCACCAGTTCTAGAGTGAACAAATTTCTTCTGCTAGACCCTCCAGTGTTTACTGGTTCAAATCCAGAAGAGGACCCCTAGGATTTTATTGATGAGATGCACAAGACCCTCAGGGTTATGCGTGCAATTGAGATAGAGGGAGTAGAGTTGGCTGCCTACTATCTGAGAGGTGTGGATTATTCATGGTTTGAGTTGTAGGAAGATTCCCGTGAGGAGGAGAGCCCTACGGCGAGGTGGAGCGAGTTTGCCGACGCCTTTGTAGATCATTTCCTACCTACTAAGACAAGGGCAGCCCCGTTCAGCAAAATTTGAGAATCTAGAGCAAGATAGTAGGAGTGTGTCGGAGTACCACATTGAGTTTGCCCACCTGTCCAAATATGCTATTCACATGTTGCTCACAGTGGAGGCGAGGGTGCACCAGTTTGTTCAGGGCCTTAATACTTTGACTATTAGTGAGGCTTCTACATCTTCCTTGAATTCTGACATGAATTACGGAAAGATGGTGGCATTTGCTCCGGCCATAAAGAATAGTAGATTGAAGAACAAGATGAAGAAAGAGGGTAAAAACAAGGCCCGATCTACGGGTAACATGGGAGAGTCACTAAGTGGGGGAATATCAGCTTTTAGGGAGGATCATCAGGGCTATCCCAATCTGTTGCACAGTCTTTGGCCAGTGCACTACCATCAGGGCCGATCCAGCAGCAACAATGTAGTTGTTTTAGGCCCAGTCAAGTTAACAAGGGGCCCCACCAGTAGGGTCGGTCAAGAGGGAGATCCCAGCAGCAGCAGAGGTCCCCGTGCCCCAAGTGCGGGAAGATGCACTCATGGATTTGCTACATGGAGTTACCCATATGCTATGGATGTGGGATCAGGGGCCAAATTCAGAGACATTGTCGTGTATCCCGCTAGGGTGCGGGTAGGGGCACATCACACCCATCCAGTCCAGCAGGTGCTACATCTTCAGCACCCTCTCCAGCTCGAGTTGCTCCAGCACCCGTGGGACGTGGTGCAACTAGGGGTAGTGCATAGAGTTCTGGAGGACCCAGCCGGTTCTGTGCTATGAGTGGACGCCAGACTGCAGAAGCTTCCCCTGATGTTGTTACATGTATTCTGACTGTCCATACTCATGATGTGTATGCACTTATTGACCCTAGTTCCACCTTGTCCTATGTTACCCCTTATGATTCCATGGAATTTGGGATAGAACCGGAACAACTTCATGAGCCATTCTTAGTGTCTACTCCGGATGGTGAGTCTATTACGACTGCATGACTTTATAGAGGTTTTGTTGTTACAGTACATGGTATAGATACCATGGTCGATCTTATTGAATTAGGGATGGTCGATTTTGATATAATAATTGGAATGGATTGGCTTTATTCGTGTTTTTCCAAACTTGATTGTCGGACTAGAACAGTGAGGCTTTAATTTCCATATGAGCTCATTATTGAATGGAAGGGACATAATGTAGTGCCAAAAGGTCGGTTTATTTCTTACCTTAAGGCCTCAAATATGATCAAGAAGGGGTTTATCTATCATTTAGTCCTGGTTACAGACACTGATGCCAAGGTGTCTAGCCTTGAGTCCGTGCCAGTTGTGAATGAATTTCAAGATAAGCTCCCTGGGATCCCACCAGACAGGGAGATTGATTTTGCGATCGACGTGATGCCGTGCACACAACCTATAGAATGGCACAGGCAAAATTGAAGGAACAATTGAGGGATTTTTCAGAGAAGGGTTTCATCTAGCCGAGTGTGTCATCGTGGGGTGCATCGGTCTTGTTTGTAAGAAAGAAAGATAGGTCGCTACAGATGTGTATTGACTACTAGAAACTCAACAAAGTCACAATCAAGAATAAATACCCCATACCAAGGATAGATGATTTGTTTGAGCAATTGCAAGGTGCTAAGTGCTTCTCAAATATTGACTTGCATTCCAGGTATCATCAATTGAAGATAAGGGAGCAAGATATTCCAAAAATAGCTTTGAGGGCACAGTATGGGCACTTTGAATTTCTGGTGATATCATTCGGGCTGACAAATGCCTCAGCAATTTTCATGGATCTTATGAATCGAGACATCAAGCCTTTTCTAGACTCCTTTGTGATAGTGTTTACTAACAATATTCTTGTGTATTCCTTAAGTTGGGAGGACCATGTTGGCCATCTCAGGGCAGTTCTGCAGACTCTTTAGCAACACCAACTTTATGCAAAAAATTTGAAATGTGAATTTTGGCTTGAATCTAGCACGTTCTTGGGTCATGTCGTCTCCAAGGAAGGAATTACGGTTGATCCTCAAAAGATTGCAGCAGTAAAGAATTGGCCTAGACCTATCACTCCAATAAAGATTCGCAGTTTATTGGGTTTGGCCGGGTACTACAGAAGATTTGTGGAGGGATTTTCTACTTTTGCCTCTCCATTGACTAAATTGGCACATAAAGCAGTTACATTCCAGTGGTCTGATGCTTGTGAAAGGAGCTTCCGGGAATTGAAATCAAGATTGAGTACATCGCCAGTATTGACCCTACCAGAGGCTACAAAGGGATTTGTGGTATATTGCGATTCTTCAAGGATCGAGCTTAGGTGTCTGTTATTTCAACATGGCAAGGTTATAGCCTACGCTTCTAGGCAACTCAAGAATCATTAAAAAACTATCCAACCTATGACTTAGAGCTTGCGGCAGTGGTGTTTGCACTAAAGATTTGGCGACATTATTTGCGCGGGGTCCATGTAGATGTATATATGGACCACAAGATCCTTCAATATATCTTCAAACAAAAGGAGTTGAATCTGAGATAGAGAAGATGGCTAGAGTTACTCAAGGACTATGATATTGATATTCTCTATTGCCTGGGAAAGGCCAATGTTCCGGCGGATGCTCTTAGCCGGAAATCTATGGGAAGTTTGGCTCACTTGAAGGTATATCAAAGGTCGTTGGCCAGGGAGGTTCACCAGTTGGCTAGTCTTGGAGTTCGTCTTGCGGACTCCAGTGAAGGGGGAGTAATTATGCAGAATAGGGCTGAATCGTTGCTTGTAGCGGAGGTTAAAGAAAAGCAATACAACGATCCATTGATAGTGCATCTGAAGGAGGGGATTCATGAAAACAAGACCATAACTTTTTCCTTTGGTATGGATTATGGTACCCTACTGTACCAAGGTCACCTATGTGTTCCAAATATTGACGGTATTCGGGAAAGGATCATGGTAGAAGCTCACACTTCTAGGTATTCCGTACACCCAACTTCTACAAAAATGTATCATGATCTCAAGGAAGTTTATTGGTGGAATACCATGAAAAGGGATGTGGCGGACTTTGTGGAAAAATGTTCAAACTGTCAGCAAGTGAAGGCCGAACATCAAAGGCCTGGTGGATTGGATCATAGCATAAAAATTCCAATGTGGAAATGGGAATTGATCAATATGGATTTTGTGGTATGGTTACCGCGCACTCTGCGCAAGTTTGACTCAATTTGGGTAATCGTGGACTGACTCACAAAATCAACACACTTCTTGCCAGTCAAATCTACCGACACAGCGGAACAATATGCTTAGTTGTATATCAAAGAAATAGTCAGGTTGCATGACACTCTAGTCTCAATCATTTCAGATCAAGGTGCTCCGTTCACGACCAACTTTTGGAAGAAATTTCAACAAGGTTCGGGTACGCAGGTATTCTTAGTACAACTTTCCACCCCCAGACCGACGGGCAAGCGGAGCGGCCTATTCAAACGCTTGAAGACATGTTGCATGATTGTGTTCTTGTTTTCAAAGGTAGCTGGGATGATCATTTGCCACTCATAGAGTTTGCTTAAAATAACAGCTTCCATGCTAATATCCAGATGGCACCATTTGAGGCGTTGTATGGTAGGAGATGTAGGTCTTATATTGGGTGGTTCAAGGTTGGAGATGCTGAATTGATAGGGCCGGACCTTGTGGATCAGGCTATGGAGAAAGTCAAGATTATTAAGGAGAGGCTGAAAACTGCTCAGAGTCGCCAAAAGTCTTATTCTAACATCCGTCGCAGGTTCATTCTTATATGTCTTTAGTTAATGTTGACTTATTGTTATGTTACAGTTCCACCTTACATACTCGGTACATTATTCGTATTGACGTCCCTTTGTTGGGGATGCTACATTCATGCCTGCAGGTATAAGTAATCAATTTGACGAACAATCATAATAGACGAGGTTGGCAATTATCGAAGGATCGGTAAGACTCCACCTCATTTGGAGTGTAGCCGAGTCCATAAGTCATCGTGTCAAAGTTTTGCTGCATACTTATGGGTAGGCCGGTACCCTATCCCATTTGATGTCAAATAATGTTAGAGGCTTTGTAGGCAAAGGTTCATTTTATACAGCAGGTCAGAGGCCTTAATGGCATTCATGTTTTAAGAACGATGGTTCGCTGATACAATGTTTGCCCACTTATAGTTATACATTATGAGTTGTGGCCATGTTGGCCCATGATAATTAAAGAAAAAAATGAATCACAGAGTCGTTTGCTCGAGCCAATACGACATCGAGTGCTAGCCATGCCTCCACAGGTTTGGGGAATGATAATGACCTCATCTCATCCAACACGACTACTCTAGTGACATGACACATCAATACGATCTAAAGCCACAATCTGTGTAATCCGTGCACCAATAAGCAACAATTCAAATTGGGTTGAGTACATTTGGATTGATTCTTATTGGTGCACGGATTGCACATATTGTGGCTTTAAATCGTATTGATGTGTCATGTCACTAGAGTAGTCGTGTTGGATGAGATGAGGTCATTATCATTCCCCAAACCTGGGGAGGCATTGTTGGCACCCGGTGCCGCACTAGCCCGAGCGAACCACTCTGAAATCTTTTTTTTTGTAACTATCATGGGCCATCATGGCAACAACTCGTAATGTATAACTATAAGTTGACAAACACTATATTGCTGAGCCATTTTTCTTAAAATATGAATACATATGAGCCATAAAGGCCTCTGACATACTATACAAATTAAACCTCTATCTACAAAGACTCTAAGATTATTCGACATCAAATAGGATAGGGTACCAACCAACCCATAAGTCTGTAGAAAACTTCTGATACGATGACTCATAGACTCGGCTGCATTCCGGATAAGGTGGAGTCTTACCAATCCTTCGTTGAAGCCAATCTCATCTATTATGAGGGCTTATCAAACTGATTGTCTATACCTACGGGCATGAAACGCAGCATCCCCAGGAAAAAGCAACATCAGTACGAATAATGTACCGAGTATGTAAGGCACATAAATAAGTACATAACAGACATGGAAGAAATATAGATTAAATGACTCAGCTTGTAAGTCTGGATAACTCTGTATATATCTAATACTTATAGTATCATGCATATGCATATTAATATCATGTCGTTCATAGGCACATATTTCATTACATCATCAGGCCTCCGAGGGCATCCCATCATATCATCTCAGCCACAGTGGGCAAAATCATTAACGTATACCAGTTGATCAGGTGGTGGTGCATATATAACGTCGTAACCTTTTCACATAACCTATATACATATACACGCGTATATAATGCCTTCTGGTCACGGGTCAGTGTAAATGAATGCAATGCATGAAATGCATAAGAAATACATCAATAATATTTTCTTGGAATGCCATAAAAATCAATATAAAGAAAAGAAAGTGTTACGCCCCGCAGTATTACGTTGATGTTATGCTCTGCAATGATATATTACGATGATGTTACCCTCTGCTGTAATATGTTACGATAAAGTTACACTTCACAGTATTAAGTTATGACAGTATTGCACCCAACAATATTACACTACTATGATGTTACGCTTTGCAGTATTAAGTTACGACAGTGATGCACCCAACAATATTACATTATGGCGATGTCATGCTTCGCATTATAAAGTTACAACGATATTGCACCCTGAAGTATTGTACGTTAAATTTTTCGTAATGTAATTGACATCAATCCATGTAAAATATTATTTGGAGATTATAAGGAATATGCTATTTCACAAATAATTGGTAAATTCATGAAGGTGAAAAGGGGAGCAAGTCAAAGAAAATGAATTTTGTCCAAGTTTGGCATGTTGGGGTAAAATACAGCCTAAGCTAAAATCCCTGGTATTTATGGACTGGTGTCATACAAGTTACTACATGACCATGCTAGTAAGGTGTATAAGATGTGTTAAAAGTGAGTAGTATTTAAGTAATTCGAGATAATTCTTAATTACGTGGATAATTGGCTAATTATTGGATTAGTGCAGATTAATGAGTTGATTAAAGAATTAGGTGGACGATTTTTGGATAAGACTAATAACCATTTAGGTTGAAGCCATATAGGTCTTGAATGCTGACTCTTAATTTTATATGAAAGATGGCAAAGATTGGAGAAATTAGTGGTCAACTAAGCCATAAAGTGGGGCCAACTCCCAAATGTTAAGAAAACCTTTCCAAATTTATTTTCTAGTCTCTACAATGACATTAAAACTTCCGGAACTCAATCAAATATATTAGCAATGTGAATTTTGCTACAAAAATCCCATGAGACTACGTTTTGTTATAGCAACTAGAATTTTTGATTATAAAGGAGTACGGTGCAATCTTTCTCAAGAATATCATACAGATTTTCCCCTACTTTAATCCATCGATACGTGTTGTCGCAATTAACGGGTGTTAAAGGGATTGTCAAGAGAATCGGTTTAGGTATTTTAAGGCTATCCCTTCTTTCTTTTCTGATCCCGTAATTATTGCTACCTTCTGTCATGCAGCCTGTACGACTATGTCCTTGTACCACTACCTATGAAACTCTTTTCTCATATTTCCTCCAGATTTTTGCTAATCTCTAGGCTGACTTTGTGAATATATAGAGAACTATGACAATTTGTCCCTCTAGGCATCTGTAGGCGTACTGAAGTCCTTCATGTGGTACTTTTTTCGAACATATGTCTATTGCTATATTTTGTTTCATAGCCTCAGTTATCTATCCTTATGAATTTATTGTATCTAGGTAGGTCATACTATACCATAACACTTACTTCAGTTTGTCATTACCGAGGTTTGCTACCCAACTCTAGGTTACTCTCTCGTAGCTTAACCTATATGTATAAATCTAAGTCCTTTAATACTTCCTCATTATTGTTCATCTTAAGAATGACAACCTAATCTCCTCTCACACGTTTTAACTTTTATCCATCCACTGTCGATTCAACTTAATGTGTATCTTAATCTACGACTCATAACTTGAAACCTCTTACGTAATACATTGTCACTAGGGCTCACGTCTCATCGGGGAACATCTTAAGTGATTTGCTTGATCCACTTAGGGGTGATACTATACTTCAATAATCGTATTTCATAGCATCCCAACATGATTCATCTTATGGGGGTATTCTAATCCTGTGCAATTCATAAAATCCATTCTCTTCTAAATTCTCCTAGTCTTAAACTCCTCTGAGTTCACTCATGCTATACTGAGCTTTTTATAACCTATGGAAACCTTCAGCTCTCTTGTTGTGATGGATTTAATCCCGAGGACTTACCTATTCTAGTCACCTTGTCACTCACCTTTTCTTATTCTTACTTCTGTCCACCTAAAACCTTGTTGCTCTACCATACTTTAGTTTGCGACCTATACATATCTATTTATGGTACTCACAACCTTCCTTTCACTTTCTAGCACCATACATTCCTTATGTTATTCTGGAACCTCTAGCAAAACATCATGCTATCTTTAGCTCTTCTGTACTCTCTTAACTAGACCTCTTAATACCTAGAAACCATATGGTGGAAGATATGCTAATAATGACACAACTATCATTTATGGATACTGAATCACGACGTTTGTAGCCTCTATTGTAAGTCTGGACTATTACCAAGGTTCTGCACTTGAGTATCCTGTACCTTCATTACCTTTACCTTACTTACCTTTAGATCTCGCATCATGTATTCTGTCTCTTTCATAACCTCCCTTTCACATAGGTGGAATTCACATCCACAACTTGAAGCTCTACTATAATACTTGCCCCTCTAGTGCATACACATTCCGGTGGGACCTCCATACTGACTTCTTATAAGGCTAGTACTCTTCTAACTAGCTTTATGGTAGAGCCATTATAGAATATGACTATTGTACTATCTCTCTTATGCATCTGATATTAAGGGTGATTCTACAATGTTCTCAATCACGATTTCTATAATTATCTTGGTCTAGTAATCAGACTCCTGATTTACTTAGTTGATGTAACTCTTTAGTTTCCTCTTCTATCTCAGCCTTTAAGTAGGCTTACACTATCTTCTGATTTGTGGCTCAGGATATTAGTTATAACTTTAGCCCCTCGTGGACGCTATAGAACATCCATGATATAACCTTTTAGCAATTCAAGCTTTTGTCTGTGACGTGGACTCAATTCTTTCTTTTAACGTATACTGGAATCTCCTATAGTTGTATCATTGTCAACTTATATGATGCATGGATAACACTCTGAAATCTTAAGTGTGTTCATAACGTAACTAACTATGGTTCATAGATCGAATAATTCCTCTTGTGCCTTCTCATATTTCGTTAAAAGTAAGCAATTACTTTACTTGGTCGTTCTGCCTCTTGTTGCATGAATACTTGGCTTATCTTAGTTCCCGCATATATAGGAATTTTGTGCAACTCATATGATCTCGAATATTACTTTGGATTTTACTTCATGTTCCTTAGTCACAATAGGTATCACTTTTTAATAGAGTGCATACGATGTTGTAGTGAGACTGTTGTTAACAAACCATTATTTATTTAGGTCACTATGCTTATGTTGAAGCCTTCTTACTTATTTCCTCGGCTAGTCTTTTGTTGCAGCGCTTAGGGAAGGCCCTCTGACTTTTGTAAAGCTGCGAGTTTATTACATTGTATACCCCATGGAATATTTGATGTTCTTACTCGCCTATCATTATCCTTACATACTTACCTTCGCGCCCTTGTGCTCGTAGGGTCGCTTCCAAATTGAAATTTTAGTTGTCTCCCTAGTGACACTCTCTTTTATTTCATTAACTTATATTGTACCTTTTACTACCCCTACTCCGTTCTGAATTTTTCTCAAGGATTATGACGTCGTATCTAAGAGACTAAATTTCCTATGCTGGGTATCACTACGTTTATCTTGTATGATCTACTTATTTATCTGAGACCTCTTGTCTAGCCATAACCAAGCTATTTCCGAATCAATACTAACTACTCGTTAGTCCATGCTCATATTTATATTCTGTGTAACCTCTCTTGGGTCACCATAGTACTGTATCTTTCCCATATCCCATGCGAAGGCTTATTGGGTTCTTGTTTGAAAGCTAGAATCTCATCCCTAAGAGTTGCCATATGGCCGGGAGAAAAGAACACGGCAATACATTTCTCAGCCAATTCATCCCATGTATTGATAGAATGATTTGGCAACCTCTCCAACCAATCCAAGGTGTTCCCCTGAAGAAAGAAAGGGAATAGCCTCAACCACAAACATTAGAGACGTTGGTTTGTTTCTCCCCCATCAAGCGTCAACAAACCCTTTCAAGTGCTTGTATGCATTTTGATTCGAAGCCCCGGTGAAGAATACATTTTGTTCCAATAGTGTAAGCATGACATTTGTGATTTGAAAGTTTCCTGTCCTAATGCGGGGTAGGACTATGACACTTGCGTACCCTTCATTTGACAAAACCCGGTGTGTCGCTTATCTTGGAGGAGGTGGGGGAGGAATAGGAACATTATCTTAAGGCGGCCGGCACGTTTCCAAGAGGATCATTGTATCAGCGAGGATCAGCGGCCGGCATTATCTTAAAGAGGAACCTCATCAACTTGGTCATCATCCCCATCATCCCCCAATGGCACGTTTCCAAGAGGATCATTGTTGTTGAGAGACATTGTATCACCTACAATTGTTTCACAAAAAAAATTAGTAACTTGGAAGGAAAAGACGACAAATCACACACAAAACCAAATATATAGCTAAACCCATTTTTAACTTCCCGACAACGATATCAATAATTGATGTCGCCCAAACTCACACCACTAATTTGGATTGGAGGCGGTCGATGCAATTATAAATACCCAATGCATGCCGGGGTCGATTCCACAGAGAGCTTTATGTGGGATTAGGTATATACCTAGTATAGTGTATGGCATGCCCAAGATTGCACTTCCATATGATTGGTTGTTTCTTTATACTTTTAATGATTCTTCTAATGCTTGTAATTAAAAAGCTAAGAGACAATGTTTTTGGTCTTTTTTGTTTTTTCATGTTTACAAAAGATCTAGGGTTGTGACTTCCACCTTGGGGATTACCAAATAGATTGTAGGATCTAGGGCAACTTTGTTTGGTCGGGGTCGTAATATTGCACTCACACGTAATTACCACTCAATACCTCTTGGTAGTTAGAGTGATTTTTCCCAATTTCGATTTCTCAACTCCAAATGGGTATTGCACAAAACAAGTGATAAATGCTCAAGTTGGGTTTTACTATCTCTACGTTCAACCCTTTAATTGGGGCTATCAATTTCTTGAGTTCACCCCAATTCCTTGTTAGCCAAGTTTTCCTAGACTTAGTCTCTCTTTCCAAAATAGAGACTAAGTCAATTAGGCATGAATCAAAATTTGCAGCCATCAATTCTCAAATTCAAGCAAGAACTAGGCTACATATCACTAACCCAATGACAAACAAGCCCTAAATCAAACATCCATTAAGTACCCACATTAGGGTTGGGTCACAACCCTAGCTAGAAATTTAGCTACTTATGGAAAATGATGAAATCAAAGAAGAAACCAAGATAAAGTTGAAAATAGATGATTAAGGGAAAGAAATATAATGTTAAAATGTTAAACTATTACAAAGTTACTCAGTAAAGTAAAGAAAATGGCTATCTATTCTCAAGTGCACCAAACTTAACCCAAAAATGACCAAAAGATCTATCTATACCCAGCTAAAATTGTTGGACAAAATTGCCCCTACGAAGGTTGTGTGGTCGAACAATTATGTGTGCGGTTCGTACATTGAGACTTAGCTTGACAGGCTAGATTTCTGCAGCTGCATGATTCTGGATTGCGGCCGCACTACTTCAACTTCTGCAGATAGCATAATTCTGAGTGCGGCCACACTCTTGATTCTGCGGCCGCACAACAATGGTGCGGTCCGCATATCTTGACCTTGGGCTGTAGCATCGAGGACTTCTGAGGACGCACATTTCTGGTGCGGTCCGCACTTCTTCATGGACCAAAATCACAACTCTCTAAACTTAATCTTCTGCAGCCGCACTCAATATTATGTGGTCCGCATTTTGCCCTTTTAGCCTTGTTTTGGTCCTTGTCCAAAATTACTCCTTCTTGAGTTGATTTTCAGTTCTTTAGCTCATATTTCAACACTCATGCAAGAAATCACATTTCATTAGTTTTTGGGAATACCTTTAAGCAATTTTGAGTTAAGACGAAAGTAAAAGAGTGCAAATAAGTAGTCAAAATCTCTACTTATCAACTATGTTTATCTTGCACAATCTGCATGATTTGTCTTTATCCTCTTGTCTAGCCATAAGTAGGCTCTTCGTGAATCAGCTACTACCTACTCGTTGGTCCATTCTCATATCTATATTTCTACGTAATCTCTCTTGGGTTATGTCCTTGTCTTAACTTACCTCTCTCATTGGCTCCTTATGTATCAAGTGTTTTTTTGCACTTATTTATCAATAACATGCCGGGCCGGAACCCTTACTTCCTCTCCCTGACTTCATTCTTTCATAATTTTCTAGAGTCACAACATATCTTTAGGATCTGAATAAATGCAATCTCATTCCTTTCGCATTTCTACCACATTCTTCCTTTACTATTCCATAGTTACCTAATCCACTTAACTCTGACTTAATACCATATCACACCATCTTCCCCCCTTTTTAGGGAGTACAAAGATTTAGTTCTACGATTATCTATCTATAAATATTTTACCTCTTCATCTTTGGCATCTTTTCACATCATCAATGACCCGTACTCACCCTATAGTAACCCTTCTATACTAGGGACAACTGAATTCCTTATTCACAAGGGTGACACCTAGTATAATTGGCACACTTAGTCATTTAAGCTTAACTTTACTCACAATGCTTGCGTTAGGGAAGCGTCTTCTTAATGAAATTTAAAGGTTATTCTTCTACTATCCATCTATTACTACCAGAATGTGATCTCTAAAATTCTCATGATGTCGACTATTATCAAATCATTTGGTCCCTAATTCATGTTCAGTTTATCTTGTTCACTAGTCCATATTGGTTTTTATTACTCTGAGGATCTATATTTTCGTTCTGTAATCACGTTGGACTCACCAAATCATTTCTCAAAATGAGGATATGACTTTTGGCCTATACTCCTTTATTGTCTCAAGGCTTGCCACCTCTTGTCTTTTCTTTTACTTGACTATAGAGTCTTTCATTATATCCTATTTAGATTTATTGTGATCACCCATTTATCACAGTTTACTCAAAATACTTCATTTACTCTCTTCTTATTCTTCTGCTAATATTTTCGTCTATTACCTATTCAAAAACTTCGACAAAACATTCTTTCGCTTTAGATCCCCTTTCTCTATCCACTAGCTCTTCGGGTCGCCTAGCATTCTCTCATTACTAGGAACAGGTGCCATACAAAGGTAAATATTTATCCCTTCTAGGATTCCAGTGCCAATATTCTAAAATTTTCTGGACATTCTAGTATTCATATCTAAATGTACTATTCTATAGTGCCCATCAAGGTGTCTCACAAGGAGAACTGTTACCACGTGTATGCCGTGAAATCAGAGGGCCTAATTCCTTGCTATCGACTCACTTCAGAAGAACACCTCGAGACCTCGATAACGCGAAGTTGTGACCGAGTTCACTCCCTCGGATCTCATCGAGGCCCGACTTAAAGAGGACGTAGATCGAGGCTATAGTAAAATGGGGAATTCCCAAGGAACACGGCTAAGTCTGACAAAGCCAGCCTACCCAGAGCCTATATCGAGGCGTCGCGTCAAGCGGTCCCATCTCCATGATTTTACAATTAATGTATTTTGTACTATGGAAGGATTCCCCTCCTATATAAAGGGGATCCTCATCTCTTTGTAAGGGGTCATTGTTGCTCCAACTAATCGACATAATATCAATAATATCTCTCTCTCTTTTCTCTCTAACTTACACACTTGAGACTACCTCTTTCGCTTATTGCCTTTATGCTTGTTCTTTATTTATTGTTTGATATTGGCCATAAAGAGCCTCTTTTTAATTATATCCTAACTGTTAGTCCCTTCCCGGTTACCTCGATAGCTCGAGCTTGATCCCAGACATTGACCTTGAGGCCCTTCATTGGTTAGCCCGAGGCCCGGACAACCAGCTCCTTGGTTTGATTATAACCCTATTTTAGTTCGTATATCGTTGTTAAGCTTCACATATCTAGCATTAACTACCCTAACAACTAGCATTAAAATAGATCACGTATTTTTAGAGTCCTATCAACAAATTTAAATGTTATTACCATTTTTACGGTAAATAGGTTGGCGCGCCACCGCAGAACCCCGATAACGCACCTGGATCGATTCCAGTGGACGTGGATTCACAAGACGCACAGTAGGTCGATGAAACCTCACACACTGACAGGAGCGTACGACATGGAAACCAACAGGAAGCCCAAAAGACCCCAGCTCGGGGAGAATAGGAAGTTAGTGTTCAGGTAATTTTCGAAATGTTGCAGGCACAACAGTTGGCTATTGCTCAGTTGCAAAGCCACCCGAAGACTCCTTGCACAGCAGCACCAGAAACAGCTCCCCCCGCCGAATAGGTACCTGATAGATCGAGCAATAACGGATTGATAGCCAATTTTGCCATTGTAAAAATGCTTGAGGATCTCACCAAAAGGATCGAATCGGGCGAGAAAATGATAGCAGCCAATGATAAGAAGGTCGAGACCTATAACTCCAGGGTCGACCAGATCCCAAGCACACCCCTGGTCCTCAAGAGTATGGATTCGAAGAAGTTCATACAAAGGTCATTCCCCAAAGAAGTGACCCTGAAACCCACTCCAAAAAAGTTTAGAATGCCGGAACTCCCAAAGTACAACGGAACATCAGACCCTGATGAACGCGTTACCGCCTACACTCATGCGGTAAAGGGAAACAATATAAATAATGACTAGA
The DNA here is from genome assembly GCF_000393655.2 of Nicotiana sylvestris. Classification (NCBI taxonomy): domain Eukaryota; kingdom Viridiplantae; phylum Streptophyta; class Magnoliopsida; order Solanales; family Solanaceae; genus Nicotiana; species Nicotiana sylvestris. The sequence goes on along the minus strand of NC_091064.1, from coordinate 93,130,011 downwards.
TCGTGTCCGTATTGCTGAAGAAGTTCGGGGAAACGCTTTCGAAGGGGGCCATGATATGGCATCATAACCTAGCTCCCAACGACATAGACTCACTTACCATACTGACAGATTCCTTCATAAAGGCACACGCCGATGCCATCGAAGTACCCAAGAGAAAGTCCGAAGCATCCGAGATTAAGCAAAGGGATAATGTAATGCTGCAAGGATTCGTATCTCGTTTCCAGATGGAACAAACAGAACTATCCCTGGTCTCCAATGACTGGGCAGTGTAGGCACTCAAGGCCTAAATGAACGAAGCTCGGTGGCTTCAGGACAGTTGAAAGAGAACTTGAACAAGTATCTAGCTAAGACCTAGTCGGACGACCACAACTAGTACTAGTCACAAATCAGGGTCGAGGATGACCAGCTGGGAGCCCCCTCGGGCTCAGTATAACCAAGCAGGCTCCTGGCAAAGAAACTGAAACCAAACAAAGAAAGATACTGGCCGTATGCCGAAGACAGGAAGAATGCCCCAAGACGCAACCTACCTCGCAACGATCGGAGAATGGATCAAGGATAATATCCTCAAGGACTCGTAAACAGAGCCAGATTCGACGGAGACACGACGCTAGTGGGGGTGTCTCGCCTATCAGAATACAACTTCAACATCGCTGTATCGGACATCATGTTCACCGTCAGCAAAACTAGGGACACCAAATGGCCCAGGCCTATTCAGTTGAATCCTTCCTAGAGGAATCACAGCTTGGTATGTGAACTATATAACACGAACGGCCATAGGACCGAAGATTTCCACCAACTCCAAAAGAAAATAGCCAAGATACTCAACAAAAATCACTGACAAGAAATTTTGAGAGATCGTGCTCAAGTTTAGCTCCGAGTAAGAAAGGCGACCAAGAAAAACGAAGCAAATGGGCCGTGATATATTACCATGATAGTGGAGAAGAGGCGACACTCTCCGAGAACTTGTAAAGAGGAGGATAAAAATGTCCATCACCAGAGAAAAACGGACTCGGGGATACGTATCTGAAGATGCCCTCGCATTCGGCGAGGAAGGCTCCGAAACCTTGCCCCAACCTCATAACAACGCACTAGTAATCTTCCTCCTCATTCGATTCATTTCAAATAAAACATGTGCTCATGAATTCAGGTGGCTCGACCAACATTATCGGGTCGAGGGTGATAGAGCGGCTCGGACTGCAGGATAAAATGGTGCCCGCCTCTCAAATCTTTTGCGGTTCAACACGGCGATCGAAATGATGAGAGGATAGACCATTCTCTTAGTCAGCATGGCTGGCGCAGGCCGGAGCGCCAAGTTCCATAACATCAAAGGAGATGCAAGGTATAAATTCCTTATTTAGATGGCCGTGAACGCACTGCGTGAAGATGGTACCATCCCCTCTTCTCCAAATGATGAAATCCCCAGCAAAGGATGGAATTAAAACGTCAACGGGGAGCAGCACGCGACAAGGGAAGTGTTTGTGTTACGTAACGTAGTGCCGGCACCAATATCTCCACTCTCGAAAGAGTCAAAAGGGTAATCAAACCATTTCTTCGGCTAAACCCGATTAAACACAGCAGAGGGCAGTACAGAGTTCTCGCTCCAAAATAGCAGGGACACATCGGGCCTCGGAACATCGCCAACGACCCAGCGATAAGGTAAGACCACCTCCCTACTTCATTATTTTACACTAACCCATATACAGGCACCAGGTTAGGGCATTCGGAAGTGTTAACTCAACCCAAAGATCCCAAGGCCTTAATGGCACCCGTTGCACTCTTTCCCTTCACCCGAGCTTTCGTTCCAAAGAGAGTTTCACCAGCAAGGTTCTTAACAGGGCGATGCGCTGCCTAAGGAAGATCCTACAAGCTTGTAGTGCTTCTTTTGCAATCAATCCCGAACACCAGAGGGCACCCCCTTTGAGAGGCCATTCGCTAGGACTAAGTTCCAAAAGAAATCAATGAATCGGGCCAAACGGTCAAAAGAGCCGTGTCCGCACAGGCCGGGCTCACGGCAACAAAACAACATGTACTTATGCCATACAATCAAAGAATACCCTTCGCCAAAGTGTCTCATACTCTAAAGAAAGTTCAGCATTTTTGTAGCAAGAATTCCCCCGCTGAGAATGCTCGAAATACACAGAGACTAACGTCCATATCTCGACACCCACACGACCCCAGGGTCGGAATCTCCAAAACCAATCTCCATTCTTTAAAAAACTCCGGACTGTAAGACCCCAAGCAGGCAGACTTTGTCTCAAATGATAACTCACATCGAGTATCAACAACTACACCTGTAAGACCTCAACAGACATGACAAAACTGTAAGACCTCAACAAGCATGAAAAAACTGTAAGACCTTAACATGTATGAAAAAACTGTAAGACCTGAACAGGCATGAAAAACTGTAAGACCTCAACAGGCATGAAAAAACTATAAGACCTCAACAGGCATGAAAATTTTGTAAGAACTTACTACATGTATAAAACTCGATCCTGAAGTTTAGGCTATATGTCGCATTTGTAAGACTCCCGAAATGGCATACCCTCGATGTAGACGCCTAAATTACCAATCTCGGGATCAAATATGGCTCCGGCCAAGCACAGATGACTACGGTCAATACGGTTGCACCAACCAAATTAACGCGACTCGGGGACACCCAACTGTCTCTAATAAATCATAGGCTATTACTTCAAATATACTTCAAAAAGAACCAGTTAAAACAGGCTACCCTCGACGGGCAAACAAGCTTCAACTTGAAATCAAGGTTCTTCCCGAATCGACGACGGGTTAGGCAAAATTATTCAAAAAAGTCCTTAACGAGAGGATAACAAAGCCTACATATGCCTAAGGGAAAAACCGTAAGAGCCATTGTCGCCAGCCAAAATGAGCCTCAGGGCCACACACTAGAAGTTCGCAACGACTAAAAACATAAGAGACATTGTCACCAGCTTAAAATTTGAAAACTTGATGGTCAAAGTGATCTCGAGTCGTAACCTGATTCGTATACCAGATCCAAAATAGTTAACTATACATGCCTAAGGGCATAGCATAAGAGCCATCTTCGCCAGCTTCACGAGCCTCAAAGCCACATATATAAAAGGTCACTTAGACCTAAGGCGTGAGAGCCTTTTGTCGCCAGTCCACAAAAAAATGAGGGTTAAGTGAGCTCGAGTCGCAACTCGACTAGGAGACTAAACCCAAAATAATTAAAGTACAAATGCCCAAGGGCAAGGCATAAGAGCCATTGTCGCCCGCCCATGCAGACTCAAAAGCTTGAGGGTCGAACAGGCTTGAGTCAAAACCCAAATCGGAGAGTAAACGCAAAACAGTTGAGCAAAGCATAAGAGCTCTAATGCCAGCTTGCACTAAAGGCCTCATCAACTGAGCGCGTAAGAGCCTCCGAGCCTGCCTTATGAGCCCCAAGGCCATATCACAAATCTAAGGATTCTCACCAACTCTGAAACCGGTCCGTCTAGTCGAAAGGGAAAGCAGAAAGGGGTACAAAAGAAACACAACCTCGAGTTCTTTGTTATTTACAAAATGTGAAAATGTACATTACCCATCTACAAACTTGAAGGTATCACATGCGAAGTGGCAAAGTGATCGAGCATCACGCTCGTCCGCCCTTGCTCGAGTCAGCTCTTTCGGAAGAACAAAACCCCTGGTGCCGATCTCTCCAAGTACCCTTCTTTAGGACCTTTAACGAACATATTCCTCAATTCTCTCTTTATGATCGAGGGCCCTCTTCAACTGGGCTTGGGCATCAGTAGCATCCTTCAAATGAATTGCCATCTCCTGATCAGCCTTCGTCCGGGTCAATGCTGATTCAGCCCGAGCAACAATGATCTCAGCCTTGACCTTCGAAAGTTCAGGCTCAAGCTTAGTGATCATATCCGCTTGAACTAAAGTGTCGCCACGAGCCAAGCGAAGTTGGGCCTCAAAGGCAGGGACTTTAGCCAAGGCACCATTCTCCTCTGAAGATTGAGCCTTCACCTAAGCTCTTAGCTCGCCACAGTCATTCCTAACTCGGTCAGCTTCACCCCTGAGTTGCTCTAGAGCCTTCGTCTTTTCTGCAATTGAGATAGGCAAAAAGTTAACCTAAAGAGTTAAAAAACGAAACACATACCACGAGAAGTTACCTGCACCATCAAATGGCTCTCGTAATTCGAGCTCCGATACGCTTCATATCGCAAGTGCATCAACTCAACTTCCTTCTCCTCGCAGAGGAGCCTAAGGGACCTACCATCATCCAGAGCATTTCGGAGCCTAGCCCCATGATGGAGCTACTCAAACCTAAGCCTATCAAAGGCCTGTAGAAGAAAAACTCAATAAGGAAGGGAAGACACGAGATGCGGAAGACCTATGCCAAAACTCACCGCGAAGTGAAGACGGTGGACTTCCTCGAAGGACAAGCACACATCTATTGGTACAGCCCCCTTAGCCCTGGAAAAACCAACCTCGGTCAAAGAATGATCACTCGGAGGAACCACCGCTCCAGAATCGGAGACTTCAGGTACACCAGGCTTGGATGATGTTATCTCCTCGAAGACTCGGAACTGTTTAGCCCTGCTTAAATCTCCATCGCACTGCGAGTGCATATCCCGTTTATCACCATCGTCCCTTGTCTCGGAAGCTGACAAATCATCCCCCTCTTTGGCGGAGCACAACCTCACCCTTGGGTCCTTCCGATACCTACAGCGGCAAGGTCAGTACATAAAAAGATGAAAATGTCATCCCAACTGAACAAAGGGCAAGTTAAAAGTAGCGTACGCACATACCTTGGTATTTTGCTTCCCATCTGCCTTAGGACATAGCTCGCAAACTACGCTTGTTACATGTCAAATGGGTCGCCAACCTCTGGACCCAGCCAAGTCGATCAGGAACTTCGTCCAGCACCCATGAAGTTGCTGTAGAAAAGAAGGAAACACAATTACTAAACTGGATTTCACAACAAGTGAATCTGAGAAAGCACGAGACACTCCACTCACGAGTTTAATTCCATTCCTCGGGAAACGACATAAGTTCCACGGGGATAATGTCAGTCATCCGGACCCGGACGAATTGACTGACCCACTCTCGATCTCCATTTTCCTCATCATCAACAACAAAGGGCGTGGACGAACGACACCGCAAGGTTAGCAGGCCTCGATGATGAAAGGGTCGGTACAGCCTGACGAGGTGACTGAGCGTGAATTCAAGCCATGCCTTCTCCACAAAGAACCTTATCACCAGCACTACTCGCGAAAATGACGGATGTATCTGCGCCAAAGTAACTCGATATTTTAAATAGAAATCGAGCACGATCCTATCAAGGGGGCCAAGTGCAAAAGGATACAAGTACACGTTCATGAATCCATCGACGGGGTCTGTAATACCCTCATTCGGGGAAAGCGCCTGGAACACTATCCCCTCGCCCCATCCATAGTCCCTCCTCACTATCTCCATATGCTCCTCTCTTATAGAAGACATGGTTTTCCGAGTAAACTCCCGTAGATCCTGAGCACTGGGAGTGGAACTCTCCCCACTCTGCCAAGCAGGCCCTGAAGTAGTAGTCATGGCTATGGTAGAACTAGCAAATTTAAGAAGGAACTTACACGAACACTTTTGTGCTTAAGGTAACGAAGGACTCGACGCCAAGGAGGAAGGATAGCTACCTAAAATAATGGGATCTTCCAAGAAGCTGGAGACACCCCATATATTTGTGGGGAACGACAACGATTCGCCTACCCAGGATAGGCCCCCGGAGGCCAACGGATTCAGTACGGATCCCGAGGTGGTGCCCCACCCCGAGGACCTCCGTCAGAAGGAAGTTAGGCCCCAAAGGATAAGCGACATCGTCTCCAGTCCCGAGAAGGTATCTGGCCTCGAAGGTTCCTCCCAAAAAGAAAAGTAAGCTCTTCGAGCTCCGTCCATGAGGGTTCGACCTCAAGACACCACCCTGCCGTGGGCAACCTCTCCACATGAACCCATCAAAAGTAAACCTCCAGGTGCTCTAAGTTGACCTTCACTCACAGACCACCCTCAAATATTTCAAGGTTCGATACGCCATCTCCATGCGGTTCGAGGGTCCCGAAGATGCGAGTTTTTCGAATCGCTTCAGGCTCTATTCGGGGAACAATGATGAGCTTGGAAAGGAGCCATATCTCTCAAATAGGGACCGGAAAGAATGCTCGCTCCTGAGTTGGATATTGATGATCGTCAACAGAGACATACATTAAAGATCCCCGCAAATGCACAAGAATATGCAAGGATATGGCAAATATCAAAAGTAGAAGTAAAGAAGATGTCCTTTTATTTCATAAATATTGGCTTACAACGGCCCTCGAGGGGTCCTTACACACCATTACAAAAGCCTGCAAGGGGTCCTTACACAGAAACAAAGAAACAAAGGGGTATACACCCATAGTGAAAAACTAAGAACCTAATCCATCCTTGAAGGTTCATCTCTGCTAGCAGCATCCCCGTGCGTCACCTACTCGAGCTCATATTCTCGGAGGCAACTCCTTCGATCATCATCTCCTCTAGGTTCCCAGCACAATCCCGTAGAAAGTCCTCACCGAGTGAGAAGATGAAGAAGAGTAAAAGGGGGGGGGATGTAGAAGAGACAGAGAAAAGAGACATAGCCTGCCGAAGCAAAAGGTTTAAGATTCAGCGGGCCCCACCCTCAGCGGGCCTCAACAACAATGGCATCAATGACAAAACGATATAATCTCGATCAACAAAGAGAAGTTCACGCAAGAGTCCACAACACAACCTATAGGAGCGCTGCCAAACGACCTTGAGGCCGTAAACTCCAAACATGGTGATCAACAATAGAGGAAGATGGCAAGGAGAAAAGGATGAATGAACAAATGAAGACACCTGCATAGAAAAATGATGCCATAACGCCCCCATTTATAGGGGATAGTGAGACGGTCATTGAGGCCTTTGGAAGATTGATCGGCGGATGCAATTACTACATTCTTGAAAAACTGAAGAGTCAGGTATCAGAATCGTTTCCCATCACTTCGTACTAAAAAATGCGGAGACTATCTGTATGCGGAAAAATCAGATTGCCTAATTCCTTGCTATAGAGTCACTTTGAACACCTCGAGACACAAAGGATGTGAAGCTGTGACCGAGTTCCCTCCCTCGGAGCTTGTCGAGGCCCGACTTAAAGAGGACGTAGATCGAGGCTAGAGCAAAATGGGTAATTCACAAGGCACATGGTTAAGTCTAACAAAGCCGGCCTACCCATACCTTGTATCAAGGCATTGCGTCTAACCATCCCATCTCCATGATTTTACAATTAATGTATTTTTTACTATGGAAGGATTCCTTACCTATATAAAGGGGATCCTCATCTCTTTGTAAGGGGCCGTTGTTGCTCCAACTATTCTACATAAGATCAATAATATATCTCTCTCTTTTCTCTCTAACTTACACGTGCGAGACTACTTCTTTCATTTATTGACTTCATGTTTGTTCTTCATTTATTGCTTGCTATTGGCCATAAAGAGCCTCCTTTTAATTATATTCTAACTGTTAGTCCCTTCCCGATTACCCTGATAGCTCGAGCTCGAGCCCAGGCAATGACCTCGATGCCTGGGCTTGAGATCGAGCTATCGGGGGTAACCAGGAAGGGAATAACAGTTAGGATATAATCACATGAGGCTCTTTACGGCCAATATCAAGCAATACATGAAGAACAAGTATGAAAGCAATAAATGAGAGAGGTAGTCTCGAGCGAGTAAGTTAGAGAGAAAAAAGAGAGAGAGAGAGAGAGAGTTGTTATTGATCTTATGTAAAATAGTTGGAGCAACAGTAGCCCCTTACAAAGTGGTGAGGATCCACTTTATATAGTAGGGGAAATACAACATAGTACAAAATGCATTAATTGTAAAGATACGGAGATGGTACGGCTAGACATGATATTAGACATTATTGGTGCTATCTGCTCGCCTCAGGAATTTCCAACCCTCGGGATCATCGTTGGGTCGAGCATAAATGAACCTTGAGGGAGAGGACTCGACCGTAACTCCACAGCCTCGAGATATAGATATGACTCCCCGAGAATACCATAATGGCGAGAAATCGTACCCTCCGATTTCACCGTATATAGATAGTCTCCGCATTTTATGGAATGAAGTAATAGGAAACGATTTTGAGCCATTATTTCGAGGACATCATTGTCGTGATGTCAACCGATAAGTGCATTAAATTCCATGTTCCAGAAAACTGTGCAAAAGTCGCAGTGGAGGTGGAGATTCCCGATCCTAATGAGAATATAACGGGCCATAAGGCCAGCTTTCTTTATGTATATACCTACCCATTCACCTTGGGTCCTGAAAATTCTTTTGAATCTTCTCCCCCCGAGATAGACCCGATCATCCTTGACTTCTGTGACAAGTACCAAGTGACGCTTAGACATATCTATCTTTCTTTCTCGAGGATAGTATTGATGCTCCGCCATTTCACCAAAGGGGTTGGGGGTGAGACTTTTACCCTCAACCATTTGATTAGGATGTATAGCCCTCGATTTTATCGAGGTTTGATCAGGCTCCATCATCGATCCAAAAAATCATTCTTCTTGAGCATCGACAAGGGGAAGGATCGAAGGTGGATGAGAAAATATAATCCCAGCCTGAAGGATGCCTTTTCTGGAGAGATAGAACATTCAACGTAAGCAATTTTCCCTTAACCATTTTTATTACTTTTCTTTTGAAATAACGACCTCTCTATGCTTCCTACAACCGCTATTTGGTTCTCAGAGGTGCTTCTGAATTTGTCAGGATGGATCAAGCGGTTGGACAAGGCATTCCCATATCTTGTTCGGTCTTGGACCGACCTGTCCAAGGAGCGATTGGTGGCCAAGAATCATGGTACAGTTTCTTTACCGTCTACGCCTTGTATTTGCGTTTCTTCATGTGCCCTTAGTGATGGAATCTTGAGGTTACTGCGCTTGTGTAGGTATTTGCGAGAATATGCAGATGTGACCGCCCCCTGTCGGTGAAGTGGAGGCTTCGGAGCCCGGCAAGGCAAAAAGAGAAAAGACAAGGCAACTGTCGCCCTTCCTACCGCAAAGAAACCCAGGTCAGTCGGGCATCGAGCTGCTACTGGGACCTCTACTTCAACTTCAGGGGAAAATACCGACAACGAGGAAGAGGATGATGATGAATGTCAGCTAGCGCAGAGGATGAGGTCGATGCGAGAGCCTCACAAGTGCCTCGATCGGAGGCTGCTGAGTCCGGAACGGTTGACTCCGGCCGATCTTGTTGATACCCAATTTTTCCCAATATATTTTCAAGATTCAAAATAACATTAAAATAGCATATAATGGCATACATAAGCGTGTCCAAATGTTTTATTATTTTTCCATAATTTTTAAAGGTTTAAATTGAACCATTTTTCCCTTTTTTATCCATAAAATCTCAATAATTATTTCCAAAATCAGTATTTTGATGATTCAATTATTGGATTTCTATATTTATGCCCAAATATGGCTAAAATAATTTTTATGTATTTTTACAATTTTATTTACTATTTTTAAGGCTAAATTTCACATAATTGCAATATTAGCCATTTTAAGGTTTAATTGTGACTTATATTCATAAAATTGAGGCTTGTATTTTTAGATTGTTAATTATGTTTTATAAATCATTTTATCCCTTTTAATTTAGTTTTTAGAAATTATTTACTATTTTTATAATTTAAAAAACAAGAAAATTGGCTATTTAAATAACATTCCATTCATATTTAAATTTTGGCCTAAATTGAACCCCAAATCCCCAACCCAATTTTGAATTAAACCCAACCCTAGCCCAATTTTAACCCTACCCCAATTTTAACCCTACCCAAACCCGGATTCCTCATCTACCCTTTTAATCTAGGCCATTGATTATTCAGATTAACGGCCGCCATTCACCCTTCCATAATTAAACCCAAATGACCCCTTAACCTAATTCATTTCTCACCACCCGCGGCCCTTGAATCCCTTTCCTCTCAATTCTCTCTACAGCTTACATAAACCCTAGCCACTGCCACCAATTCCACCCTAATCCCTTGCAATCCCTACCTAATTCATGGGCTCCCATGGTGATTAGAGGCGTATACTCGTCTTCTATGTCTGCTGGTTACCTATTTTCGTCATTCCATGGACAAATCTCAAAGTGATCTAGTCCAGTCTTGGTTAAACTTCTACCTTTGGCCTTCTTCCGGACATCCATGGTTGTTCAAGTCAGATCCTTGACTTTTCCGGCTAGATCGACAACTTTTCAAAGTCTTTCTCACTTTATCTGAGTTCTCTAGCTCTAAGAGTATTTTTATTTTTCTTTCAGATTTGTTTTAGATCTGAGCGTTCTATGAACTTCTTGATGTTTTTCAAAAAGGGTTTTCGATTTTCTTTCAAAAGTGACTTTTCGTTTTCAAACTAGGGTTTCTTAGACTCTTTTCAAAGTTATCTTCTCCGATTTTTCATTAATGTTTTACTTTGATTAAACGATTTGCTTATATTTTTCTTCCATCTGGTTCCTCGTGTTAAAAACTTTAAGTGTTTTGGTTTTATCCGAGTTCTGAAGATGCCTTTGTTTGTCTGTGTGTGTACTTGTTTCGATAAAACTCTTTGTGTTTGAATCCTCTTCCCTGTTTGACTTTTCTGATTTTGAGTTCTTACTATTGTGGAAACCCTAATTTCTTAAAAGGTTTTCCTCACTTGTTACTATGAGATCTTTACTTGTTTCTGACTCTCTTTACCTGTTGGACTCGTTTCTTCACTTTGGCTCTACGTGTGAGCCCTGACTATTTGACTTGGTTGACTATTGAGCCTAACTTACTTTTGTTACTGATGCATGTTTGTATGCATCCAGTTGTTTCTTTTGCCAATGCGTTTGGCCTTGCATGTTTGATATTTCTGTTCGTTCTATTTATATGCTGAAGTGAAGAGTCATGATTCTTTCTTGATTATTATTGATTTTCTCAATGTTACGACTGATTGCAAAAGGTTCCCTTATAAACCCTAATTTTTACTTATTTGTTTAAAATTGATTGATTCCCTTCCTTAATTACTCTGATGTTTTTCCTTGCTGAATCATTTCCCAAACTTAAGCATATTTTGTACTTAGACTCAATTATTTACTTCATATTTTTACTACCCCCTTATATAGCAAGAATCAATCTGTCCCAAACTGATTTCTTTCCTTTATTTGACCCTGTTAGTATGCGCTTGAGCAGTAATTCCCTAATTAAATGGAATTACTCGAATTGATTGATTCTGATTGTGATTGTTTCTATGTCTGTATTAAAACCTTACTTTTTACCTTATTCTTTACTCGTTTTCAAAACTGTAAATACCCTATCCTCTCTTCTTTAAACACACGAACAATTTGAGTTCAAAAACACACACTTACACTCAGAACTCTCTCTTTCTCTACTACCACTTGTGTTGTTGCTTTGTCTAGCTGGCTGAAAGCCAAGGATAGACTGTGGAATCCTTCTTACTCTTCCTTTCTACACTTTGCTTCTCTACTGGTATGTCCTAGTTAATTTTTCAAGCCTCAACAACAACATGCTTCTTTAGTTGTTTTAGTTTCCCTTATTCTTTTCCACTCCTATTTATGGTTCTGCAATCAAATTACATTACTAGCATGCTCTAATATGTTCCCTTCCCCCTTAGATTAATTCTTCCCCTATGTGTGTTTTGAAGCATACTCTGTCACTCACTTGATTGTGTACTTGCTATATTATGAATCCCAAACCCATACCCTCTCTATGTGTTTGTGTTCTTTTGGTTGGTTTGTGGCCATGCCAGCATCAACTATTGTTGTACATGACTAAACCCGAACCCCGCTAGGGTCATGTGCTTACATACATATGACTCCCCAAAAGCCCTTGGCCCCCCTTTTTATGACTGTCGATTCTGTGTAGTTGTGAGTTTTACTACTGCAATTGATTTCAATCACCTCTATTACTAATTGCTTTCAAATTGGACTATCAGTCCAGCTTTTTAAATAAATCTCTTTCAACATGTGTTTTGCACTTCCACTATATTCTTAGAATCTAGGTTCAGCCCCTTCTTGTGTGAGCCTTGCATGAGGACCCTTGAGCTCCCTCTGAACATGGACACAAAAGGGCTGGCCCTTCTACACTGCACCCATTCTGTCTTGTTATACAAATCTGGGTGTGAGCACTGCCCGGGGTCCCTTGAGGTCCTTAGGGAACTTTGACACTCCCAAGTATGAGAAAGGCTTTGAAATATTGGCATTTAAGTGGTTCATTACATAACTCAGAGAGGAAGTCAAGATTAGACTTCCTTTGGTTGTACTTTCTTATTTCTGCACTTCTTTTGTAATTCAATCATTTGGTCTGTAATAATTTGTAAATAATGTCGGGGTGATTAGTAAAAAAGGGTTGGTAGCCGTATATTGTGGGTAAATTGGGTAGATAACATGCATATAGGGTCTATTTTGATTCAAATATGGTCTGTTAGATAACATGCCTATAGGATCTGCTCCAGTTTAAAATAAATTCTGCATGTTTTACTTTCACAGAATTAGAAACCATGTCTATTGGATCTAAATGGCTTTAATGATAGAGATCATGCCTATATGGTTAAAATCAGCTTTATAATTAGATATCATGTCTATAGGGTGTAAAGTAATTGAAGTTCAATTTTCACTATAGCATGTATTCAGATTCGTCTCCTTAGAAATCATGACTATAAGTCCAAAGTCAGCTTCTAACACTTAGATACCATGCCTATAGGATCTAAATACCTATAATAGAAATCATACCTATAGAACTTAAAACCAATGTAGTTAGAGAAGCCGTTTAGTTCACGTTGTTTATTCTAAATTGGATTAATTAATTGATTTGCTGCTTCTTTAATAAGTCTTCAAACACTGCCTTAAGTTAATACCGTTAGAAAGCATGTTTATAGGATCTCAAGTTGTCCGTCTAAAATTAGTCACTACTCTACTGCATTCCCAATCAATATAGATATCATGCTCATAGGACATCACTACTACGCCTAGGCAAGCCTTAGGTAATTACTCGAATAAAATTGGAACCTGCCTTTGTTTAATTACCAACTACTGCAACCAGCAGGCAGGCCTAATTTGGATTTTTTTTCTGATTAATATAATGAATCTGGTCCTGACTAAAAATTCAGACCTTAATAGTGTTTAAGTCATGTTATTTATATGCATTGTTTGTGGAGGTATACATGGGCTTTCTAATTGTTTATATGTTCCCCTCGCAAATACAGTCCTGCATGTTTTTGTATGTCGCCTTAGACTTTTTACCTTTAAACCAAAGGGTCAGCCTAAACCCTCCCTCTTATAGGAATAGTAGTCCTAAATTCCTCCCGGACTGATAGGAATGGGACAAGTAGTAGCCTACAATAGAGGTCGAGACCAATCTGTGCTTTAATACCATCACGGGGTGGGAAGGGTAGATATGGATATGATGACTGGTACGCTAATACCACGTGTATCCCCTCTCATAAGGAGTATCATACCGGGTATTGCGTTGAGGTGATCCATATGACAAACAAACCTAGGACTCCCCTTTTATTTTTTACAAGTATGTCTAGCTTATAACTCTTTTTCAAAGCCCTGCCTTTCAATAATTGTTTGCGCTTATGTATTTAAACTTAAATCCCATATTACTTGAGCCTCTATCTATTTACTTTCTAATCGCACAAATTCACAAAAACTATCTGGCCGGGAACTACACTAGTAGATCCTAAGGGGTGCCTAACACCTTTCCCTTAGGATAATTTCAAGCCCTTACCCTATCTCAAGTTATCAAACATAGTTGAGTAGAACCTTATATGTTCCTTAACGCACCTTAAAATCGTTAGGTGGCGACTCTTCAAAATACCCAATTTTCCAAAAGGGAAATGAGTCATTACACCCCATGAATGTCGAAACCCGGACTCCTCTCCGATGGAAGGGGAAAAATGGGGCGTGACAGCATAGCGACTCCGCTGGGGAAATTTAGGCTTTTACCATTTCAGATTGTTCTTGTGAATTTGTACCTCCCTATGTGCAATTACTTGTTTAGATTTCATTAAGCATTTAATTTATCTTTTCAAAAGCAAAACTGACCTATCTTCTTTGTTTCCTTCCTTTACTGCTACTTTAAATTATAAAATCGATGTACGTGCAAATATATGTCAACATGTTTTTTTAATTATTGCATAATCATGATCAACATCATATTCCACTCATTCCAAACAAATACTATAGCAAAGCTTTTAATGAGTGGTTGCGCTCTTCCTATATCATTACCCCCTAAATTCGGAAAGGCATATTTCCGGTATAACTAGTCGATCAGCGGTGCAGTAGATAGTTCTGTGCCTTTCCTTTTGAGTTGTCCGCTCAAGGGTACCATTCTAAAACCCCATAGAAACCTTACTCTATTCAAATTGTGCATGCATTATGGTCAAACCTAGCTGGGTCAGTTATGTTGTCCACATAATGATCCTTTAAGATAGCCTTGTACAAAGTCCACCGGGTTTCCCTAAACCCAAACGGACATCACCACGTTCTGTGCATTTATTTGGAGACTAAATGCTTCATGCTAATTGTTGGTATTAAATAGTCGAGTCTGGTGGGGGTAAGGGCCTAACCTTATTTTCCTTACAGAAATATGAGGCACGAAGTCCCCAGATTCAGCATGGTCACCAACATCCACCCAAGATTGCTAAGCTAGTAGAGAGATTTACACTCAAGTGACCAAGCTCTCGTCTGCAAATATCTAGGAAATCTACCATCCCTCCTAGAGATCCAACCTAACAACATGATCATAGAAGCTGCCACACTGTTTTGGGATTGTGAAAGGGCTGTGTTCCGCTTTAAGGACATGGAAATGATGCCCTTGCTAGAGGATATAGGAGGACTTGACGGTCTAGTGTGGGAGGCTCCGGGTTTGCTAATGCCTGAGAACCACAAAGGCAGGGGTTTCCTCAAAATGACGGATTTGAAGAATAATACAATATTGACATGCCTAAAGGAGTCATACATCCCTTTTGACTACCTATATGAAAGGTACGGTCATAGCAAATCCTACCGGACCTACCCTGATGAGTTTTCCATCACATCCTTGGGACATATCCATCGAAGGGTTTTCATCTTCAAGTTTTGTTTCCTGGGGTTGATCGTGTTTCCAATGAAGAAAGGGAGAATCCATACCAGGCTGGCTATAGTAACTAAGCCCCCAATAGAGGGGATTGATGGGTAGCCATTCAGCATCATGCCCGTGATCATTGCAGACATATACCGAGCCTTGGAGAAGTGTCAACGAGAAGCAGAACACTTCAAAGGCTGTAATTTATTACTTCAACTCTGGCACATGAACATCTCCAAAAGGGCAAATACCGACAAGAGATTCAGCGAAGGGACTGGGATGATCACATCGCTTTCCATCATCCAAAGCGAATGAATTATATCCCCTATATGTTTGCTCAGCATAAGAATGCCAAAGGATGGGTTAAGTTATTTGATAATCTGGCTGAAGTACAGGTTCAATGGATGTTCAAGTGGTTTCCGACCGAGGAGTTCATCGCCCGGTCTTGAGATGCACCTTTCCTAATACTGATTGGTCTGGGAGGAACATACCCTTATGTCCCTCTCCAAGTTATGAGCCAAGCTAGTAGGAAGCAAGTTATACTCAGGGTCGACAAGATTAGTCATTTCCGAGCTAACTTCCAAAATGATGATAGTCCCTGCAAGTGCCAAGCTCAGCATATGTGGCACTACAAGATCATAATGGGGAGAGATACCATTGAACCAGACGAGTATCATGCTGGTTGTGCTCCTTTATACTCAGGTTGGTTGGAAGACAATCATGATGTTATGGGCCAGCCAGGGTATGCTCTAGGTCATAAGTTTATAGATGAAAAGGCCGAGGCACTGGTCAAGTACAACCAGCTGCGCAAAAGGATCTGTGAGTACGAAAGCTAACACCGCAAAATACAAGAGTACAATTAGAAGCTTATTGAGGAATGGAAAGATATGGCCGTCAGTGCCAACAAGAGTCTACAATATTTGGATCAAGGCATAGTAAACTGGAGAGAAAATTTCTCAAGATGGTCAATGATTGTCAAAATGTTGAAGGGACTGAAGGCGGACATCTTGCCAGAACATACCTATTGCTGGGACTTCGCGAGCTGGGGAAGCTATTTGACGGAGCCAAGGATGCCGAATCTGGGGAAGATCCCTCTAGGACCAAGTAGATAGAAGTTTACCTTTTCGCTTTTATGAATGTAATATGGCCGAGGGCCATTAGTGACTTTTATTTCCTGTCTATTTAGTGTCAATTTGGGATTTGTCTTATTTTTTATCAATAAAATGAGGCATTTAGAATTCTAAGTTCTCCAAACCAATTTGTCTCTAGGCCCACCTCGGGCATAATGAGGTCCCCAAATTAGGACACGATTTACATTCCCGCACTATGTGTTTAAATATTGCAATACTTTTTATGATCCTCACTAACTTGGTTACCTTTTTGTTTTTACTTTTTGTTTTATTATTCCCCTCCCTAAATTTTAGTTCATACACTCTGTCATCATCATCTTATTCCACGAGATCCAGGGGCCCTCCACCCACTCCTCCTCTTAGCCTTGACAAAAACAAGAACAAAAGCAACATGGAAGATTTGAACAACGTTAGAAAGGAGAACCCAACTGAATTGGTAGAGACCACTAATGTCCATTGTACTCAGTTTCCAAATGAGAATGTGTCACAACTCGAACAGAAGCTGCTGAAATTCCAAGAAGAGCACGTTTAGGTTCGGAATCCGGCAAACCTGTCATTTCCCTCAGCACCCCAGATATCAATTTCCCCAACACTCAAAACCTAGACCTCCTCAAAATATCCTAAAAGAAACAGAATAATCCCACTCCTCACCATCGCACTGTTCCACCAAAGACCCAATACAACACCTATCATATCCCAAACAATACTTCACTACTCATCTCAAAACTCCACAAATGACCATTTTCACACCCATACACTAGGGCACCATAACACTCCTATCTACATGGAGACCATGCCACACTCCACCCAACTTATATCCATTACACTTGAGTCTTATGAAAAGGATCTTCTTATTAGGAACCTGGCTGAGGAACTTAAGAAATTGACTAGCCGAATTCAGGGAGTTGAGGGAAGTAAAGGAATCAAGGGGCTGAACTATGAGGATCTTTGCATACAGCCTGATGTCGAACTACCCGAGGGGTACAAACCTCCTATGTTCTAAATGTTTGATGGTACGGGTGATCCAAGGGTCCATCTGAGGACATACTACGACAAGATGGTTGGAGTAGGGAAATATGAGAGAATTTGCATGAAGTTGTTCATGAGGAGCTTGAAAGGAGATACGTTGTCTTGGTACCTCAACCAAGATCCAAAGAAGTGGTAAAGCTGGGTAGACATGGTATCAGACTTTACAAACAGGTTCAGGATTAACACAGAGAATGCGCCAGACGTGTTCTATATACATAATCTAATTAAGAAGCCCACAGAGACATTTCGCGAGTTTGCTACTCGCTGGATGTCCGAAGCTGCTAAGGTTAGACCTGCCTTAGAAGAGGAGCAGATGAACAAGTTCTTTGTCAGGGCTCAAGACCCACAGTACTATGAACGGTTGATGAAGATTGAGAACCATAAGTTTTCCGATATTATCAAATTGGGTGAAAGAATTGAAGAAATTATCAAAAGCGGTATGGTTACAAACTTTGAGGCCTTGCAAGCTACAAATAAGGCCTTACATTTCGGTGGTGTGTGCAAGAAAAGGGATGTAGGGGCCGTGATGCTTGCACAAAGGACCAAATCTCTCCTCAAATACAAAACTTACCAAACACCTCTACTCATATATCATCCAACCCCAAATTACCAAGTACCCTCACCCTCATACCAAGCTCCATCACCAGCGTATCAATCACCTCCACCTCCTACATATTAGCCTACTTCACCCAAATACTCCCAATCCGCATATGTTTACCAAACCTATAATGCTCAACCATCCCACTATCCATCATCTCCTACACGCCAAAACTTCCCTAAAACTCGAGCCAATTTTGATCACAAACCTCCAAAACAATTTACAGCCATCGCTGAACCCATTGACCAACTATTTGATAGACTCAAAGCTGCTGGTTATGTCACTCCCATCCCTGTTGCAAACCCTGAAAATCCTTCCCAGTGGGTTAATCCAAACAAATCCTGTGCATACCATTCCGGCATGAAAGTGCACACCATCGATGAATGTCGTTCCTTCAAAGATAAGATCCAGTCTTTGATTGACAATAAGATCATTGTGGTAAAAGATCCCGCTCCAAATGTTCGCAACAACCCTCTACCAGACCATAAGGTTGGAGGTATCTACATGGTTGAAATGGAAGATGACTGGGATCCCGAGGGATCAATCGGGTTGATCACAGAAGTTGTTGACCTAAAGAAGCCAATAATTACTCTCAACCCAATCATAGTCCAGATTCAACCATCTGAGGATGCTGAGGTGAATATGTCTGTACCACTTGAGTTTGCAGCAACAACACCAACACCAATTGTGGTTGAATTCGTGTCTCCGACAAATGCACCTGCACCATTTAAGGTTGCAGTTTTACCAACCAAGGCACATGATCCGTTTGGAGTGAGGATATCCACGCTAATCCCAATAGCAATATCGACCATGACACTATTCCATACAAAGGTTGTACCCTGGGACTATACAACCGAGGCGAGAAGGAAAGGCAAGGTCAGGTTCGAAAATACTATTGCAGCATAGGGTATGACAAGAATTGGTAGAGTCTATACCCCTGAATATCTAGTTGAGTCAAGCAAGCAGGCCTCCAATCGGCCACCCATCATTGAGACAAATCTATATGACCTCTAGGAAAATATAGGCCAAGGATTATTCGGTCATCGACCAGTTAAACAAGACGCCGACACAAATTTCCATTCTCTCTTTGCTACAGAATTTTGAGGAACCCAAGAATGCTTTGTTAAAGGTACTGAGTGAAGCTTACGTACAAAGTAACATCACGAGCGGGGAAATGGCTAACATGGTAGGACAACTGTTGTAGAGCCATAAGATCACCTTTCATGAGAACGAGCTGCCACCTGAAGGGTTGGGGCAAAACAAAGCACTACATATCACTGTGTAATGCGAAGACTGTTTTATCACCAGAATCCTGATTGATGGAGGTTCCAGTCTCAACATTTGTCCATTGGTAACATTCAAGAAACTAGATAAAGGACTGCACGAGATAAAAGATGGAGCAATCAGTGTGAGAGCCTTCGATGGTTCTCAGAGGTCCACTATCGGTGAGATTGTTCTATGCTTACAAATGAGACCAACATGGTTCGATGTCGATTTCCAGGTAATAGACGTGTCAGCATATTAAAACTTACTGTTGGGATGGCCATGGATTCATGTTGCTGGGGTTGTAGCATCAACACTGCATCATGCAGTAAAATTCGAATGGAATCACCAGGAAGTGATCATTCATGATGACAGTAGCAACCCTATATACAGTCGCCAGACCATTCCGACAATCGAGGGAAGAAGGAAGCTGGGTTGAGAGACTTACCACCACAGCGAACAAGTCAATACTATCGACAAAGACAAATTGTAGGATAGCAAAATCGAGAGTATACTAAATTGGAGTGGGTACAAACCTGGCAAAGGGCTCGACAAGAACCTCCAAGGAATTGCTAAGCCCATAAAACTCAAGAAACATGGCACTACCTCCGGTCTGGGATATGAATATACACGGGAAGAATTCAACAACTGGTCGCCACAATGGCGTGGTCCTTACTACCCACTAAAGCAACCAATACCGCATTTGGAGCAGACTTTCCAACAGGCCAACATTGTTTATGGGTCAGATGAACAAGAAGCACTTGCAGCGGTGAAGAACTTGTTCCTAGAAGACAATGA
Organism: Nicotiana sylvestris; assembly: GCF_000393655.2. Taxonomy (NCBI): domain Eukaryota; kingdom Viridiplantae; phylum Streptophyta; class Magnoliopsida; order Solanales; family Solanaceae; genus Nicotiana; species Nicotiana sylvestris. The sequence goes on along the minus strand of NC_091064.1, from coordinate 93,110,088 downwards.
CATGTACTGTTGTGTTCTTCTCGAGGAGGAGAGGGAGGAAGGCCTTTCCATACAGGTTGTAAGCATAGGGAAACACCTCAATAATTGGACCATCAGGACAACTAGAGCCCAACGAGCCTCAGGCATTACTATTACTTATATTGATGAACCAATGACTGTGACAAGCAATGAGAGAACACAACAAACGGACAATGATTCAGAGGAAGATGACATACCTAACGAGATTGTCAAAGAAGTTGAGAATTTTGAGAACAAACCTAAGTCCAACCTGGACGAGACTGAAATTGTCAACCTAGGAGACGCATAAAATGTCAAGGAAACACAAATCAGCATTCACTTATCGCCATCATAAAAGAAAGAATACACGAAATTTCTAAAGGAATATGAGGACATATTTGCCTGGTCGTATGATGACATGACTGGAATGAGTACGTCTATTGTGGCTCACAAACTATCGACCGATCCAACATGTCCGCCGGTAAAGCAAAATGCTCAGAAAGTTCAAGCCTGATATGAGTCTGAAAATCAAGGAAGAGGTCACCTAGCAGGTCAAAGCTAAGGTTCTCAGGGTAGTAGAATACCCGACATGGTTAGCCAACATCGTGCCAGTGCCAAAGAAGGACGGGAAGGTCAGGGTCTGTGTTGACTACCAGGATATCAACCGGGCCAATCCAAAAGATGACTTACCTTTGCCAAATATACACATCCTGATTGGCAATTGTGCCAAGCATGAGCTGCAATCATTTGTAGATTGTTTCGCTGGTTATCATCAGATCTAGATGGATGAAAGAAGATGCTGAGAAAACGGCTTTGATTACGCTACGGGGAATGTCGTTCGGCCTGAAGAATGCAGGGGCCACCTACATGAGGGCCATGATTACCATTTTCCATTATATGATACACAAGGAGATAGAGGTATATGTAGATGATGTTATCATCAAATCCAAGAAGGCCACTGATCACATTGAAGATTTGAGGACGTTCTTCAATAGACTACGAAGGTACAACCTGAAACTGAATCCTGCCAAGTGCGCATTTGGGGTTCCTGCTAGGAAATTGCTTGGATTTAATATGAGTCGCCAAGAAATAGAATTGGATCCATCAAAAGTCAAAGCCATTCAAGAATTGCCACTGCCAAAGAACAAGAAGGATGTGATGAGTTTCTTGGGAAGGCTCAACTACATCAGCCGATTCATAGCACAGTCTATAGTTATTTGTGAGCCAATCTTTAAGATGTTGAAGAAGGATGTCTCTACCAAATGGACTGATGACTGCCAAAAGGCCTTCGACAGAATCAAGGAGTACATGTCAACACCACCAGTCTTAGTCCCGCCCGATCCAGGTAAACCCACATTACTCTACCTTGTAGTGTTGGATGGAGCTTTCAACTGCGTCCTGGGGCAGCATGATGAAATAGGAAGGAAGGAGAAGGCCATTTAATAGCTCAGTAAGAAGTTCACCCCGTATGAGGCCTGGTATTCTCTATTAGAGCGCACCTGTTGTGGTTTGACGTGGTTAACCCAAAAGTTGATACATTACTTCTGTGCCCATACTACATATCTCATATCAAGGATGGATCCTTTGAGGTACATCTTTCAGAAGCCCATGCCCACTGGTAAGCTAGCCAAGTGGCAAATCTTGTTGACTGAGTTCGACATTGTTTACGTAACTCAGAAAGCGATCAAGGAACAGGCACTAGCAGACCACCTTGCTGAGAATCCCATGGATGGAGAATACGAACCCCTAAAAATGTATTTTCCTGATGAAGAGGTATCATTCATAGGAGAAGATATTGCAGAATCCTATGAAGGTTGGAGAATATATTTTGACGGAGCAGCAAATTTCAAAGGAGTTTGCATAGGAGCAGTCCTAGTATCAGAAACCAATCAGCATTATCCAGTGTCTGCCAAACTTAGGTTCCTGTGCACCAACAATATGGACGAGTATGAAGCCTGCTTCTTAGTACTCAAAATGGCTATTGACATGAACGTTCAAGAGTTAGTAGTGATTCGGGATTCAGACCTACTTATACATCAGGTGCGAGAATAATGGGCAACCAAGAACTCTAAGATACTCCCATATCTGCATCATGTACAGTAATTAAGAAAGAGGTTCACGAAGACGAAATTCCAGCATGTTCCCAGAGTTCAGAATGAGTTCGCCGATGCATTGGCCACCCTATCATCTACGATACAGCATCCAGACAAGAATTTCATTGATCCCATTCCAGTAAATATCCATGATCAGCTAGCTTATTGTGCCCATGTTGAAGAGGGAGCAGACGAAAAGCCTTGGTTTCACTATATCAAGGAATATTTGGCAAAATGAGAGTACCCGGAGCTTGCAAATCCTACTTAGAAATGCACACTTCGGAGATTTTCCAACAACTTCTTTCACAGCGGAGGAATCTTGTATAGGAGAACTCTTGATCTGGGACTATTAAGGTGTGTTGACGCAAAGGAAGCCTCCAATCTACTAGAGGAAATTCACGATGGGACCTGCGGTCCACATATGAACGATTTTTTCTTAGCAAAGAAGATACTTCAGGCTGGTTATTTTTGGATGACTATGAAAACGGACTGCATCCAGTATGTCCAAAAATTCCACCGCTTTCAGATACATGAAGACATGATAAAGGTACCTCCAAAAGAGTTTAATGCAATAAGCTCACCGTGGCCGTTCAACACTTGGGGATGGATGTTATTGGACTAATCGAGCATGCTGCTTCCAATGGACACAGGTTTGTCCTGGAAGCCATAGACTATTTCACCAAGTGGGTAGAAGCAACATCTTATAGAGCAGTGACTAAGAAAGTTGTGGCAGACTTTGTCCGCGACCGCATTGTTTTCAGATTCGGGATTTCAGAGTCAATCATTACTTATAATGGCTCCAACCTCAACATCGACTTGATGAAAGCTATGTGCCAAACTTTCAAGATCAGACACTAGATTTCCACAGCCTACAGGCCTCAAATGAATGGAGCTGTAGAAGCCACCAATAAGAATATCAAGAAGATATTGAGGAAAATAATATAGAAGCATAAACAGTGGCACAAAAAGTTATCATTTGCTTTATTGGGGTATCGCACCATAGTCCGCACATCAACTGGGGCAACCTCCTATATGGTAGTTTATGTTACAGAGGTTGTCATTCCCGCTGAGGTAGAAATTCCTTCCCTAAGGATAATATAAGAAACTAAGCTCGACGATGCAGAATGGGTAAAAAATTGTTATGAGCAATTAGCCCTTACAGACGGAGAGAGAATGAATGCAGTTTGCCATGGTCAACTCTATTAGAACAGAACGTCCAGAGACTTCAACAGGAAAGTTAAGCCAAGACAGTTCACACCGGGGCAGATGGTGTTAAAGAAAATATTTCCGCATCAAGAAAAAGCCAAAGGGAAGTTTTCTCCCAATTGGCAGGGTCCACACATGGTTCACCGGGTTCTGAAATGAAGAGCCCTCATACTTGCAGAAATGGACGGAGAAGTCTGGCCAAAGCCGATCAATTTGGATGCAATCAAGCGTTACTATGTGTAATCTTTATGCTTTCCTTATATGATGAAATTAAACTATGCTTGACCTGATTCCTGTTTAAAAGGGGATACGTAGGCACCCCTATGGGTTTGGCCAAAATTCAATAAAAATTCCATCTCCCCCCGCAATTGGAAACTGGGCAGAATTTTGAGGAGGACCCTCAAAATTCCGTAGCACGAGAGGTCGCAGTGTCCCAAACCACGCCACAGTCGTCAGTTCATCTAAAAGCTATTTTAATTATATACTTATGTCATACTTTTACAAAGTTATTACATGTTTTGTTTAGCAACGCTACCCCAATGATACATGCAATATCACCAGATCAAAGCCGAGCAGGTCAAGCAAAGCCAGCGGGGACACGAACTAACCTCCCCCCTTACAAAACTCACGATTTTTCTTTGGATGCAGGATTGCAAAATCTTTAAACACACTATATACTCATGGGACAAACATCATTCGAGAATACGACTCTCCGAATCATTGCACTTGCCAACATTTACTATCAGCGTGCACAAGTAATGCTCTGCAGTCACAATAATCCCAGTAATCACAATGCCACCATCTGTTATCGGCTAAGAAAACTTTGCTGTCATTTGCTATCTTAGTTCTTGCATAAGGCTACCATTCTGCCTTCTGAGACTAAACGTTGTCTCCATCTGCATTCGTATTGCATAAGTCTACCATTCTGCCTTTCGAGACTAAATGCTATCTCCATCTGCATTTCTGCATAAGGCTACCATTCTGCCTTCCGAAGTTATGCTCTACCTCTATTTGCATTCGCATCTAAGGCTACCATTCTGCCTTACGAGAGTAAACACAGTCTCCATCTACATTCTTGCATAAGGCTATCATTCTGCCTTCCGAGGTTAAGCTCTACCTCCCTCTACATTTGCATCTTTGCATAAGGTTCTCATTCTACCTTACGAGGCTAAGCTTTGCCTCCTGTTTTCTTCAAAATTAAGCGCCACCTCAAGCACTATTTATTTCGCTTTTCTTATAGGCTAAGCTCTGCCCTTCAAATCGCAAGACTAAGCTCTGTCTTGTCCGTATCATAGTAGTGCATCCTTCATGGGCTGAAATATTGCCAACTCATCCGAAGGCGTCATCGTTCGGAGGCACCATCTTCATAGCCAGGCAACACCATGTCATGGCCTGAGGATCTCTTTCAATTGTTCGCATGTCATTATTCAAAGTAATCATGGTTTGAAGGCACTATCCTCATAGCCCGATAGCATCATTTCATGGCCTGTGAATCCTTTATCATACGCTTCATGGCCCAGGACATCATGGTCTAAGGACGTCATCCTAACCATCCAAAGACAACATTCATAGTACAACTGGAATTTTCATCATGTTTAAATTTATGCACAGAATACGCTTGTATTGTTTCCTTGTAGGTAAACCGGCAAGCAACGACCATCCCGGCAGGAGAAATCCCGCTTCAGTTCCCACATCCATATCAAACCTTAATCATTCCCGTAAACCTGTACTCACCCCGCCCTGGATATCGCGTCCGTTCTTGAAATCGCTTCATCGGTATACTCCGTCGGTGGATCCTGAACTACATACGACCTGATTCGTATAAAACCGGGGATATGTAGGCCTAAATCTTTTTCAAACCATTTCGCTCGGTCAAAATTGGCCTTCATATCTTTACCCGACAACTCTTTCATCCTTCTCGGGTAAAGAGGAGCATCTATTGATACCCAATTTTTCCCTATATATTTTCAATGCAAAATAACTTCAAAATAGCATATAAAGGCATACATAAGCATGTCTAAATGTTTTATTATTTTCCATAATTTTTAAAGGTTTAAATTGATTCATTTTTTCCTTTTTTATCCATAAAATCTCAGTAATTATTTCCAAAATTAGTATTTTGATGATTCATTTATGGGATTTCTATATTTATGCCAAAATATGGCTAAAATAGTTTTTACATATTTTTACAATTTTATTTAGTATTTTAAGGCTAAATTACACATAATTGCAATATTAGCCATTTTAAGGTTTAATTTGTCTTATATTCATAAAATTGAGGCTTGTATTTTTAGATTGTTAATTATGTGTTATAAATCATTTTTGTCCATTTAATTTAGTTTTTAGAAATCATTTACTATTTTTATAATTTAAAAAAGGGAAAAATTGGCTATTTAAATAACAACCCATTTGTATTTAAATTTTGGCCTAAATTGAACCCCAATTCCCCAGACTAATTTCAAATTAAACCCGACCCTAGCCCAATTTTAACCCTACCCAAACCCGGATTCCCCACCTACCCTTTTAATCTCACCATTCACCTTTCCATAATTAAATCCAAATGACCCCTTAACCTAATTCACTTCTCACCACCCGCCACCCTTGAATCCCTCTCCTCTCAATTCTCTTTGCATCCTCATATAAACCCTAGCCGCCGCCACCCAATACCACCCTAATCCCTTGCAATCCCTACCTAATTCATGGGCTCCCATGGCAATTTGAGGCGTATACTCATCTCCTATGTCTGCTGGTTACCTATTTTCGCGATTCCATAGACATATCTCAAAGGGATCTAGTCCAGTCTTGGTTCAACTTCTATCTATGGCCTTCTTCCAGCCATCCATGGCTGTTCAAGTCAGATCCTTGACACTTTTCCAGCTAGATCGGTAACTTATCAAAGTCCTTCTCACTTTTCCTGGGTTCTCTGAAACCCTACTCTAGGAGTTTTTCGATTTTTCTGTCAAATCTATTTTAGATTTGTACATGTTATGAACTTCTTGATGTTTTCCAAAAAGGGTTTTCGATTTTCTTTCAAAAGTGACTCTTCGTCTTCAAACTAGGGTTTCTTAGACTCTTTTCAAAGATCTCTTCTCCAATTTTTCAGTAATGTTTTACTTTGTTTAAAGGATTGGCTTATATATTTCTTCCATCTAGTTCCTCGTGTTAAAAACCCTAAGTGTTTTGGTTTTATCCGAGTTCTGAAGATTCCTTTGTTTTGTCTGTGTGTATACTTGTTTCGATTAAGCTCTTTGTGTTTGAATCCTCTTCCCTTTTTGACTTATCTGATTTTGAGTTCTTACTATTGTGGAAACCCTAATTTCTTAAAAGGTTTTCCTCACTTGTTACTATGAGATCTTTACTTGTTTCTGACTCTCTTTACCTGTTGGACTGGTTTCTTCACTTTGGCTCTACGTGTGATCCCTGACTATTTGACTTGGTTGACTACTGAGCCTAACTTACTCTTGTTACTGATGCATGTTTGTATGCATCAAGTTGTTTCTTTTGCCAAAGCGTTTGGCCTTGCATGTTTGATATTTCTGTTTGTTCTATTTTTATGTTGAAGTGTAGTGTCATGATTCTTTCTTGATTATTCTTGATTTCCTCAATGTTACGACTGATTGCAAAAGGTTCCCTTATAAACCCTAATTTTTACTCATTTGTTTAAAATTGATTGATTCCCTTCCTTAATTACTGTGATGTTTTACCTTGCAAAATCCTTTCCAAAAATTAAGCATATTTTGTACTTAGACTCAATTATTTACTTCATATTTTTACTGCCCCCTTATATGGCAAGAATCAATCTATCCCAAACTGATTTCTTTCCTTTGTTTGACCCTGTTAGTATCCGCTTGAGCAGTAATTCCCTGATTAAAGGGAAGTACTTGTATTGATTGATTCTGATTGTGATAATTTCCATGTCTGTATTAAAACCTTACTTTTTACCTTCTTCTTTACTCGTTTTCAAAACTATAAATACCGTATCCTCTCTACTTTAAACACATGGACAATTTGAGTTAAAAAACACACACTTACACTCAGAACTCTCTATTTCTCTACTACCACTTGTGCTATTGCTTTATCTAGCCGGCTGAAAGCCAAGGCTAGACTGTGGAATCCTTCTAACTCTTCCTTTCTGCACTTTGCTTCTCTACTGGTATGTCCTAGTTAATTTATCAAGCCTCAACAACAATATGCTTCTTTAGTTGTTTCAGTTTCCCTTATTCTTGTCTACTCATGTTTATGGTTCTGTAGTCAAGTTACATTACTAGCATGTTGTAATATGTTTCCTTCCCCCTTAGATTAATGCTTCCCCTATGTGTGTTTTGAAGCATAGTCCATCAGTCACTTGATTGTGTACTTGCTATCTTATGAATCCAAAGCCCATATCCCCTCTATGTGTTTGTGTTCTTTTGGCTGGTTTGTGACCATGCCAGCATCAACTATTACTGTGCATGACCAAACCCGACCCCCGCTAGGGTCATGTGATTACAGACAAGTGACTCCCCAAAATCCCTTGGCCCCCCTTTTATGACTACTAATTCTGTGTATTTGTATTTTTACTACTGCAATTGATTTCAATCACCTCTGTTACTAATTGCTTTCAAATTGGACTATTAGTCCAACTTTTTAAATAAATCTCTTTCAACATGTGTTCTGCACCTTCACTATATTCTTAGAATCTAGGTTCTGCTCCCTCTTGTGTGAGCCTTGCCTTGGGACCCTTGAGCTCCCTCTGAACTTGGACACATAAGGGCTGGCCCTTCTACACTGCACTCATTCTATCTGGGTATGCAAATCTGGGTGTGAGCACTAACCGGGATCCCTTGAGGTCCTTATGGATCTTTGACACACCCAGATATGAGAAAGACTTTGAAATATTGGCATTTAAGTGGTTCATTACATAACTCAAAGAGGAAGTCAAGATCAGGCTTCCTTTGGTTGTAATTTCTTATTTCTGCACTTCTTTTGTAATTCAATCATTTGGTCTGTAATAATTTGAAAATAATGTCGGGGTGGTTAGTGAAAAAGGGTCGGTAGACGTATATTGTGGGTAAATTAGGTAGATAACATGCCTATAGGGTCTATTTTGATTCAAATATGGTATGTTAGATAACATGCCTATAGGATTTGCTCCGGTTTAAAATAAATTCTACATGTTATACTTTCACACAATTAGAAACCATGTCTATAGGATCTAAATGTCTTTAATAATAGAGATCATGACTATAGGGTTAAAATCAGCTTTATAATTAGATATCATATCTATAGGGTGTAAAGCAATTGAAGTTCAGTTTTCACTATAGCATGTGTTCAGATTTGTGTCCCTAGAAATCATGCCTATAAGATCTAAATAGCTATAATAGAAATCATACCTATAGAACTTAAAACCAACGTAGTTGGAGAAGCCGTTTAGTTCACGTTGTTTATTCTGAATTGGATTAGTTAATTGATCTGTCGCTTCTTTAATAAGTCTTCAAACACTGCCTTAAATTAATACTATTAGAAAGCATGTCTATAGTATCTCAAGTTGTCCGTCTAAAATTAATCACTGCTCTACTGCATTCCCAATCAATTTAGATATCATGCTGATAGGAAATCACCACTACGCCTAGGCAAGCCTTAGGTAATTACTCGAATAAAATTGGAATTTGCCTTTGTTTTATTACCAACTACTGCAACCAGCAGGCAGGCCTGATTCAGACTTCTTTTCTAAGTTATATAATTAATATGGTTCTGACTCAAAATCTTCTTTAAGATTTTTTAAAAATTCAAACCTTAGTTGTGTTTAAGTCATGCTATTTATATTTATTGTTTGCGAAGGTATACATGGTCCGTCTAATTGTTTATATATTCCCCCCTCAAATGCAGTCCTACGTATTTTTGTATGTCACCTTAGCCTTTTTACCTTTAAACCTAAGGGTCAGCCTATACCCTCCCTCTTATAGGAATAGTAGTCTTAACTTCCTCCGGGACTGATAGGAATGGGACGGGTAGTAGCATGAAATAGAGGTCGAGACCAATCCGCTCTTTAATACCTTCACGGAGTGGGAAGGGTAGATATGGATATGATGACCGGTGCGCTAATACCACATGTATCCTCTCTCCTGAGGAGTGTCATACCGAATATTGCATTAAGGTGATCTATATTACAAACAAACCTAGGACCCCCCTTTTATTTTTTACAAGTATGTCTAGCTTATAACTCTTTTCCAAAGCCTTGCCTTTCAATAATTCACTTGTGTATTTAAACTTAAACCCCTTATTACTTGAGCCTTTATCTATTTTCTTTCTAATTGCACAAATTCATAAAAACTATCTGGCCGGAAACCACACTAGTGGATCCTGAGGGGTGCGTAACACCTTCCCCATAGGATAATTTCAATCCCTTACCCTATCTCTAGTTATCAAACATAGTTGTAGTTGAACCTTATAGGTTCCCTAACGCACCTTTAAATCGTTAGGTGTCGACTCTTCAAAATACCCAATTCCCAAAAGGGAAATGAGTCATTACACCCCATGAATGTCAAAACCCGGACTCCTCTCCACTGGAAGGGGAAAAAGGGGGGTGCGACAGATCTCGTAAATCGGAGACCCTTGAAGAGGGTGTTAATGTGGTCTCAAATCACACAACCGGGTTTGACGCAGTTTATGTTAGGGGGACCATTGCCATCGATCATGGAGCATTTCAGGAGCATGGGTTGCCTTTTGGAGAAATCGGCAATATGGGCTACTTCATCTCATGCTTTCAGGTCTCGTCGGGGGAGCTGGGCGATGCTCAAGATGCGAACACCGCCAAAGGGGGAATTCCTCTCAAGAGGGGAGGCTCACTCACCTATATCTTCAATAGTGTTAGCGATAACGTCGGTCATAACGGTCGCGGTGCTGTCAAGGCGGCAGAAGGATCCTTGCAGCAGGTGCTATCTATTCCTTGTATATTTCTTTAATTCTCGGGCCTCATTCTTCATTTTCCTAACTCTTTCACTATGTCGCATTGCAAGAATATGTATGATCACTCCCTCTTTATGCTCCACGAGGAGCTTTCTTACCATGATAAAGAGTGTAAGAAGCTTATCTCGATGCTGCGTGATTCGGAGGCTCGTTCTGCCCAAAGAGAGAAGGAATTAGGAGAGCTTCGAGTTGCCTTGGAGAGAGCGGTCCGGAAATAGGCTGGCCTTGCTACACAGGTATTTCGCCCTGCTTGTACCCGACCTTTACTCCCATATTCTGACATATATTAGCTTATATTTCTTTCGTATGTAGAGCAAAATGGTTTGTTGTTTAGCCAACTAAACAAGGAGATCTCCGAGATGAGGAAGCAGAATGAAGTAGCTACTGGGGAGTTGGCGACATCCCAGGACCATCTCAAGGACGCCCGCAAGGAGGTTGCTACTTTGGCCGCAACTAAGTCCGAGGTTGAACGAAACACTGTTACTTATTTGGAGGATGCAACCATGGCACATAAAATAGCTCGTGACATATTGATAGCAGTCAAGCAGAAGCTAACTCGAGCTATTAACCTTGCTAAGGCGGAGGCGAGGAGAGAGACCTTGGAGGACATCAGAGCCAGAGGTGTCGACCTGTCAGCTGATCTCGAGGAAGCCCGCAAATTGGAGAGAGAACTAGCGCCTTTAATTGCCCCCGATGAGGGCGAAGATAGTAGTGGTGAGGAGTAGCCCTCAAGTTGTTTTGTATCCCCTTATTTTCCCTTTATATGCAGCTCTCGGGGGATGGGTTTTTTAAATATGTCTTTTGTTGATACATTTTTGGCAATGTAAAAAAACGGCTTTCCTCCTTTCAGTTTTTTCAGCCTTTCCTTTTTCGTTCCTTTGCTTTCGCGGATTGGCTTTCGACCTATGACGTTGAACCTTCAAAATCCGTTCTTGGAGAAACCAGGATCCTCAAACTGGGCCATGCCCCGGGGTTAATCGGTAGTTCCTATCGAACTGGTGCTGGTTATATTGGGGAACCCCCGGGGCCTCACAGTTTTTGGCTTCTGCGGGGTAGCAGCATTTATTTGATCCGGTAAGGGGGGGCCCGGGGTAATTTTGCCAGTATGTTTCCCTAGGAAAGGTTGACGTTAACGCGACCAGAATTAATTGGCCCTTTTAGGAAGGCGGCAGTTGCTGCTTTGCACCTATATATTCATTCATCCGTCTTTCCAATGGTGATTTTGCTTCTTTGTTGGACTATCTCTTCCGCAAAGCCTGGCGCTTTGTGCTAGTCCTTCCTCTCCCCTAATTTAAACTTTTGCTCGGACCCACATCTTTCCCCTCCTATTCTGTCGTAGCCATGGCTGCTATATTGACGTTCGATTATCGGGTAGAGGGGAGTTCTTCCTGTGCTCTGCATTTGATAGGTGATAGCGACTTATCGTTGATGCCCGGTGAGTGAGCCTCGGGGTGCCCTTCTTGAGGAGAGCCATCATGCCGGGGAGGGCACCTAATGTTTCTGGTCACCTAGAGCATATTTCAAGGATCGTCTCATCAATGGGGGAGGAAAACCTCGAAACCATCAGAAATGACTGTGGATAGGGAGAAGGCACAGTATTGCAAGTACCTTCTCCCGAGGAGAGCATCATGACATAAGTTGAGGGGTTTCTGAGCGTATATATGCATGTTTTTGTGTTGGGTTACCCCGACCGGGTCGTTCTTGATTTCTACCGGAGATATCAGGTTACACTGGCGCAGGCTCGTCCCTTCCTTTGGAGAATAGTGCCGGCGATGAGATATTTTGCCAATAAGGCTGGGATATAGTTTACCCTCAGCCATCTCGTGAGGTTATATCGGCCACTACGTTACCGGGGCCTGATCGCTCTTCATCGTCGATCTACCCAAGCTCCTGTCGCCGTCACCGAGGAGGACGAGGACCGAAAATGGATGAATTTATTTATTCGGATTCGAACGATCGATGTCATTCTTAGAGAATTTTTTCCATTACATGAGAAATGAAACTCCACACATAAGTGTCTCATCCGAAATATCATCGTTTTGACCGGAGGCAGGCTCCGTAATGATATTTTTCCGTTCCATATTTGTAGCAACTCATTGGTCACCGAACGAGGTCCCCGATTTAGCTGATTGGTCTCGTAAGCTAGCATCTTGCTCGATTTATGATAGGCGACGTTGGCGAGATCTATCCAAAGGGAGATGGGAGGCAACGCATCGTAGTATGTGTCCAGCGCCTTGCTTCCTAAAAAATGGTGCTTTTCTTGCCGGCTTAATTAACTAAACTATCACATGTGCCAGGGGTTCTTTTGAAATGAAGTCGTGTCCTCCGGGGGAGGAGGCGAGATTGCTGGCTTCGGGATCGAGGAGTGATGACAAACGAACAAATGCTCTGGGGTGCGAAAATGCTTGTAGTAAGGCGACTCCTTCTCAACGGTTAAGAGAAGTGATTCGGACGATCGGACACCTTCTGAAGGCGGTACGCCATCGAATGTTGCTTCGGCCTTCGGCAAGGCTTAGCGGCTTGGCCTCATGGTGAGTTTTGACTGCTACAAGATTATTCCGGCCTCGTGCCGTCCTTTCTCCCCCTCGTTTTTTTATTTAGCTCTCTTTCATAGGCCTTTGACAGGCTTAAATCCGAGCTGCTTTGTAGTGAGGCCCCGTTGCGGGGAGCTTTGGATAGGGAGAAATACCTTAATCTTCTTTGTGCGGAAAAGGAAAAAGAGTTGGTTTCCCTACGGCGCGAGATGGACTGAAGCCGGAGCCGTGGGATCCGCCTTTAGAAACAGGTACCCTGTATTTTACACTACTTGCACTCCTATTTTAGCTCGGCGTCTTGATGTTTTGATATTTCAGTTGGAGGACATGGCGGAGGAGCTTGGACAGCTCTGGGGCGAGGTAGGTCGAGCCAAACATGAATTCAACGAGTTGTAGGAGCATGTAAGTGCCCATTATGTTGCTATACAGAGTGCTCCAGCCATGGTTTATATTCTTGAGGCGCAAATCCAGACCGTTCGCACGAATGTTTCTACTCGGGTGAATATGATCGCAAGGCTCTCGTCCGAGCTTTCGAAGGCGAAGACGAGGTGGTGAACATCCGGGTTGAGGTTGTGATGAGCAATACCAGGGTGGGATAGAACGTGGCGGCCTATTCGAATAGCACTATTGTTGCTAAAGCTGAACTGAAGAGAACTCTTGATCGTACAAGCAGTAGCAAGGAGTATGCGAGGTGCAGATCCCAGAGGGAAGTTCTCAAGGAGATTCATGCCAGGGGCTTTGATCTCTCGGGAGAGATCGAACAAGCCAAAGAGGAGGAGCATGATGCCAAGTTCCTTATGTCTGATGATGAAGATGGCAAGGAGGGGGCCACCGGGCCATATTCCCCGATGGGGAACGTTTTTTTCTTGCCTTGTTCTTGTGTACATAGCTTTTCATAGCATGTTGTAGACGGAGCTTGTATTTCACTGCCTGTATGTAAAAAAGGGGAACCCCGCAATGTGTGACTTTTGTATTTATGTTTGCCAAGATCTCAATCGGGTCGATTCGACCTTTGAATTAGTTGGAATCTCCGAACCCATAATACGACCCTGAGGTTCGTTAGGCTGGCGACAACGACTTTTATCTTTTGCCCTTTGGAGTACATATTTAACTGTTTTGGGTTCAGTCTCCAAGTCGGGCTTTCACTTGAGCTCAATCGGCCCTCAAGTTTTACATCTGCATGGGCTAGCAACAATGGCTCTTACGCCTTGGGTCGAAGTGACCTTTTATGTATGTGGTCCTGAAGCTCATGAAGCTGGCGGTGATGGCTCTTAAGCTTTTATCCTTAGGCATGTATAGTTAACTATTTAGCATACGCTTTTGGTCGTTGCGACCGTTTAGTGTGTGGCCCTAAGGCTCCTTTTGCTGGCGACAATAGCTCTTACGCTTTTGCCCTTGAGCATATGTAGGCTTTGTTTTCCTCTCGTTAAGGTCTTTTTGAAAAAAAATTTCTTGACCCATCATCGGTTCGGGAAGAACCTCGAATTCAAGTCGTTTGCGGCAATATTCGAGCACCTCGAAAAGTTTAGCTCGTAAGCTAAGTAGCTCGAAGCTTTGTCATTTTGAGCAGACATGGTCGAAGCTTGTTTTCCTGTCTAGGGTAGCCTGTTAACCGGTTATTTTCGAAGTAGAATTGAAGTAATGGCCTGTGATTTTGTAGCAATGGTCGGCCATCCTCGAGTCGCGTAAATTTGGCTGGTGCAGCCGTATCGTCCGTAGTCATTTACGTTTGGACGGAGCCATTTTTGGTCCCGTGTATGGTAGCTTAGGCGTCTACATCGAGGGTATGCCCTTTCAGGAGTCTTACAAAGGCGAGATATAGCCTAAACTTCGGGATCGAGTTTTATGCCTATAGTAAGGTCTTACAAAATTTTCATGCCTGTCAAGGTCTTACAGTTTTTTCATGCTTGTTGAGGTCTTACAGCTTTTTCGTGCCTGTTGAGGTCTTACAGATTTTGTTGCTATGTTAAATAGATTTTGCTAGACCGAGTTTGCCTGCTCGGGGTCTTACGGCCTTTGGGTTTTTACGCGAATGGTGATTGGTGATAGTCTTCGAGTCATCGAGTTTACTTAAGCTCGAAGGTCGTTACTCGTGAGCTCAGAATTGCCTCATTGAGGGCTTATAAGCATGGATTTCCGACCCTGAGGCCATGTAGGTATCAAATTGTTGACGCTAGTCTCCGAGTATTTCGGGACGTACTCGATGGAGAGATCCTTGCTGTGAACATGTTGAATTTTCTTTGGAGTACGAGATAATTTTTGTGAAAGATATTATTCGATTTCTTGGTGTAAATACATGTTGTTGTGTTTCCGTAAGCCCGGCTTATGCGGACACGGTTCGGTCGACCGTTTGGCCCGGTACATCATTTCCTATTGGAACCTTGTTTGTCATTTCTTGGTACAGGGTTGATTGCGAAGAAAACCCTGTAAGCTTGTCGAGTCCTTCTTAGGTAGCGCATGGACGTTGCCTCGTTAAAAACCTTGTCGGCAAAAACCCATTTTAGGAAAAAAAGGTCGATCGAAAGAAAAGAGTGCAATGGACGCTAAGAAATCTCCGGGCCCACGAGCCGGATCGGTGTCTCGGCTACTTTGGCCACTGGCCTGCGCTAGAGTTACCATGAAATAAAATATAGAAAAAGGGAGAGATGATTATACCTTGGTGGCAATGGCGCTCTTTGGTTCTGGCGTTCGTTTGGCGGATGCGATGCGGTCCTTTATTTGAATACAACTGAGGGCGTGCATCAAAAGATCGTATGGATGACATGTTGGGGCTTGTCTACTTTGTTCTTTTTTGGTTGTTTCTCTTTCTCGGGACTAGTTTTTAGCTCGGTTGTTGAGGAATTCCCGAAGGTGCCCGTTATCGAGTAGCCGGGCCACTTCCTCCCAAAATTGCCTGTAATCCTCGGTTCTGTGCTCGTGCGAGTTGTTAAACTCGCATATCAAGTTGTTGTTCCTTTGGGAAGGATCTGAGTGTATAGGTCTGGGCCATCTGGCGTCCCTGATTTTGTTGATGGTGAACACGATGTCCGATACATCGACGCTGAAGTTTTATTCTGATAGGTGAATTGGCTCTGTGTCCCCATCCAAGCCACCTCTATTGATGGGTCCCCGAGGGTTCTATCCTATATTTACCAATCGATCGTTGTGAGGCGGATTGCATCTCGGAGCATTCCTCCTATTATCGGGGTACCGCTGGTACCTCTTTTTATTCGATTTTGACTCCTTCGCTAGGAGTTTGCTCGGATATACTGAGCCTGAGGGGGCTCCCAGTTGGTCATCGTTTGCCCTGATCTTTGACTAGTACCAATTGTGGACGTCCGACCAGGTTATGGCAGGATGTTCGATCAGATTCTCTTTCAGCTACCTTGAGGCCACCGAGCTACATTCATTCAGGCCTTGAGTGAAGGCTTGCACTGTTGTGATGCTATTGTTGTTGTTGTTATTGTTGCTGTCTCCGTTAGCTCGGGGTGATAAAGTAGAGGACCGATTTTCTCCAACCTGAGGAGGTACTTGGATTATGCACAGCTGCTCAATAGGGGGCTCAGAATATACACCGCTGCTCACCCTCCTACCTCGGCTTGGCATATTACACCCCCTTTGGATTCCTAGGGGTATGGCGACAGACTCTACTGGCTATCGCCTCTCGGGCGGAGGCAACGTCTCAAGAAGTTGCTTTATAATAGTTCTACTGGCGGAGTTCACACTAGCCAGATTTTTTACCCAGCCACTTCTTGTCTGCTTTCGGCTTTTCCTTCATCACTTTGCTCTTCTTCATCGCTTTCCTCTTCTATATCCTTCCTTTTGAAGACACCATTACGGGAGGGTCGAGATGAGTTTCCCAAGGGATTGGTCTTGGAAGATATTGTCTTTGAGGTCGCACGCTTGAGGAGATGATGTCGAAGATGCCTCAATTGGGGACGCACTTTGGGAATAGGCTGGATTCTTAGACTTTTGTTGTATGCATAACCATTAATCTTTCTGTTTATGTGTGAGGATCCCATTGCGGGCTTTTGTAATCATACGTAAGGACCCCTTGAGGGCCGTTGTAGATGAATATCTGTGAATACAAAGATATTTTCTTGGATCCTGACTTTGATACTTGTTGTATTTCTTTATGTTTGCGGCGGCTCCGAATGCGCGATCTTGTTTGTCGCTGCTACTACTGGACCCGGATGTGAGTATTTCTGCTAGCTTTTGGTCGACATAATCCTTTTTGAGCTCATCGGTGTTTCTGGAATCAAGACTGAAATGGGTTAGTAAACTTGGATCATCGGGGCCTTCGAGCCTCGTGCAAGGAGAGCACTAAAGTGAAAGTCAACTTCGGGTGCTTGGAGTTTTTACTTTGAGCTTGATGTAGACAACCTTTTAAGGTGTTGTAGGCAGGCTTCTGAGGAAGGGGCTATTCGTACTTAGGTAATTTTCCACGGTCGAGCCCTCGTGATCGGGGCTTGAAGTTTTTATTTTTTCTTCTTGAGGGAGGACTTCAAGGTCGAGTACCACCGCGATGATGTCGCTGACCCTCTGTGGCCTAACTTCTTCTTGGAAGAGATTACCGGGGCCGGGCACCACCTCAGGATCCATTCCGGGATCGTTGGCCCCCTGGGGCTTTATCCTGGGTAGGAGAAATGTTGTTGTGCCCCACATATACACGGGGCGGCCTTTGCTTCTTTGGAATATCCTATTATTTTAGATAGCCATCCTTTCATCTTGGCATTGAGTCCTTCATTACCTCAAGAGCAAAAAGTGTTGGCGTAGGTCCCTGCTTCAATTTACCAATTCTTCCATAGTTATGACTACTACTTCGGGGCTTGCCTGGAAGGGAGGGGAGAGTTCCGCTCCCAATACTCAGGATCCACGGGAGATTACTTTGAAGACTATGTCTTTGATAAGAGAGGAACATCTGGAGATGGTGAGGAGAGACTGCAGATGGGGCGAGGGGTAGCGTTGCAGGTGCTTTCCCCGGGTGTGAGCATTATAGACCCGGTTGATGGATTTCTGAATGTATACTTATACCCTTTCACACTATCCTCCCTAGATAGGGTCGTGCTTCATTTCTGCCTGAAGTATCGGGTTACTTTGGCGTAGATACATCCGTCATTTTGATGAGTAGTGCTTGTTTAATGTGAAAGTGGTAACAACAATTAAATTTGTAAATGGTATTCCAAAAAATACGTGATCTATTTTCGAGCTAGTTGTTAGAACAGTTGATGCTAAGAATGTGAAGTTTAACAATGAAATGCAAGCTAAAACGAGGCAGTAAACAAACCGAGGGGCCTGTTACCTGGATGCAGGATTGGTCGATGGGGGACCTCGGGGTCGATGTTCGAGTCGAGCTTGAGCTATCGGGGATGATCGGGAATGGGATAACAGTTAAGATATGGTTAAATAAAGCTCTTTATGGCCAATACCAAGCAATAAGATGAAGAGCAAGTAAGAGAACGCTGAATATTAAAGTGGCCTCGGGCCAGTGAGAACGAGCAAATTATAGAGATAAGAGAGAGAGAGAGATATTATTGATCTTGTGGAGAAATGGAGCAACATCAACCTCCTATAAGGTAGTGTGAGTTCCCTTTGTATAGGAGGGGAACCCGGCTACTAGTACATGGGCATTAACTATAAAGTATGGAGATGGGACGGCTTGACGCGATGCCTCAGCATAGTCTCTGGATAGGCCGACCCTCTCATACTTAGTCGTTTGCCTTGGGAGCTTCCCCCTCTATCCTAGCTTCGATCTCCGTCTTCCTTTAGTCGGGCCTCGACGAGCCCCAAGGGAGGGGATTCGGTTGTGGCTCCCTGCCCTCGGGGTCTCGAGGCATTTTTCCAGAATATCTTGATAGCGATAAATTAAGTCCTCTAATTTTTGCCGCACACAGATAGTCTCCGCATTTCCCAGAACGAAGCGAAGGGAAATGATTCTGACACTTGACTCCTCAAGCTTCTTACAGCGACGTCACACCAGTGATGGAACCTGTGGCACGAGCTTTGTGTCAATCTTCCAAAGCCTCGATGACCGTGTTGTAACCCCCTATAAATGGGGATGCCTTGGCATTGTTTTTCCTATCCCAGTGCCTTCGCTATCTCATTTTCCCATTCCTTCTTATCATCTTCTTCTATCCTTGAACATCATGCTTGGGGCTCATGGCCTCAAGGCCGTTTGGCGGAGCTCCCTTAGATTGTGTTGTAGTCTTTTACCGGGGCTTCCCTTTGTCGAGTAATATCATGTTGTTGTCACGCCCCAACCTTGGGAGGCGCGACCGGTGCTCAATCGAGTAAACCTAACTAAGCAAACGTTATCAAACACTTCCTACCCAACTCGATATGAATAAGGTAACCATGCTTTCATTCATTTATTTAGACGAGGAAAGATAGTGCATTCTACAAAGTTAGTTCATTTTAAACAACACATTAAACCGTAGAAGAGTTAGATTCTAAGATCCCCATATAGTTACAATTTATAGCCAACATAAGTTTAGAATTACAACATGGTTCGTAGACCCATCCAATCCCCGTACATAACCCACACATATGTCTACGGAGCCTCTAAGGATACCAAGGCAGGGATAACAACGCCGGTGGCAAGGCACCAGTTATACCTCAAAATAGACATCTATAACAAAAGGCATATCACAAAACCCCTTGAAGGAGGAAAGGGCTCACCAAGAGTTTGAGAATAGGATGCTCCGCTACACACGATCGGCATTATCCGCTATGAAGCCACCTACATTCATTTAAAAATGTAGTGCCCCCATCAAAAGGGACGTTAGTACCACGGAATAGTACTAGTATGTATAACTAAACACCATCTACTTAGAAAGAACTTTCATACAATAATAAGAATTCACAAGTATAACTCAAAACTTTAAACTATCACCACATTATCAAATAAAAGAATCATACAGTTTTCACATCATTTTCCCATAGCTTTTAGTTTGGGGCATTTCACACTATTCATTATTTGGTCACAATACTACCGCTATCTTGAGCGGAGTTCGATCTCGACCCGATCGGCTAGGTCACCTCATCAAGGCATTTTTCCCTTTTCATAAATCAATTCATTTCACATATATCATTTCATAGGCACTTGAGGCCAGGACTTATCAAATCATTCTTGGCACTAGGCCGCATTTTACATCGTTCCCAATTTTCTGTATTAGCCTTGCTAGTTAGGATAGTAGGTGCACACAAGAGCAATTTAAATTGTAAACATAGATAAGATTTCATGCAGATAGCACAATATATTCAGCTGCAATCTCAATTTAAGGTCTAAACATTTCCAATACATAATTCATACCTTTGCCCCTTTCAAGCTGTCAAGATAGAACGTTGATTATGTTGGGACACATTTTTCACACACATAAGGTTACAACACCAACTCATGTAAAACAACAAGCAATGCAACATTTCAACTTTAATTTTGCCATGCCCACACAATCACCGATGAAGCTCAATTTCTAAAAGACGGGGTTTTAGCCATACATACCTCAACCGAGCTTTCCTTAATCCTATAACATTCTGGAATGCTCGCACCTTAATCTATTTAATCAATATAGCATAATCTTTTTATGCAAGATTACACTAGCCCATTACCCATGTCTCCTCTTATATAATTCCTCATACTCTTCAAGAACATATGCATGCAATGCAAACCCGCTTATACCCATGAATTACCTCACTAATGACCCTTTGTAGCCATGTGTAAAAATGAGAGCCGAGGTGATGAAGCCTTACCTTTTGGGATGAAGGTTTAGGTCCCTCACTTGATTATCTTTAATGATTCAACAAGGATTTTTGGATCAATATTGATGAAAGTCACTTCCCCCCTCTAAGACCATCTCTCTCTCTCTAAAAGATCAGAAAAACAAGCTCAAATGAGCTATTACACTGTATATAATGATAGAGGGTCGGGTTTAAAATTTAGAAAATTGGAGCCCCGAGTCAAATCTGCGTTCGCATTTGCGATCGCAAAGCTGACATGCGGTTCGCATAATAGACCGCAAAAATGCTCCCTAAAACCTGAACACACTTCTTGGGTATGCTGCAGAAATGCGATCCGCATACCCGTTCTGCGGTCGCATAATGCACCGCAGAACTGCCCCTCACAAAATACCAAGGGAAATATGCAACGACTATGTTGTCCGCATATCAATTATGCGATCGCATACTTGACCGCATACTTGACCTCAAATTTGACCAACACACTGACTCACTTTGCGGGTCTGCATACCTGATATGCGATCGCATTCTCGACCGCAGAATCGCATTTTGTAGAAAACTTTATTTCGTGACTTTTTATAGCATAGATCAGTCCGAAAAGGTCCGAACCGCGACGAGCTTTTGGGTTTAGGGTGGAAATTTTTCATGGGGCCTCACATCCTATAATGACCCGACTGGTCGTTTTGAGCTTTTGCACTTCGCTCGCCAGTTCTTTGGCATTACTTGCCCCACGTGGTGTATTATGACTTATGTAAATTATTGGTGTTGGGTTTCAGGTATCAGAATGAATTTGGAAGAACAGTTCTCAGTTGAAGCTTGAAATTTGAAAGGTTTGACCAAAATTTAACTTACGTGTATTTTATCTCGGATGGAACTTTTATGATTTGGTTAGCTCTGTTAGGTGATTTTTGACTTAGGAGTGTGATTGGAATTGGTTTTGGAGGTCCGGTGTAGAATTAGGCTTGAATTGGCGAAGTTAGTATTTCGGCGAATTCCGGTTGATAGGCAAATTCTGGTTGATTGCGATATTTCAGGTTATTCGGACATCGTTTGGTCGGGTTTTTGATCGAAAGAGTATTTCGGAAGTTTTTGGAAACTTAGGCTTGAACTCGATGAGTTTTGGGTAATTTGATATTGTTTGAGGTGTTTTGATGATTCGAGCAGGTTTGAATGATGTTATGAGTTATGTTGGTATTTTTGGTCGGGGTCCCATGAGGCTCGGATAAGTTTTGGAAGAGTTTCTGGAAGATTTTGCCGTTTTGAGCATAAGCATGTAATGATCCAAAGGTCCATTTTTAGTTCTAGAGATCGAAGTTTGATTTTGAGACTTCTAGAATTTTGATAATGAATTATAGGACTGATCGGGAAAATTTGGTCTAATTTCATCAAGTCGCGATTGGGTTTTTGACACGAAACATGAGTTAATTGTGTTAACGAGTGAAATGGGTATTGAACTGAGCAAATGAGCTCCGAATTGAGTTTGGACTGAAGGACTATGTTCATATCATTATTTGTGACTCATAGGAACAAGAATCATCGAATTCTGAGGTCCCATACCCGAGAAATGAATTTTTGAGTAAAATAATTTTCTGAAAATATTTAAGGAAAATGGAAATGAAATTTGATAAGAAAGTGATGATATCGGGCCCATATTTTGGTTTCGGCGCCTGATACAGGTCTTATATATGGTTTAAGCACTTTCTGTAATGTTTGGTTGAAAACGGACGCCGTTTGATGTGTTTCAGACTCAAAATGGAAAAATTGATGTTTAATGAAATTTTAAAGTATTCTTGGATTTTAAAGTTTAATTCATGGTATATGACGTTATTTTGGCGATTTGATCGCACGGTTAAGTTCGTAGGATATTGTTGAGTTAGTGTATGTGTTTGGTTAGGATCCCCGAGGGCTCTGGAGTGTTTCGGATGTGTCTCAGAGTGATTTCGGACTTAGGGAAAATTGCAGAAACAGTATCGTGTACAGTACCCCATGAATAGTACCATATACAGTACCGTGTGCAGTACCCCATAAACAGTACAATGAACAATACCCCGTGAACAGTACCGTATGCGTGAACAGTGTCCACGACATTTTCTGGACAGATTCAAGCTCTGAAAATGGGACTCATCCTATTTTCATTTTTACCAAATTGGAGCTCGGGGAGAGGCAATTTTCGGGAGATTTATAGAGAAAACAACGGGGTAAGTGTTCTTAACTTAATTATTGTTAGATTACCCGAATCTATTACTAGTTTTTGCATTTAATTGGTGATTTTAGTTGGGAAAATCTTGAAAACCCTCTTGGTTTAACTTGAAGATTTTAGGGTCGAGTTGATGTCGGATTTTAGTAAAATTTGTATGGTTGGACTCGTGGTTGGATGAGGTTTCATATTTCATAACTTTTGTCGGGTTCCGAGATGTGTGCCCCATGGGCAAATTTGAAGTGCAATTTCGGATTTTTAATGGAAAATGTAGAATTTCATATGGAATTAATTCCTATAATTTTTATTAACTGAATCCAATTATTGTGCCTAGATTCAAGGCAATCAGAGGTCGATTTGAGAGACAAAGGCATCGCGAGCTAGAGGTTTAGCCGGTTCGAGGTGAGTAATGATTGCAAATGATGTCCTGAGGGTTTGAAACCCTGGATTGCACATCGTATTGCTATATTGAGGTGAAACACGCGCGGGATGATGAGCGCGGGTTCCTTTACTACTGGGGATTGTGACTTGGTCCATCCCGTATTGATGATTTTACTGCATATTTGATTGAAACTGATTTGTTATCATCATGATTTGGGGTGATTGCCGTATCTGGGCTTCGAGCCAATTATTTTAACCCTTCGGGGATTTTTATCACTATTTCCTCACTGCTTTGACTTATATTTAAACTCAGTCCTGTTGATGATTATTGTTTTACAAACTCAGCCACTTTTATACAGATTTGAAACCCAAATGATATTTCTAAATGATATTTTGGGCTGAGAACTACTGTTTTACAAATGCCCAAGTGGCTTGTGATGATTTTCGGACTGAGTGAGGCCGAGGGCCATATGTGAGGATATGCTGAGTGATATAAGGCCGAGGGCCTAAGTTACTATTTATGCCACGCAGTGGCTTGAGTGATGTGAGGCCGAGTGATATGAGGCCGAGGGTCTGAGATACTTTATATGCCACGCGGTGGCTTGAGTGATGTGAGGATATGCTGAGTGATGATGCCACGAGGGGGATTGATATAGCGTTTGGGCCGTAAGGGGCCCCTCCGGAGTCTGCACACCCACAGTGAGCGCGGGTACCCATTGTTCTGAGTGATTTATACTATGCCCGAGGGGCTGATACTATTTTGAGAGTGAGCCCGAGGGGTTGTTACTGTTCTGATATTGAGCCCGATGGGCTGTTACTGTTCTGCTATTGATCCCGAGGGGCTGGCACTATTCTGATATTGAGCCCGAGGGGCTGGTTCTGTTGATATTATGCCCGGGGGGCGGTTTGTTGTACATGTTTTGCCCGAGGGGCTGTTTACATTTCTATCATTTTTGTTACTTACTTGTAAACTACTTGCTTTACTTGTTGGAAAAAAGGGATTTTCACTTGATTTCTCACTACTTTACAGTTTAAAGTGATTTTTCTGCTTCGGTATGGAATACTTTGTGTTTTTGCATGATTTCTTGCCTTCAGTCTTTATTTATTATTATTACTCACTGAGTCGGAGTACTCACATTACTCCCTGCACCTTGTGTGCAGATTCAGGTATGTTTTGGCTGATCGAAGGCAGAGTCATCAAGGCTTAGCAAGGTAGCTGTCGGCGTTCGCAACACTACTTTTCTCTCTCCTCATTTCATTAGTCTGTATTTGTACACTCTAGGATTTCAGTTGTATTTATACCCTAGTAGATGCTCATGACTTGTGACACCCCGGTTAGGGCTGTGTCGGGTTGTGCTTCCGTTAATTATATCATTAAATCATATTTAAATTGTTTATTAATGTTTAACTATTTTTGAAAAAGCGATGTGGGTTTGTTGGCTGGCCTTATCTTCACGAGAGGCGCCATCACGACCGGAGCAGGGTTTGGGTCATGACAAGTTGGTATCAGAGCCTAGGTTACATAGGTCTCACGAGTCATGAGCAGGTTTAGTAGAGTCTCACGGATCGGTACGGAGACGTCTGTATTTATCCTCGAGAGGCTGCAGAACCTTTAGGAAAACTTCACATTCTTGAATTCGTATCGTGCGTCCTTTGATTCATCTTGAAATGTAACTCGTTGAAATCCTTCCACGCATTCGTATCCGTGCATGAGCGCTCAGTATCAGATGTGCCTTGATGGTTTGTGATTTCCCGATCGATGGGCGAGGTGTGATCTCTGTAAGTCGATGTTGGGCCAGTCTGAAGGACTTGAGGCCGGATGTTTTCCCATGGCTTGAGCACCGAGGTGCTAATTGTGTGAGCTAGTGTTTTGAACCTATATGTTCGGTATTGTCCCTATTAGTGGAAGTGACGGTTGAGTAACTATGTGATGAGTATGTTAGTACTGCGAGATGTATTCATATGATTTGGAAACGACAAGAAGGGTCTGCTGGAGGATAGAAGAACTATTAGGTGCTTGAATTCCATGTTGATTCGAGGTATAACCCCGAGTTATAGGCGTGGGAAGAATCTTTTCATGTTTCCCTATTGTGAGTGAATTAAAAAAAAAAATTCATGTTGCGATATGAGTTCAGACTCAGGAAGACTAAGTGACTACGTACAGTTTATGATGGTGGAAGGTATACATAAATGTTAGTTAAGGGGAAGCAGGTGGGTTATCTCCTGCAAAGTGTTCTAGAGTTGTGTGATCTTTATGTTGTCTGTTAGAAGATCCCATTTACAAGTGAAATATATTTGTGAATTTAATTTGGGTTGCTTAAGAGAGTGGGTTTAATTGTTATGAGAGTAAATACGAGATTTGTAGAAGATATGAAGTACTAGATGGTATGTGTTCCACGAGCTTATGAAGGATTGAGTTAATCTCACTATGGTATTATGGAAGCAATAAAGTGTATGTGTTATGAGTTATGGTGCGTGTTTGACCTATGGCTTTGAGCCAAGTGGGGAAGTCCGCTATTGAATAGTTGATTGCATGGTTATGTGCTCTAATGGTCCCAGTTCGAGGCGTATTTGTAAATCAGTTGTGGCTCGAGTAAAGGAAATTTCAATAAAGGCTATGTTATTCTTTATGGGTGTACGAGAATCGGAGAATGACTTGAGTTGTGGTTGGTATTGAATGCCCGGTGCATAGAGCAGGAAGTTGCTTGGTTATATTGGAATGAGGTCACATTCTACAGTGTCGGAGTGCAAATGAAGCACAAGTTATTCTGTTCGTTTAATCAATCTAACAGTGGTTTGAATAGAGTGGATGCCTCTAGATAATGGTCCTATTGTGTTCAAAATTTTACATGCAATAATTGGAGGTTTTCAAGTTGTACTTATGGATAGAAACTGAGTTTTCCTTGGAAGATGTCAAGACTTGTGGTGTTTTCCATATTAATTGTGGGATTTTATGTATCAGTATCATGAGGTAATGGATTTAGATCCGTAGGAAGTTTTTCAGAGCGAATTATTTCGAATGTGGTGCTTTTGGGAATATTTAAGAGAGAATATCAAGTTGAAGATGAATCAGAAGGAAATTTAGACAGATAGGGCAACTTGATAGAAGACCGAATCGGTATGGTAAGGATATGATTAATTCCTGGTGTGTGTTCGAGGTAATAAGTTCTTTCAGGTATTTTGCGGCGATGCTCTTAGGTTTTGATGGATTGCTTAGCTTGATTGAGTTAGGAGGATTCAGTCTTGACAGGTCTGATTTGTGCAAAGGGAATTCGGAGAGTTCTTGATGGTTTTTCCGCGGTTTGGAGATGTATATTTTCTATGGGCATGCGTAGCATGGGATGTATAATGATTTTTTTCTAGATGGGACCAATGGAAAGTTCTTGACTGATTGAGTATGTAGATGTTTGTGGCTCGGAAAGGATATGAATTTCTCATGGTTATCCTAGAGTGGTAAAGTTTATACGGTATGTTGGGTAAGACTGAGATTTTCATGTGTAAGGCCACGATTCAGATTTGAATGCAAGGTCATAAATTCTTAGGCAGCACGGGCAGTTTCAGATAATTAGAGAAATGAACTTCAGATGATTTGAGAAGGGATATCCAGATGATGAAGGAAATGGTAATGCTAATTGAGGTGATTTGACGAGGGTATATGTTCCACAAAGAGTCAATGTGATTAAGTTTATGGTACTTCGGTAGTATTGTAGCACTTCTCGTCAAGTTAGCTGCTGATATTCGGGTTTGCTTGGCAGCACTAAAGAATCTTAGAGTATCTCCCGTGGGGTGATTGGGTACTAGAGGTGAGTTATATATGAGAGTGGAGGAATTGGTATTAGATATGGTAATTCATGTGTTTTATGGACTTGGAGATTAAGAGTTCTCATATATATGTTAGATTGTGGTTGTGGATGGAAAAATGTGGGTAAGTTAGTCATATATTAGTATGTGCTATGATTCAGTCATTGTGGACTTTCGAAGGATTATTTATCTATTGTGTGTAACTGGAGTTGATGTATGGTCCATTGGTAGACCTATATGGGATATGTGTCCGGCATCAAGACGGTTTTGTTGACATCGAGTTGCTGTTGGCAAAGGATGTGTTGCTTTGGTTATTTTGAGCTATTAGCAATTATGGGGATCTATGCGTTACCATTCAGTGTTGTGAGACATTATGATCTGTTGGTTATAGGTACCTATGGTGCGGTTCTATCGGAGTTTCATAATGGAAGTCGAGCGGGAAGAGTAATTGTGTTGGATTAGATGAGATCATTGGGATCATCAATGAATACAATGAATTCAATTTCAGCATGTTGGAAGGATAATATCGAGGTTCGGCTCAGAAATTTGCTTTGGTATTTGCCAAGAAAAAAGTGGCTTCATGAATGGTTGATCTGGGAAGTGGTTATGGCTTATTGCGTGTTTCATTATCATTGGCAGTATATGAAAGTGCTGGAATGAGACTTTAGTTGATAAGAGGTTTTCTACCTGTATTCGGTTGTTGCGTACAACTGCTATGAATGGAAGTTATCTCTACATATGTTTGAGTTATGTGGTATGTCATATAATTGCACCTGACGATGCAGGTATGGGTGAATACAGCTTATACGGACTTATTCAAAGTATAGATGTGAGATTCTGATCTTATAGATGATTTCAGAAGTGGAAATGTGGTTCTAAGGTTTATGTGCTAGGTTGGATTGTGAAAGTTCAGTTACATTGTGTTATCGGACCTATATGAGATAGGGTGATGTAGGATCACCCCCGGGTATATGCATGGTAAAGTTATTCAGCTATTGGTTGGCTTTTAGAATAACTGTGAGTACGTTCGAGGACGAACGTGTGTTTAAGTGGGGGAGGGTGTAACGACCTGACCGGTCATTTTGAGCTTTTGCACTTCGCTCGCCAGTTCTTGGGCATTACTTGCCCCATGTGGTGTATTATGACTTATGTAAATCATTGGTGTTGGGTTTAGGTTAATCAGAATGAGTTTGGAAGAACAGTTCTCAGTTGAAGCTTGAAATTTGAAAGGTTTCACCAAAATTTGACTTATGTGTATTTGATCTCGGATTGGAACTTTTATGATTTGGTTAGCTCCGTTAGGTGATCTGTGACTTAGCAGTGTGATCGGAATTGGTTTTGGATGTCCGGTGTATTAGGCTTGAATTGGCGAAGTTAGTATTTCAGCGAATTCCGGTTGATAGGCGAGATTTTGATATAGTAGTCAGAATGGAATTCCGAGAGTTGTTGTAGCTCATTATGTCATTTGTGATGTGTGTGCGAAAATTCAGGTTATTCGGACATCGTTTGGTCGGGTTTTTGATCGAAAGAGTATTTCAGAAATTTTTGGAAACTTAGGCTTGAATTCGATGAGTTTTGGATAATTTGATGATTTGAGTAGGTTTGAATGATGTTATGAATTATGTTAGCATTTTTGGTCGGGGTCCCGTGAGGCTCGGATAAGTTTTGGAAGAGTTTTTGGATGATTTTGCCGTTTTGAGCATAAGCATGTAATGATCCAAAAGTCCATTTTTAGTTCTAGAGATAGAAATTTGATTTCGAGACTTCCAAAATTTTGATAATTAATTATAGGACTGATCTGGAAAGTTTGGTCTAATTTCATTAAGTCGCGATAGGGTTTTTGACACGAAACATGAGTTAATTGTTTAACGAGTGAAATGGGTATTGAACCGAGCAAATAGCTCTGAATTGAGTTTCGACTGAAGGGCTATGTTCGTATCATTATTTGTGACTCATAGGAACAAGAATCGTCAAATTCTGAGGTCCCAGGCCCGAGAAATGAATTTTGAGTAAAATTGTTTTCTGAAAATATTTAAGGAAAATGGAAATGAAATTTGATGAGAAAGTGATGATATCAGGCCTGTATTTTGGTTCCGTTGTTCGGTACAGGTCTTATATATGGTTTAAGCACTTTCTGTAAAATTTGGTTGATAACGGACGTCGTTTGATGTGTTTCGGACTCAAAATGGAAAAATTGATGTTTTATGAAATTTGAAAGCATTCTTGGATTTTAAAGCTTAATTCATGGTATATGACGTTATTTTGGCGATTTGATCGCACGGTTACGTTCGTAGGATGTTGTTGAGTTAGTGTATGTGTTTGTTTAGGATCCCCGAGGGCTCGGGAGTGTTTCGGAGGTGTCTCGGAGTGATTTCAGACTTAGGGAAAATTGCAGAAACAGTGCCGTGTACAGTACCCCATGAACAGTACCGTTTACTGTATCCCATGAACAGTATCGTGAACAATACCCCGTGAACAGTACCATGTTCAGTACCCCGTGAACAGTACCGTACGCGTGAATAGTGCCCACGACATTTTTTGGACAGATTCAACCTCTGAAAATGGGACTCATCCCATTTTTCATTTTTACCAAATTGGAGCTCGGGGAGAGGCGACAACGGAGTAAGTGTTCTTAACTTAATTTTGGTTAGATTACTCGAATCTATTATTAGTTTTGGCATTTAATTGGTGATTTTAGTTGAGAAAATCTTGAAAACCCTGTTGGTTTAATTTGAATATTTGAGGGTCGAGTTGATGTCGGATTTTAGTAAAATTTGTATAGTTGGACTCATGGTTGGATGAGGTTTCATATTTTGTGACTTTTGTCGGGTTCCGAGATGTGGGCCCCACGGGCAAATTTTAAGTGCAATTTCGGATTTTTAATGGAAAATGTAGAATTTCATATGTAATTAATTCCTATAATTTTTATTAACTGAATCTAATTATTGTGGGTAGATTCGAGGCAATCAGAGGTCAATTTGAGAGACAAAGGCATTGCGAGCTAAAGGATTAGCCAGTTCGAGGTGAGTAATGATTGTGAATGATGTCCTGAGGGTTTGAAACCCTGGATTGTACATCGTAGTGTTATATTGAGGTGAAACACGCGTTGGATGATGTGCGCGGGGTCCTTTACTATTGGGGATTGTGACTTGGTCCATCCCGTATTGATGATTTTACTGCATATTTGATTGAAACTGATTTGTTATCATCATGATTTGGGCTGATTGTCGTATTTGGGCTTCGAGCCAATTATTTTAACCCTTCGGGGATTTTTATCACTATTTCCTCACTGCTTTGAATTATATTTAAACTCAGTCCTGTTGATGATTATTGTTTTACAAACTCAGCCACTTTTATACAGATTTGAAACTCAAATGATATTTCTAAATGATATTTTGGGCTGAGAACTACTGTATTACAAATGCCCAAGAGGCTTGTGATGATTTTCGGACTGAGTGAGACCGAGGGCCATATGTGAGGATATGCTGAGTGATATGAGGCTGAGGGCCTGAGTTACTATTTATGCCACGCGGTGGATTGAGTGATGTGTGGCCGAGTGATATGAGGCCGAGGGCCTGAGATACTTTATATGCCACGCGGTGGCTTAAGTGATGTGAGGATATGTTGAATGATGATTCCACGAGGTGGCTTGATATAGCGCTTGGGCCGTAAGGGGCCCCTCCGGAGTCTGCACACCCACAGTGAGCGCGGGTACCCATTGTTCTGAGTGATTGATACTATGCCCGAGGGGCTGATATGAGTGATTGTGAGATAGCCCGATAGGCTGATACTATTCTGAGAGTGAGCCCGAGGGGCTGTTACTGTTCTGATATTGAGCCCGAGGGGCTGGTTCTGTTGATATTATGCCCGAGGGGCGGTCTGTTGACATCGCATCGTCTCTATATATCCTTTACTCTCATAATCAGGCTTTTCGATACCTAGACCATAGGCTGGAAGAACTGCTACTGACGCCGCTGCTATCATTCCTGGATATGGAATCCTCGCGCTTATAGACTTCTATCCGAAGTATGGATTATTCATTATCTTCTGCCTTTGAGTATCTCATACGTTGTTCACCTTTACCTTACTTACCTTAAAATTTCGCATCGTATCTTCTATATCTTTCTTGACCTTCCCTCCACATAGGTATAATTCACGTCCATAACTTAAAGCTCTATTATAATACTCGCACTTCTGCTACATACACTATCCGATGGGAGCTTCATACTGACTTCTTATGAGGCTGGTACTTCTTCTAATTGGCTTTCTTATAGAGTCATTATAGGTTATGGTTGTTATGTTATTTCTCTTGAACGTCTCATATTAAGAGTGATTCTGTCATGTTCTCAAGCACAACTTCTATAATTTTTCTAGGTTCAATAATCAGACACTTGATTTACTTGGGTGATGTGATTCTTTAGCTTCCTCTTCCTTCCGATCAGCCTTTGTGTAGGTTTAAGCTACCTTCCGATTTGTGTCTCATGGTATCAGTTATTACCTTAGCCTTTCATGGGCATTATGGAATATCCATGATACAATCTTTTAACAATTCAATAGTTTGTCTATGCCCTGGGCTCAATTCTTTCTTTTTTTAACTTATATCGGAGTCTTCTATGGTTGTATGATTGCCAACAAATATAATGCTCCAAAATCTTGAGTGTGTCCATAACGTACTAACTCTGGATCATTGATCGAATAATTCTTTTCGTTCCATCTCAGCTCTCTTAAAAAGTATGCAATTACTTTTTTTGGTCTTTCTGACCCTTGTTGCATGCATACTTAACTCATCCTAGTTCCCACACATGGCAGAATTTTTGTGCAACTCATATAGTCTCAAATATTACCTTTGATCTTTCTCCCCGTTCATTAACCACGGTAGGTGCCACTTTCTTTTGGAGGGCATACAATTTTTGTAGTGAGACTGCTTTTACATGACCTTTTCTTCATTAAGATATTGTGCTTAGGTTGAAGCCTTCTTCCTCATTTCCTAAGCTAGTCCTTCACTATAGTACTTACGGAGGATCCTCTAACTCTTGTAAAGATGCGAGCTTATTATATTGTATACTTGATGGACCTTCTACTGTCCTTCCTTGCCTATACTTATCCATAGTTACTTATCTACACACCCTTGTGCTTGTGGGGTTTCTTCGGGACTGATGTTTTGACCGTCTTCCTAGTGACACTCTCTTTTATTTCCGTAACACTCATATAGTACCTTTTTAACTTCTCCAACTCTTATATGAATATATCTCAAGTATTACAATGTCATAATTGTGGGGCTGAATTCTCCATGTTGGGGTTTACTACATTTATCTTGCATGATCTACTAATTTGTCTGTAACTTCTTGTCTAGTCGTGACTAGGCTCTTCCTGAATCAACTACTAACTACTCGCTGGCCCATTCTCATGTCAATATTCCACGAAATCTTTCTTGGGTTATTTCCTTTGTCATAACTTATGTCTCGCACTGACTCCTTTTCTATCAATAACATCACAGGCAGAGACCCTTATTTCCTCTCATTGACGTTGTGTTTGCATAATGTGCTGGAATTGTAGCATATATGTAGGAGCAAAATAAGTGTAATCTCATTCCTTTTCCGTTTGTACCGCATTCTTCATTTATTACTCCATATTTCCCCCCTTAGGGGAGTACTAAGACTTTGAGTTATGACGCCCTGCCTATAGATGTTTTTTTTTCCTCTTCATCTTTGATACCATTTCACGTCATCAACGACCCTTACTCGCCTTGCGGCATTCCTTCTGTACCAAGGATGATAAATCCCCTTTCTCGCGAGGGTGACACTTAATGTAACTGGTACATATAGTCCCTTAAGCTTAAATTTGCTAACATTGCTTGCTTTAGGGAAGCGTCTTCCTGAATGACCATTCTGTGAATTCCTCATGAATCTTCTTCTGTGGTCCATTCTATTACCGCCAGAATAAAATCTAAAATTACCATGTTTCCGAGTACTCTCCAATCATTCAGTCCCTAATTCATATTAATTTATCTTGCTTACCAGCCCATACTGATTTTTATTACTCTGGGGATTAACTTTCCCCTCTAGTAGTCGTGTTGGAGTCACGAACTGATTTCTCGAAATGAGGATATAACCTTATGGCCTATACTCTTTTGTTGTCTTAAGGCCTATCATCTTTCGTCTCTTCCTTTATTTGACAATAGATTTTGTAACACTCTACCGTTTTCATCCACGTGTCACACCTTATTCAAAATGCTTCCTTATCTATCTTCTCATTACTCTGCTAATATTTGCATATCACTTTTCTTCTGAAAACTTCAATACGACATTCTTTCGCTTTTAGCTTTAATTCCTTTGCTCCATCCAGTGGCTCTTCAAGTTGCTTAACATTCTCGCTTTACTAGGGACGCGAGCCACACTAAGGTAATATTTATCCCTTCAAGTATTATAGTGCATGTCTTTGTAGTACTCATATCTGGCTACACTATTTTAAAGTGAACCATCTGGGTGTCTCACAAGGAGATCTATTAGCACATTTGCAATATCCTTCGGAAATGTCAACTGAAACAAATAATTCATCCATCCTATCTTCTTATACTAGTTCTATTCACCCCCATAGGGCATATCTGGAGTGGGTGCGACAAATTGTATATACCTCCGTTACTATTGAATATAATTCAAAAAGCTTATGTTCCTCTGCCTCAATTACAAACGTTGTTAATCTTCATTAACTGGGCGCCTCATACCCTTCTTCACCTTTCTTTTTTTTACTTGCTGAAACTTGTATCTACCTTCCGATTTTCTTGTTCATTTTTACGGTAAGAGTGGATAGGCATTCTTTCCTTTGGAATCTTTATCAAGAAACTTACACATCTTAGTATACATATGATTTGCCGAATATCTCATATTCATTCATCATAAGCATGATGCAAAAATGGAGTTCCTCTAACTCAAATCTTCAAAAACAATCTCTCTTTCCAACCTTCTATCCAAATATAGGTATCGTCTGAATAGGATTTAGGAATTTGAATTTCTATGACTGTGCTCTACCACACGATCTAGAGTAAGAAGAAAGACTGACAATCTTAAATGCCCTATAGCCTCCTGCTTATAAGTGTGGTGCACGACACACCCATAAACAAGACTCTATTAGACATGGCTTGTAGACTCCCTAGGACAGAACTGCTCTGATACCACTTTTTTCACAACCCAAACCGATGGGCCG
Source organism: Nicotiana sylvestris (assembly GCF_000393655.2). Lineage (NCBI taxonomy): Eukaryota > Viridiplantae > Streptophyta > Magnoliopsida > Solanales > Solanaceae > Nicotiana > Nicotiana sylvestris. The sequence continues at coordinate 93,076,015 of NC_091064.1, read as the reverse complement.
CAACGGGCACCCGGTACCTTACTCAACTGAGTACTAATGTAACGTATCTTTCTAATTACATCATCATATACACGTGACATATGGGCCTAATAGGCCAACATAATCATTTATAAACTCAAAACATAGGCCAAAAGGCCGTACAATCTTTCACGTACAAGACATATGTCTACAAGCCTCTAAGAATACATAAATGTCATAAAAGTCGGTACAGAGTCCCGCCATACCAAGCAATACACATCTAAATAATACTAACCAAACGAGCAACTCCGAAGCAAATGGAGTGCACCAACATCTTCCGCTGAGCTGATAGCCTACTTCGAGGGCTCTCGACCTGTCTATCAGGACCTGCGGGCATGAAACGCAGCATCCCCAGGCAAAAGGGACATTAGTACGAGTAATGTACCGAGTATGTAAGTCACATAAATAAATACATAAGAGACATGGAAGACATATAGAGTACATGACTAAACTTGTAAGTATGAATAACTTTGTAGATCATAAATTATTTTTAGCGTCATGCATGTGTGTATGAATGTCATGTCGTGCATAGGTACATGTTTCATAACATCATCGGCCTCTGAGGGCATTCCATTATATCATACCAACCACTATGGGCAAAATCATCATCGTATACCAGTTGCTCAGGTGGTGGTGTGTATATAACGCCACAACCTTTCCCATATCCCATATACATATATTTACATATATACGCGTATATAACGCTGTTTGAGTACATACATATATATATATGCGTATATAATGCCGTTTGAATCATATTTCATCCATTATGGGCAACATCATCATCATATACCAGTTGATCAGGTGGTGATGCATATATAACGCCGTAACCTTTTCCCATATCCCATATACATATATTTACATATATACGCGTATATAACGCCATCCGGTCATGGGTCAGTGCACATGAATGCAGTGCATAAAATGTACGTCAATAATATCATTCGGAATGTCATAAGACCATTTTACCTCTGAGTAATATCATAAAGTAAACTCTTTTCAACTTTCTTATTGTTCTGAGACCCATGAACAGATGATAAGACATTATAACACACGGAAATTCAAGAACACAGATATCTCTAATACTTCTATGAATAGAGTCATTCGTGGAATTTGTGCATTTGCACGTTCCGTTCGTATCGTATGGATCATGCCAAAAGAAAGAAGGGATAGCCTTATCATACCTGGAGTAGGAAAAAAATCTGTATGATGTTCTTGGAAAAGATTGCACTGTTCTCCTTTAGAACCACAAAAGTTTTACGTTGTTAAGGTTCTTAATAATTCTCGTTAGATTTTGGTTGAAACATGTTTGTTATAAGCTTGGCTTATAAATTTCAGAAACTTCAATTGCATCCAACGTCAAAATGGACTTACTTGATGGTTTGACAAGATCTTCATACTGAAACTCATTTTAGGGACTTTGGATGGTTTTATCAAGAGCCCTCTCTATTCCTTGGAGATATAAGTCTCTTTATTTGTTAAAGGTTATGGAAAAGTTTTGTTTTGTTAAAGGTCTTAGAATTAAAGTATTGTTGGAAAGTGAAAATGTTAGGCATAAATGTCTTGTTATCCTACATAGCCACATAAGCAAATATGATACTTAGTCATTGGTTTTGTTAGCCCCCTTGCTGCCACGTTGGTGGAGGGTGGAAATTATAAAATTTTATCCACTTATTAATTAATTAGGTAATGTCCTGTTAATCGGTAATTAACCAATTACCCACATAATTTAAAAATTATCTCAAATTACTTAAAATTCTATTTATTTTTAATATATTTTGTATATCATATACCGTAGTCATATGGTATCTTGTATAATACTAGTCCATAAACATCAGGTATTATTGCTCGACCCGTATTTTATCCCAAATCGTCCACCTTCAACGAAACTCATTTTTTTAATTTGTGTACCCTTAATCCTTTATGACACTTACTTATCGCTTGTTATAAATAGCATAAATACGTTAATCTTAAAAATAATCTCACTCCCGAGCTTACATCGATTAACTTACGATGAAACTTTAACGTTCGAAAATGTGGGATGCAACATCTCATTTTCGAGATTCCATCAATTTATTTATGGCGCACTTTCACGTACGAAAATATGGAGTGTAACACTCACCAACTAGGGTAGACACCAAAAAGGGCTCATGAAGCTGATCCGGCTCTATCTCGAATCCCATAGCAACAAAAGGGGTAACATAGGACAAGGTGGAACCAGGGTCAATAAGTGTATACACATCATGAGATTGGACAGTCAGCATACCTGTAACAACATCTAGAGAAGCCTCTGCAGTCTGGCGGCCACTCATAGCGTAAAACCGGTTGGGTCCTTCTGAACTCTGCGCACCACCCCTAGCTGCACCACGCCCTACAAGTGCTAGGGTACCTCAAGCTGGAGAGAGGGCTGAGGATGTAGTAGCTGCTAGACTAGATGGATGAGCTGTGCCCCGACCCACTCCCTGTTGGGATACATGACAATTTCTCTGAATATGATCCCTCATCCCACATCCATAGCATATAGGTAACTCTATATAGAAAATTCCCGAGTGCATCTTCCCGCACCGAGGGCACAGGGACCTCTGCTGCTGCTAGAACCTCCATACTGACTGACCCCGTTGTGCCCTGACCGGGCCTGAAATGACTCTACTGCTGCTGGCTGGGCCCTGACGGCGGTGCACTGGCTGAAGACTGTGCAACAGACTGGGAAGGCCCTGATGATCCTCCCCTGAAAGCTGATCTTCCCCCACCTAATGACTCTCCCATATTGCCCGTAGATCGGGCCTTGCTGTTACCCTCTCTCTCCATTATGTTTTTCAATTTACGGTTCTCTGTGGCCTGAGTAAATGCTACTATCTTCCCATGATTCAAGTCAGAATTCAATGCAGCCGTAGAAGCCTCATTAATTGTCAAAGAATTAAGGCCCTGAACAAACCGACGCACCCTGGCTTCCATTATGGGCAACATATGAATGGCCTACTTGGACAAGCGAGCAAACTCCATGTGGTACTCCCACACACTTCTGTTACCTTACCTCAAATTCTCAAATTCTGCTGACTGGTCAGCCCTTGTCTCAGCGGGCAGGAAATAATCAATGAAGGTATTAATAAACTCGCTCTACCTCGCCGAAGAGCTCCCCTCCCCACGGGAATCTTCCCACAACCAAAACCATGAATAGGCCACCCCTTTCAGACGGTAAGCAGCCAACTCTACTCCTTTTGTCTTAGTCGCACGCATAACCCTGAGGGTCTTGTGCATCTCATCAATAAAATCCTGATGGTCTTCTTCTGGATTGGCACCCGTAAACACTAGAGGGTCTAACTGAAAAAATCTGTTCACCCTAGAACTAGTAGAATCCCCTTGTTGGCTGGATGAACTAGGCGCAACATTTGACCTCTAGGCCTGCGAGGCCACTAGCTGGGTCAACATCTGAATGGCTCCCCTAATATCCCTACCAAAAATACAAGAACCGAAAACTAGAGCTGGAGGCGGGACAGAGGAATCAACGGGAGGGATAGTGGTACCCTCCACAGGTGTAGGAACTGGGGTAGTCTGCTCCAGAGTAGAAGAATCCACTAGAGCAATAGCAGGGTGGCTACCCTCACCCGCATCATCAAGCAGGGAATCATCAACTACTCATGAGGTGGCATTAGCATTGGCTTCCTGGCTAATTCTTGCTTTCTTCTTAGGTGCCATATACTGAAAGATAGAACAACACACTTAATTAGAGAGGTAACAGTTTCACCGCATGATCCAGAATATCAAACAAGGGTGTTATTCCTAAATGCCCAAATAGCCTCCAACTTAAAGATGTGGTCGACTACACACCGATAAGAAGGACTCTACTAGACACAGCTCCGAGACATCCTATGATACTTTAAAACCTTAGGCACTGATACCAAGTTTGTCATGCCCCAACCATGGGAGGCGCGACCAACACTCAATCAAGTAAACCCAACTGAGCAAGCCTTAACAAATACTTCTTACCCAACTCAATATGAATAAGGAAACCATGCTTTCATTCATTTGTTTAGACGAGAAAAGATATTGTATTCTACAAATTTAGTTCATTTTAAACACCACATTAAACCGTAGATGAGTTAGTTTCCAAGATCCCCCTATAGTTACAATTTATAGGCAACATAAGTTTAGAATTACAACATGGTTCGTAAACCCATCCAACCCCTGTACATAACCCACTCATATGTCTACGGAGCCTATAAGGATACCCAATACAGTGATAACAACGCAGGCGACAAGGCCCCGGCTATACCTCAAAATAGACATCTATAACAAAAGGCATATCACAAAATGCCTTGAAGGAGGAAGGGGCTCACCAAGAGTTTGAGAAGAGGATGCTCTGGTACATACGATCGACACTATCCGCTATGGAGCCACCTACATTCATTTAAAAATGTAGCACCCCCGGCAAAAGGGATGTTAGTACCATGGAATAGTACTAGTATGTATAACTAAACACCATCTACTTCGAAAGAACTTTCATACAAGAATAAGAAATCACAAGTATAACTCAAAACTTTAAACGATCACCACATTATCAAATAAAAGAATCATACAGCTTTCACATCATTTTCCCATAGCTTTTAGTTTGGGACATTTCACTCTATTCATTATTTGTTCATAATACCACCACTATCTTGAGCGCAGTCCGATCTCGACCCGATCGGCTAGTTGCCTCATTTGAGACATATGTTTAATCAAAATCTCATTTTCCTTCTTTTCCGGAATTCATTCACAATACCTTTCCAATACCACGGCTATCTTGAGCGGAGTCCGATCTCCACCCGATCGGCTAGGTCTTCTAATCAAGGCATTGTTCCCTTCTCATAAATCAATTCATTTCACATATATCATTTCATAGGCACTTGGGTCCATGACTTATCAAATCATACTTGGCACTAGGCCGCATTTTACATCGTTCTGAATTTTCAACCGGGCAAGTTCTAGATGATATAAGTAAACACAAAAATTATTTCTAACAAAAACTAACACACATGGCACTTCAACTAGTCAATACAAATAAGTTTCATTTTTTTTAATAAGATCATTTAGAGCAGTATCATTCCAACTAGTTGGCAAAGAGTCACTAAAAGAGCCAAAAAGTTATCACAAAAATTATACCTTCCCATGAAACTTACTTTTTCAATTTAAAACAAAAATTTGGAAGGGTATTCTTAATTCACATTTCACATGCAAGAGATTAATTTTATTAGTAACAAATAATCCAAAATCCTCCATATAACAAAACAAGACTAACTCCCTTAAGAAAGTCGTCACGCCATTCATCATGGGGAAAAGTCACCCGGTTCGACACAAAAATGTTCCTCGAGAAAGAACCGTAGCATAAAAAAAACCCAAGGAAATACTACTAAAGAAATAAAAATAAATAATAAAAACTACTACATAAAGTAATTAACAAAGACAACTAATACTAAAGGAGCCAAAATAACATAAACTATAAACTACTAAATATAAAGGAAGAAAAACAGAAAATAGAACAACAAAAGTGACTAATCTGCACTTATATAACTACTCACAACTGCGCTCGGCAAGAGCACATGATAAGCAATATCAAAACAAGCCCGGAAAGGGCACACAATATCCATACAACGGAATAAACCCGGCAAGGGCACAAGTTAAAGTAGCAATGTATAAACAAAATGTACTCCCTAAAGGCACCCCCAACTAACAACATTGCAGTGTCCTCATTGCACAATATCAAAATAAAATACAAGTAGTTTGAGGGTCTCCCTGAGGTCTGCATCAGAGTAGCAAACTGCGAGAGGAAGGCTAATCACTGTTGTGAAGAACTCACAGCCTCATCATCATCGGTATCATCAGCATCATCACCGACATTATCTGACATGAAAGTATACTCTTCGCTATCATCGTCGTCCGTAACTGGTATCTTCTTGTTCGGCTGCCCCCATTTGAAGATGACCTTGTTTCCTCTCCACATCTTGATCATGAACTTGCCCTTTTTCTTATTCTCCACCTTCTCCTTCTAGAAGTCTGTCTGAAGATCTGCATATGCCTTGGCCAAGTTGCCATAGGCTGTCTTGAGTATCCCAACAGATGCTGGTATTTTCTCCTGAGACTCTGACTGCTTTTTCTTTGTATCTAAGTATGTCTTCATGTCTTCCCTTGTGAAGTACTCGGGCCTAAGATAGGAGGACGAGGGCCCACTAGAGAACTGTGGCACTAACTCACGAATGAATGCAAGCTGGGAGTTTAGCACCCCAAATGGTCCCTCACGTGCAGCTGCCTGAGAGGATGACTCTGGTCCGGCAATAGTAGTGGTGAATTTACTCTCCTTTCTCTTTACTACACTACCCTCACCCATTACTCTCAAATGATGAAAGGGTTTTTTAGCTGGCAACCAACGATCAGTGCTACACACCTCAACCTCTGCCCGCCTACAAACTCTGTGATGAGTGAAGGGAACATCAAACCCGCATTTTTATCTAACAAATACTCTCTCAACTCCTTCAGGATAAAGTGATCAACATTCAAAAGAATGCTCTCTAAAATACATGCAATGATCAAGGCTCTGGTGTAGGAGACATCTGAAACATTTCCACAGGGTGACACCCTATTGCATACTATGTAAAGCCATATTTGGCTTCAGTTGTGAAGTCGATCGACTAAAAACCCTTTCTCTTGTTTGCCCATTTTTCTCTCATGCTTGTGGGATAAAGTTTAGAGACAAGCCATTCTTCATTGTCGCACTACTCCTTTTGTCGCTCTAGATCAAGTGGATAGTTAGGAATCCCGAGTATGTCATTTATCTTCTCAATCCTAAACCTCACTATTTTGCCTCTAATGAATTATCTATTGGTTCCGCAGCTTCCTCCTCAATTTCATGATTATGCGGAGCATTTTCGTTCTTGTTTGGGTCTATTTTAGCTCAAAGTACCTTAACAAAATCAAAACAATGTTAGTCAGGCAGTAGAATCGTGTTAAGCAATTTAAAACACTGCAATTAGGCCAAAGAATCGTGTTGAACGGGCCTGGGAATCTCCAGTTGCAAAGCTACCGGAATTTGGAAATTTGCCCAGTTTCTGCTCCTATGGAAAGACACTCGCAGGCACGGTCCCGCATCTGCGATTTTTTCTCCGCTTCTACGATTTTGCCCAATATGCCAAAAATCGCACCCGTGAACAGTCAACACAGGTGCGAGGGCACATCTGCGGCACCTTTTCCGCATCTGCGGTGTTCGTCCAAGGGTTAAAACACCCAGAATTTTTCAACTCTATTCAACTATTAAACATGATTTGGCACCTAATTTATACTCAAGACTTCTAAATTAGTGCAATACAAGAACTTATTACTCCATTAAGACTGCTTTTGTGGTACCTCACGAGCAATTTCCCTTTACACAATTTTGTCAAATACATGACAAGCAGAGATGATGATATGCTTTTTCAATTTAAAATGGTACTCAGACTTCCCAAAATTTTGTGCTTCATCATTTAACGCACACATAAACCTACTCTCAACCAATTTCCCTAACTCCTAAAACTAACACTAATTAAAATGAAAATTAAAAGAAAATTGTAGACTTGACTGTAGAATAGATAGATGAAGAAGGAAAAATAAAAGAGAAGAAGAAGAGAGGAGTAGATGAGAGCCAAGTTACCTATGTGGTCTTGTGCTTGAGAAATTTGAGTGTAGGTAGTATGACAAGGGAGAGGGAATTTTGGGTTTTGGGGGAAAAGGTTCAGAACATACCTGATAAAATGAGGGCTGTTTAATTTTATTTTTCTTGATTTTCTGCACCTACGGTTAAAAAAGTGCTTCTGCGTAGCCGCTTCTGCGGCAAATCAATCGCATATGCGGAAACTGCGCATCTGTGGCCCATAAAATACTTCTATGGAAGCGCACTTGCATGGATTTTCCGCAGGTGCGGTTACAACAGGTTTCAGTAGCCGATTTTGGGCAACTATTGTTTGGGTCGTTCCAACATTCCAAACACTTTAATTCAACTCTAAAAAATCTGAAACTTTGCAGATTAGTCAAAAATAATATTCTAAGCTATTCTAAAAAAGAAAATTTAAAAAATGACCAAAATATTTTGAAAACAATGGGTTGCCTCCACCAAGCGCTATATTTAACATCGTGGCACAACGCAAATAACTTTACAACTTTTCTCGCCACTTTGACGATATGAATTGGGCACCGAACTTGGAATCAAGTTGGTGACCAAGAGCGGTGGGGGTGCTAAGTTGATGATCAATCCAAACCTCAATTTCTTCATTTTGAATTTCTTGGCTTTTATGTGAGGAATGTAATTTTGCCTTCTTGTTTCCTAAAATTGTAAGATTTATGGCCTTTGTCTTTCCTTATCGCAATCCCTCATTTCAATTCCCATATCACCACACAATACCAATATTGAAAAATGCTTGGAATGTGACATCAAACCTCCAAATTGCAATTCTTCCCGGATTTTGACCTCCTCTTTTTTCCCTGGATTAGATTCAATCTCAACCATATTTTCATTTGCACCTGTTGACGCTAATATCATATTTTTATTGGCATCATTAACAAGCATGGAGTTAGTTGGCGGATGCTCAATTCTTGATTCCTCAAAGTAATGCTCACTTTCTTCCTCAGAATCAGACTCTTCTTGACTTCTTTCCACACTCTCAAGTTGGTGGGCGTAGTGATCTTCAACCAATATTCTCAATTGATCTTTCAAAGTGCGGATATGTTCATCTTTTTGAGTCAAGCCTTATTTTATGTCCTCGAGTGCCAAGCTTTTCTTCTCCTCATTTTCAAGAATGGCCTCCAATATGAGCATCACCTTCTCATTTTGAGCATTTGAGAGTTCTTTTTGATTTGGATCAAATGCCGCGGAAGGATTTTTGGCTTCCACATTTAAGAAAGGTTCTTGGCTATCATTAACTTCCGAGGCTTTTTGGACCTATGAAGCTTCAAGCAATTCTCCCATTTATGAGTGCAACCTTTCAAGTGCCAAGTCATTTTGGAGACTATTTTCTAAAAGCTCCCCCAATACACTTTGCTCTTTGTTTTCTCCTTCAATTAGGCATTCTAACATACGCTTGAACTCTCCATTTTAACCATGCTCAACTTCTTTCCCCTATAATTTTCATCATAAAATGTAAAATCATCATAGCGAGGGCTTGGAGAAGGGAAAGACAAATATGCACATTGCTCCTAATGTCCATTTTGACGACTACACTTATCACAAATACTCCACTCATGGGTTTTAGATTGTGCGCATAATTCGCCCCCGGGAGAATTTAAACAATTTTGCCACAAGTATGGTCCTCCACAATAAGGACAAGGGTCATCAAAGAATGAAAAACTAGCATCCGAAATATTTTTATTATTGTATATGACGAAACCAGAGGGTCCAATTTCTCATCATTAAGGCATTTCAGGAAATCACCTCGAGACCTAGAGGCTGCGAGGCTGTGGTCGAGCTCCCTCCCTCGAGGTTCGTTGACACCCGACCTAACGACATTGTTGGCTGCGGACCTGATGGGAATGGGGAGTTCCCTGGGCATGTAGCTAGTACTGGCAGGGCCTGGTGCCATCTAGTTGTCCCATCCCCCTGTTTTTGTAATTAATACTTTTGTACTATGTTGGGATTCCCCTTCTATATAAAGGGGGTCTTTGACATTTTGTGAACTCTCTGTTGCTCCAGCTGCTCCATAAGAAATATAGAAGAACATTTGCTTTGCTCTCTCATACACTGTAACGACCCGACCGGTTGTTTTGAGCTTTTGCACTTTGCTCGCTAGTTCTTGGGCATTACTTGCCCCGTGTGGTGTATTATGACTTATGTAAATCATTGGTGTTGGGTTTCAGGTTAATCAGAATGAATTTGGAAGAATAGTCTCAGTTGAAAGCTTTGAATTTGAAAGGTTTGACCAAGAGTTGACTTATGTGTAAATAATCTCGGATCGAAATTTTTATGATTTGTCTAGATCCATTAGGTGATTTATGACTTAGGAGCGCGATTAGAATTGGTTTTGGAGGTCCGGTGTAGAATTTGGCTTGAATTGGCGAAAGTAGTATTTTAGCTATTTCCGGTTGATAGGTGAGATTTTGATCCAAGGGTCGGAATGGAATTCTGAGAGTTTCTGTAACTTTATTATGTAATTTGGGATGTGCGTGCAAAATTTCATGTCATACGGAGGTGATTTGGTCGAGGTTTTGATCAAATGCGTGTTTCGGAAGTTTTTGGAAAACTTAGGCTTGAATTCGATGTGAATTGATGGTTTTGATGTTGTTTGAGGTATTTTGTTGATTGGAAAATGTTTGAATGATTTTATGGGGTGTGTTGGCATGTTTGGTCGGGTCACATGAGGTTCGGATAAGTTTTGGAAGAGTTTTTGAAAGATTTTTGTCGTTTTGAGCATAAGCACGTAATGATCCAAAGGTTAATTTTTAGTTATCGAGATTGAAATTTGATTTCAAGACTTCCGGAATTTTGATAATGAATTATAGGACTGATCTGGAAAGTTTGGTCTAATTTCATCAAGTCGCGATTGGGTTTTTGACGCGAAACATCTGTTAATTGCTTAACGAGCGAAATGGATATCGCACTGAGCAAATGAGCTCCGAAATGAGTTTCTACTAAAATGATATGTTTGTATCATTATTTGTGACTCATAGGAATAAGAATCATCGAATTTCGAGGACCCAGGCCCGAGAAATGAATTTTTGAGTAAAATTGTTTTCCGAAAATATTTAAGGAAAATGGAAATGAAATTTGATTAGAAAGTGATGATATCGGGCCCGTATTTTAGTTCTGGTACCCGGTAAAGGTCTTATATATGGTTTAAGCACTTTCTGTAAAGTTTGGTTGAAAACGGACGTCATTTGACGTGTTTCGGACTCAAAATGGAAAATTTGATGTTTTATGAAATTTGAAAGAATTCTTGGATTTTAAAGCTTAATTCATGGTATATGACATTATTTTGGCAATTTGATCGCATGGTTAAGTTCGTAGAATGTTGTTGAGTTAGTGCATATGTTTGGTTAGGAGCCCCGAGGGCTCGGGAGTGTTTCGGAGTGATTTCGGACTTAGGAAAATTTGGAGAAACATTGTAGAAATAGTACCCAGTGAACAGTACCGTGAACAGTAACCGCACTGGGTGAACAGTGAGCCGTCAACAGTGCCATGAACAGTAACCCTTGAACAATACCGGGCAGAATGTTAAGTTCGGGAGATTTTTCCATTTTTGACGATTTGGAGCTCGGGTGAGGCAATATTTCGAGAGATTTTCAGGGAGACCAACGGGGTAAGTATTTTTAACTCAATTTTGGTTAGATTACTCGAATCTATTACAAATTTTGGCATTAAATCCGTGAATTTAGCGGGAAAAGTTAGAAACCCTCTCGGATAAAATTGAGGATTTGAGGGTTGAAATGTTATGGGAATTTGATAATTTTGGCGTGGTTAGACTCGTGGGGAGACAAGAAACCCGTTGATGTAAAAATTTCTGAGTTTCAAGACGTGGGCCCGGGGCTCGGGTTTTGCCAAATTCGTTAATTTTGATATTTTTCGAGTGTTTTCGATTGGGAATTGTCCCTATAGCATAATGCGACATATTCGTTGTGATTTTGAGCAGATTCGTCGCACAAGGAGTCTAATTTGAGAGGCAAGGGCATAGCGAGCTAGAGTTTTGGCCGGTTTGAGGTGAGTAATGAGTGTAAATGATGTCCTGAGGGTTTGAAACCCCGGATTGCACATCATAGTGCTATATTGAGGTGAGACACGCGCTATATTGTTGAAAAGATCATTTTCAAAAGAGGTTTAAAACTGAGCCAAGGTATTTTCTAAAGAATTCACAGTTTCACTGATTTTTCTCAAGGAGTTTTACGCTGCTTCTATATAGCTTGTTGGTTGCTTTATGTGATTTCTTGCTGCTCAGTTATTATTTACCTTTATTACTCACTGAGTTGGAGTACTCACTTTACTCTCTGCACCTCGCATGTAGTTGCAGGTATTTGTTCACCCTGTAGCGGGTATTGGCTGCGTGGAGGCAGAGTTTTAGAGGTTTTAGCGAGGTGACTGCCAGCGTTCACAACACCACTGTCTTTCTATGTTATTCATTATTCTTGTTCAGTGTATTTCTAGACTGTAAAGTGGAAATTTCATTCTTATAGATGCTCGTGACTTGTGACACCCCGGTTAGGGCTTTGTCGGGCTGGACTTCCGCATTATTATCTATATTTGTGTTAATTAACTGCTTTAAAAGATGAATTAGGTTAGACTGGTTGGCGTTGTCTTCAAGAGAGGCGTCATCACGATCGGGTTCGGGGTTAGGGTCGTGAGATACACTCTCTTGATATTATTTGTAAAGCCCCAAAAAACTTTGCTAAGTAATTTAAGATTTCGTGGTGCCAAGATAGGCTAATTATTTTATATCGCGTGCAAATGAGGATTAATGATATAATGGATATCAATTGGATACGTTAATAAGTGTATACGTCATATTATAAGTGATTTGGTGTCTAAGGAGAGGCCTAAGTCTAAGCCAAGTTGGAAAATTTCATAATAGACTAAAGTTGTAAATGAGTACGCACAAGACATCACTTTGGACAGGTATATCTCCATTTATATAAGGTGTTGTGCGATGAACAACATATCAAATTAAAGCCTTTCGAGTATAGTTTCAAATTCATCAAACCGTTCGTCATTTGGAGGTGTATAAAGAAAGTTATGAACATTTTACCGGACCTGTGTCAGATGTGCGACAGCGAGAAAACGGAAAGTTTCTGCCTCCAAGCGCGGTACGAGCGCAGCCACCATGTCCCAGGCGTGGTTTGACCGTGATCGCATGCCTAACAGCCCTATAAATACCGCAAGACTGGGTATGGAAAGTCTCCAAGTCATTTTTTTGAGCACGGGCTTGCTCTATCAAGGGGAATCCGTCCCATACTTCCCTCATATGATCCAAGGTAATGTTTTTGCAGTATTTTGAGTTTATTAATACTCTTAAACACTTATATTAACAATAAGGGATCGGACTCCATGATCGGACTCCGCTCAAGGAAGCGGTGGTAATGTGGATGATGATGCAACGATAAGGGATGCCCCAACCAAAAATTTCAGAAATTATGTGAAAACTATGTGAACCTCTTATATTATTGATGCAATGCTTATTTGAAGCTTTGTTGTCCGTATGATTTCTTTTACTCTTGTATGATTGTTATTTCTAATGAGATGGTGTTTAGTTATTCATACTAGTACTATTCGATAGCACTAACATCCCTTTTGTCGGGGGCGCTACGTCTTTAAATGGATGTAGGTGTTTCTATAGCAGGCATATTTGGTCGTAGCTAGTGCCGCATCATCCTTTCCGCTGACTTGGTGAGCCCCACTTGATTTCGAGGTCCTGTTTCATCTGTTTATCATGTACTTTGTATTTGAGGTATAGTCGGAGCCTTGTTGCCGGCATTTCTATATTATTCTTCAGTTGTATTTAGAGGCTCCGTAGACAGGTTGTGGGTAGTGTCGAGTATTGGAATTAAAGAAGAAATATTGATGTTTGCCAATGATGTATAAAACTTGTGATATTTTCAAAATTGTGAACGAAGTTTTTAATGGAAATGAAATGGACTTGTTAATGACATGTTTATATAATTTGATTAATGATGTACATTTCCTCTTTTTTCATAGATGAATTCGGGTAGTATGAAACCTAACAGGCTTGCTCAGTCGGGTTTACTCGATTGAGCACCGGTCACACTCCTCGGATTTTGGGGTGTGACACTATTGCTCCCATTTATTATCTTCATATTTTTTCTTCATTTATCACCTATCATTGGCCATAAAGAGCCTTCATTGATTATATTATAATTGTTATCCCTACCCCGATCACCTACGATAGCTCGAGCCTGAGCTCTGGAATCGACCTTGAGTCCCCAAAACGACAAGCTCGATGCCCCACGTAACTAGCCTATCAGTTTGATTATAGCTCTCTCCCTAACTTTATTTTGCCTCTAAGTCTCACATATCTAGCGTCAACTTCTTAACAAACTAGCAAAAAATAGATCACGTATTTTTAGAGTCTCATCAATAAATTTAATTGTTATTACCATTTTTACGGTAAACAGTTTGGCGCCCACTGTGGGGCTAAAAATAATAGTGATTATGTTTTTACTTGTTTCGTCACACATTGCAAGTTATTTTTCACGTTTTTTCTTGTCCAAGATCTTCGATTTCAGGTCAAAATGTCTAACTCGCTAAATGGAGGCGAAAATAACAATATTGAGGACCATGGATAAAGCGGTGTGGATGTCCTAGGTATTGGTGTGCCACCACAAAACCCTGCGAATGCACCAGAACCAATCCTTGTGGACGCGATCTCACGCGACGCCCAACGGGTCGATATAAGCTCGCATACCGACAGGAGCATGCGTCAAGGAGATTCACAAGAAGCTTAGAAAACCCCAATAAGGGAAGAACGTGAATTTAGCTTTCATGTTGTTTTTTAAATGTTGCAAGCACAACAACTAGCTATTGCTCAGCTACAATGTCACCAGAAAACTCCTAGCACGGTAGCACCGGGACAGCTCCACCAGCCGATTACGTACCAGAGAGATCAAGCAATAACGGGTCGACAACCGACCTTGTTATCTAAGGCTGTTATTTGGTCCGATCCCGGGCCTAAACGGTCCCGGGCTCACGGTCTCTCCATGTTGGACCGGCCCACAGTGGGCTCTTAGGACTGCTTGGGCTCGGGACATAGGGGCCAGGCCGTTTAGCCCAAAGCCCATGTGGGCTCGCGAGCCTGGGCAGGTCCCGGGCTGGACCCAGACCACAATACATCCTTACTGTCATCAGAAAATTGCTTGAGGACCTCACCAAAAGAATCGAATCGGGCGAGAAGATGATAGAAGCCAACGATAAGAAGGTTGATACCTACAACTCCAAGGTCGACAAGATTCCGAGCGCACCCCCGGTCTTGAAAGCTGTGGATTAGAAGAAGTTCATACAAAGGTCGTTCCCTAAGTAAGCGGCCCCGAAACCCATTCTAAAGAAGTTTAGAATGCCGGAACTCCCAAACTACAGTGGGACCTCAGACCCTAATGAACACGTTACTGCCTACACTTGCTCAGTAAAGAGAAGCAATATAGAGGACAACGAGATCGAGTCAGTCTTATTAATTTGTGGAAACGCTCTCGAAGGGGGCCATGATGTGGTATCACAACCTAGATCCTAACTGCATAGACTCATTCTCCTTGCTAGCAGACTCCTTCATAAAAGCACATGTCAGAGCCATCAAATTAGCAACGAGAAAATCTGACGTGTTTAAGATCAAGCAGATGGATAATGAAATACTGCGAGAGTTCGTATCTCGCTTCCAAACGGAACGAATGGAACTACCACCGGTCTTTGACGACTAGGCGATGTAGGCCTTCTCTTACAGTCTCAATGAATGAAGTTTGGTGGCTTCAAAGCAACTAAAAGAGAATCTGGTCAAATATCCCGTCGTGACTTGGTCGGACGTCCACAATCGATACCAGTTAAAAATTAGGGCCGAGGACGACGATCTAGGAGTTCCCTCGGGCTCAATATACCCATAAAGGCTCTTGGTGAAGTAGCCAAAGCTAAACAAAGAAAGATATCAACCATACACATAAGATAGAAGGAACACCCGAGGCACAACCCACCTCGAAACGATCGAAGGATAGACCAAGGACAGAATCCTCGGAGACTCATTAATAGAGCCAGATTCGATAGGAACGCAGGGCCAACGAAGGCGTCTCGCTTATCAGAGTACAACTTCAATGTCGATATGTCAAACATCATGTTCGCCATCAGCAAACATCATGTCTCGCTTATCAGAGTACAACTTCAATGTCGATATGTCAAACATCATGTTCGCCTAGACCTGTACAATCAGATCCGTCACAAAGGAACTATAATCTAGTATGCGAGTTTCACAACACGCACGGACACAGGACCAAAGACTGCCGACAACTCCGGGAGAAAGTGGCGCAGTTACTCGACAATGGCCATCTTTGGGAATTCCTCAGCGAATGAGCCAAAAACAAGTTTCGAGAAAGGGAAACAACCAAAAAGAACAAAGCAGACGAGCCATAACATGTCATCCACACGATCTTTTGATACGGCCGCCACTAGCCGAAACACCAAAGTCCCCTCCAGTAGAGGGACTAAGAGATAAATCGACAAAAAAAATAGCAGCCGCAAGACACGCCCTCGGCCGTATCCGAATAAAGGACCGTACTGTATCCTCCAAACGAATAGCAAGGATCAAAAGTGCCATTGCCATTGAGGTATAGCCATCTCCCTTTTAATTTTACATTTCAAACTAACCCTCATGCAGGTGTCCGATCGAAGTAGTCAAAGCGTTAACCCAGCGCAACATCCACATGCTACCTAAGGAAGACTCGACAAGTATTCCAGGCTTCTTTTGCAATCAACCCTGAATACTGGAGGGCATCCCCCCAGGGTCCCATTAGTAAAATGATGTATCAGGCCAAAAGGTCGAACGAACCGTGCCTATGTAGTCGTTCCCCCGACAACGAAACAATGTATACTTGTTTCAAGCAATCAAAGAATACCATTTCTCAAAGCATCTCATACTCCAAAGGGAACTCAGTATTTTTGCTAAATTGATTCCTCCATCAGAGACGTCCAGAACACTCGGAGACTAGCGTCAACAATTCGATACCCGCATGACCTTAAGGTTAGAACTCCAAACTCATAAGCCCTCAACAAGGCAACATGAAAATCACAAAACATCTCCAAGGCCAAAAGTGCCCCCAACACTCGCGGACTGGCTCCGATATCTCCAAAATCACATGACCTCAGGGTCGAGATCTCCAAAATTGTAAGCCCTCAATGAGGCAATACAAAGTTTACCGGTAATAGCTTCCGAGACAAGGTACCCTCGAAGACTCGGGGACTATCGTTAAAAATCCTGAGGCCGTAAGACCCTGATCGGGCAGACTCGGTCTCGTAAGACCTACGTAAGGTAACAACAATATCTATAAGACCTCAAGTAAGGCATGAACTACACTTGTACCAAGTGACAAAATCTGGAATACCTCAAGCAAGGCATGAGCAATACTTGTACCAAGTATCCAAAATAGTAAGACCTCCAGCAAAGCATGAAAAATTTGTATGACCTCACTATAGGCATAAACTCGATCCTGAAGTTAAGGCTATATATCAAACTTGTAACCCCTAAAAAGGCACACCCTCTACATAGACGCCTAAACTACTTCACTCGGGATCAAAATGGCTCTGGCGAAACACAAGTGACTCCGGTCACACGGCTATTCCAGCCAAACTAATGCGACTCGGGGACGCCCAACCATTACAAAATCATAGGCCATTTATTCGAATCTACTTTGAAAATAACCGGTTAAACAGGCTACCCTCAACATAGGCCCAATTTGAAGGGTCATGTTTAATACTGAGATGTATATATATTCTCACATAAAGGGGTCATGTTTAATACTGAGATGTATACTTGTTGATACATATATCCATGGTTTCTATATTTCTCAGATTTTTTTTTTTCTGTGTTGATAACTTTCAAGTTTATCTTCATAGAATTCAATTTCATTTTCTATAGTTAATAAAGCTTTATTACGCAATCTATTATATCTAATTATGTCTTTACAGGTTTTAATATTGTGTTTAAGACAATCTATTTTTCTATTTATGTTACTGAGGGTTTTAAGAAGTTTCCATTTCTGGGTGTTATAGAATCTTATATAATGAAAAGTGTTATGTTTCATTTATAAACAGATTTTATTAACTTGATATGTGATCATTAATCTGAATATAAATCAAGTTCATATAGATCTAATATATCTATTTCTTGTGATACAATTAGTTCTGTAAATGCTTGTTCCATTACATATATTATTTCAAAAGTAACTAAAATATCATAAATTTTTCTTTTAACATCGTTATTAAGTCTGTTAAAGATATATAATATAAGTATTTTGTACTCAATATTTTCTTCTAATAAATACGTGTGGTTGTGGTTGTTCATTCAGATTTACTATTTATCCTTATCATGTATTTACTAAACATATTCCCTCTAACCTCTTTGTTTATCATAGAGTTTATCATATTTTAATAAGTTATACTGAACAATCTTTTCTGGTCACTACCATGTTTTTCATGCTTCAATCATTTACCCTAACAGCGCCTCAACTCTGTGTACTCCCCTAAACGGCTTCCTTGCCTACTGGTTTCCACTTTAGGATGGCATAGTCTGGGCTTAACTACTCTCAGCATTATTAGACAGGCAAACTTTCTCAAGATGTTCTTTATAACAGTACTATAACATGATAAACAATTATGATATTCAAGAGATTATAAGGAATATATGAGTTTAGTTAAACATGATTATGAATAAACTTACCTGGTTTTGTAACTCGTTTGAATGCTCCATAGCTGTTTTAGATACTTGTAAATAACTCAGATATTTCTTACAAGAGAGAAGATAAGAGAGAATATTTAGAGAGAGAAGGTAAGGGTGAGGATATCTGAGGCTGTCCTCCCTTCCTCTGATTTACAAAATATATAGAAAATTTAAACGACTCCTACTGTTCATGAACGACCTTTACTGTTCATGAATGTGACTCGTACTATTTACTTTACGACTTTTTTACATGACTCTTACTATTCATGAACGACCTTTACTGTTCATGAATGTGACTAGTACTATTTACTTTACGACTTTTTTACATGACTCTTACTATTCATGAACGACCTTTACTGTTCATGAATGTGACTAGTACTATTTACTTTACATTATGTGTTTCCAGTAGCTGTCTTCTTCTTTTGTCTTCTTGTTGATACCTTCATTCTAGTTGGACTTCTGGTACATAGTTATCATCTCCGTTGCACTTTGAACATATGTGGTCTGGATATTTGTGTCCTACTAGTTTGCAGTATCTTGTTAATAACTCGTTTGAAATAAATTCTTTTTTCAATGCTCTGGTAGTTGGTTGCATTTCTGGCTTTAATAATGATAAAATCCATTTCTGGACTTCATCCATATCTCCTTGTCGTAGTTCCTTTGAGTTGGCATATATCATTTAACTGGTCTCTGGAATAGTAGCTCCAGATAGCATTTCCTTGTAGATAATTGTTAGCTAGTTCTTGAATAATAGTTGCTATACCAATTATTCTTTTATTGGCATAGAAACTTGGTATCTCCATTTTCTGTATCTCCGGTTGTTTCTCTATCTCTTCCGGTATTATCATATCTCGTGTTAGTCCTATCTTTATCACCTGTATTATGGGTTTTATTTCATCATATAGTATTTCTGCTGGTGCTGTATAGAATTTGATGAAGAATAGGTTGCCTTTTGTAATTCTCTTGAAGGTGACAAATGCTTTGTATAGCTCTGGTATTCCAATTATTTCTTCTCCGTCGTGGGTATATACTGTGCTAAGTAGTCCGTAGTTGTAACATGTCTTTACTAGGTTTGCTTTTGTTTTTGGCTGGGCTATAAGCCTATTATATCCCTGTAGTTTTTGGGTTACATAATCCTGTGTTGGATCTGTAGTAGTAGTTGATCTAGGGTTTAGGTTCAAGAATGTCTGAATTTTATATATATTCTCAATATATGTTTGAGTAATATGGTTATATACTTTTTTGTTGTGGTGTAGGCTATTGGCATAGGTTGTAGTTTGTGGGGCTATAACTATTGCTTCTCTTGGCTTTTTTGATGTAAATGGCTTATCAAATACGTTGTTTAGGTTTACATTGATATGTGGCTTTTTGTTAACTTGTTTGCTTGTACCTGCAGCTGTATATAAAGCAACTGTGTTATGGGTTTTTTGGAGTTTCCCAACGTCTCCTTCTAACTCTGGAAGTTTAGAGTCTTCCGATTGACTTAGTTCCGCATTTTTATAGTCATGCTGCTGACTTAGCTTGCTTTCCTCTAGCTGTTGTAATCTTTTTCCCATACCATCCATCTGTAAAGATAGAGTAGTAAGGATTGTAAATATGTCTTTTGATTCTTGGCTTTCATCTGTTTGGGTACCTTTGTCTTGATAGGTAGTCTGCAATAACATTCTTGTCAGTTCGTATTACTTCAATTGTAAATGTAAAATTTTGTATATTCAATACAAGTCTCCTTATTTCCTTTGTAGTTACTGAATCCTGTACTTTCCGTGTTATCCACCATTTTACTTGTGTATTATCTGTTCTTACTATAAATTTGTTATAAACAATATATGGCTCAAATGCTAACAAACATTTATATAATCCAAATAGTTCTTTCCTATTTATCTCCCATTTTAATTGTGGTTCCGTGTATGATCCGGAATAATATCTACAATGGTGTTCAATTTTTTCATTATCATATTTATATTTTAGAACTCCTCCGTAGCTGTGATCACTAGAATCAGTTTCTACAATATTATATAAGATTCTATAACACCCAGAAATGGAAACTTCTTAAAACCCTCAGTAACATAAATAGAAAAATAGATTGTGTTAAACACAATATTAAAACCTGCAAAGACATAATTAGATATAATAGATTGCGTAATAAAGCTTTATTAACTATAGAAAATGAAATTGAATTCTATGAAGATAAACTTGAAAGTTATCAACACAGAAAAGAAATAAATCTGAGAAATATAGAAACCATGGATATATGTATCAACAAGTATACATCTCAGTATTAAACATGACCCCTTTATTGAAGTAATACGAACTGACAAGAATGTTATTGCAGACTACCTATCAAGACAAAGGTACCCAAACAGATGAAAGCCAAGAATCAAAAGACATATTTACAATCCTTACTACTCTATCTTTACAGATGGATGGTATGGGAAAAAGATTACAACAGCTAGAGGAAAGCAAGCTAAGTCAGCAGCATGACTATAAAAATGCGGAACTAAGTCAATCGGAAGACTCTAAACTTCCAGAGTTAGAAGGAGACGTTGGGAAACTCCAAAAAACCCATAACACAGTTGCTTTATATACAGCTGCAGGTACAAGCAAACAAGTTAACAAAAAGCCACATATCAATGTAAACCTAAACAACGTATTTGATAAGCCATTTACATCAAAAAAGCCAAGAGAAGCAATAGTTATAGCCCCACAAACTACAACCTATGCCAATAGCCTACACCACAACAAAAAAGTATATAACCATATTACTCAAACATATATTGAGAATATATATAAAATTCAGACATTCTTGAACCTAAACCCTAGATCAACTACTACTACAGATCCAACACAGGATTATGTAACCCAAAAACTACAGGGATATAATAGGCTTATAGCCCAGCCAAAAACAAAAGCAAACCTAGTAAAGACATGTTACAACTACGGACTACTTAGCACAGTATATACCCACGACGGAGAAGAAATAATTGGAATACCAGAGCTATACAAAGCATTTGTCACCTTCAAGAGAATTACAAAAGGCAACCTATTCTTCATCAAATTCTATACAGCACCAGCAGAAATACTATATGATGAAATAAAACCCATAATACAGGTGATAAAGATAGGACTAACACGAGATATGATAATACCGGAAGAGATAGAGAAACAACCGGAGATACAGAAAATGGAGATACCAAGTTTCTATGCCAATAAAAGAATAATTGGTATAGCAACTATTATTCAAGAACTAGCTAACAATTATCTACAAGGAAATGCTATCTGGAGCTACTATTCCAGAGACCAGTTAATGATATATGCCAACTCAAAGGAACTACGACAAGGAGATATGGATGAAGTCCAGAAATGGATTTTATCATTATTAAAGCCAGAAATGCAACCAACTACCAGAGCATTGAAAAAAGAATTTATTTCAAACGAGTTATTAACAAGATACTGCAAACTAGTAGGACACAAATATCCAGACCACATATGTTCAAAGTGCAACGGAGATGATAACTATGTACCAGAAGTCCAACTAGAATGAAGGTATCAACAAGAAGACAAAAGAAGAAGACAGCTACTGGAAACACATAATGTAAAGTAAATAGTACTAGTCACATTCATGAACAGTAAAGGTCGTTCATGAATAGTAAGAGTCATGTAAAAAAGTCGTAAAGTAAATAGTACTAGTCACATTCATGAACAGTAAAGGTCGTTCATGAATAGTAAGAGTCATGTAAAAAAGTCGTAAAGTAAATAGTACGAGTCACATTCATGAACAGTAAAGGTCGTTCATGAACAGTAGGAGTCGTTTAAATTTTCTATATATTTTGTAAATCAGAGGAAGGGAGGACAGCCTCAGACATCCTCATACTCACCTTCTCTCTCTTATCTTCTCTCTTATCTTCTCTCTTGTAAGAAATATCTGAGTTATTTACAAGTATCTAAAATAGCTATGGAGCATTCAAACGAGTTACAAAACCAGGTAAGTTTATTCATAATCATGTTTAACTAAACTCATATATTCCTTATAATCTCTTGAATATCATAATTGTTTATCATGTTATAGTACTGTTATAAAGAACATCTTGAGAAAGTTTGCCTGTCTAATAATGCTGAGAGTAGTTAAGCCCAGACTATGCCATCCTAAAGTGGAAACCAGTAGGCAAGGAAGCCGTTTAGGGGAGTACACAGAGTTGAGGCGCTGTTAGGGTAAATGATTGAAGCATGAAAAACATGGTAGTGACCAGAAAAGATTGTTCAGTATAACTTATTAAAATATGATAAACTCTATGATAAACAAAGAGGTTAGAGGGAATATGTTTAGTAAATACATGATAAGGATAAATAGTAAATCTGAATGAACAACCACAACCACACGTATTTATTAGAAGAAAATATTGAGTACAAAATACTTATATTATATATCTTTAACAGACTTAATAACGATGTTAAAAGAAAAATTTATGATATTTTAGTTACTTTTGAAATAATATATGTAATGGAACAAGCATTTACAGAACTAATTGTATCACAAGAAATAGATATATTAGATCTATATGAACTAGATTTATATTCAGATTAATGATCACATATCAAGTTAATAAAATCTGTTTATAAATGAAACATAACACTTTTCATTATATAAGATTCTATAACACCCAGAAATGGAAACTTCTTAAAACCCTCAGTAACATAAATAGAAAAATAGATTGTGTTAAACACAATATTAAAACCTGCAAAGACATAATTAGATATAATAGATTGCGTAATAAAGCTTTATTAACTATAGAAAATGAAATTGAATTCTATGAAGATAAACTTGAAAGTTATCAACACAGAAAAGAAATAAATCTGAGAAATATAGAAACCATGGATATATGTATCAACAGGTATACATCTCAGTATCAAACATGACCCCTTTATGTGAGAATATATATACATCTCAGTATTAAACATGACCCCTCAAATTGGTATCAGAGCTATGGAAAATAAACATTTATATTAAGAAGCAAATCATGAAAAATAACACTGACATTAATAGTACAAACCCGCAAAACAGTGAAACAATTAAAATAACTAAGAAATCGCAGAAAATTAGAAAGAAACTAAAGAAACTATACATAGAATATGAATACTTAAGTATCACAAAAATAAACAAAGCTAGGCTGTCTAAATTAATCGATATAATATCTAAAACAGAATATAAATATGTTTGTTATCTAAAGGATAAAAGATGAATAAAGAAGAATTCGCACTAGAAGAGAAAACATATGAGAATCCAGAAGGATTAAAAATAACAATAATATTTTCCAACTTAGGAAGAAGATATAAAAAAATAGGAAATAACCTAAACTTAATGTTAGAAAAAGAAACTGTAAAACTAGAGGATAGTTTAACCGCCATGGTTAGAATAACAAAAGAAAACGAAGAAATAGATAGAAAACGAGAGATTAAAGAAATACAACAGCAAGCTAAAGAAAAAATACAACATATAGAGGAAGTAAAAAACACTAAAATAACAGAATTAGAAAAAGAATTAGAGATGCTAAAACAGATGTATGCAAATAAACTAAAAGAAAAGGAAAAACGTAAAGAAGAAGAACAAGAACTAAAACTAACAAATGAGATAGAAAAGTTCAAATTACAGTTAGAAGAAGTACAGGAGAGTCCATCAAAAATAAGTATAAACGAAATAAATGACCAAAGTGATAAAGACACAGAACTAGGAGAAAACTATTCAGAAACAAGTGAAACATACACAGAACTTATAGAAAAAACAGAAAAGATAAAAATAAACCCAGAAATAAATACAGGAGATATGAACGAAGATAAACCAAGCATATCAGGAATAAAAAATCCAAAACAATTAAACCCAACCTATTACAGAGTAAGTTATGATGCATATGATAGAAACAAAACATTATGGGATAAAAGGTTAAATAAGAAATGGGCACCAAGACAGATAACTGAACAATATAATTTTTTAGATCTAGATTGTGTAGCAGATATAAATAAAACAATACAATTATGGATAGGATATATCTCAAAACAACTAATAGATAATAAAATAGCAATAGCGGAAACACCAGGATATATAGAAAGAACATTAATAGGAACTGTAAAATTATGGTTACAAAATTTATCAAGTGAAAGCTTAGACACATTAAGGAGTAATAAAAAACTTGACGGTACAACTACAACAACAGTTACAGATATATTAAATAAATATGAAATAGCAATAAGAAATGAATTTAGTAGTATGACAACAGAAGTAGAAGAACAAAATAAAGAAAAAATTACAAATAGGAATTTAATGACAAAATTAGCAATATGTAATATGTGTTATATAGATGAATATACTTGTGCATTTAGAGACTATTATTATAAAGGAACATATAGTCCGGATGAAAGTAAAGAGATAAGAAAATTATATTTTACGAAATTACCAGAACCCTTTAGCTCAAAAATAATAAAAAATTGGAACGAAGCAGGACTAGCAGATACATTAGGAGCAAGGATAAAATTTCTACAAAACTGGTTTATAGAATTATGTGAAAAATATAAAGAAAACATGAAAATGGAAAAAATATTAGTAAAAAATTTGGCATGTTGCAAAAGTAGAATAGCACCCCAATTTGGCTGCACAGATAAATATTACAAAAAAGAAGGAAAGAAAAAGAAATTTAAATCAAAATATTCAAAATATAAATATAGGAAACCAAGAGGAAGATATTATGTAAAAAATTATAAACATAAAAAACCATATAGGAAAAAGAAAAAACTAACAGAATGTACTTGCTATAATTGTGGAAAGCTAGGACACTTAGCCAAAGATTGTAAATTACCAAAAAACCCAAAGAAGAAACAAATTACCGAAATATTGATAGATAATGATAAATATACACAAGTAGAATATATAGATTATGAATTAAGCAGTGAAGATAGCATATATGAGATATCAGAAAACGAGTTCTCTAAAATGAAAAGGAAATAAACAAGGATATAGAAGAATCAGATGAAGAAAATTATGACTGAAAAAGATATACAAATTATACAACAAGAAGAACACCAAGATGAACAATCTTCAGAACAAAAAATAATATTTGACGCTAATGTATTTGAACAAATAAAAGGAAAAGAATTGGATCTAAGCATAGACAAAATATTAGAAGTACCAACAATAAAGAATTGGTTTAAAAGACAGAAAGAAGAATACTATGTAGTAAGCCAAAGAGAACATATAATAGATTGTAAATACATCAAAGGTAAAGCACAAATACCAATTTTAAATAAAAGACTACTAAATAAAGAAATACAAGATATAAAAGCAAAAAATCCAATAAAATATGTACACTTAGGAGGAACGGAGATCCTAATAAAAGCATGTTTTAGGGAAGGAATAGATACCCCTATAGAAATATACTTGGCAGATGATAGAATTGTACAACCTATAGAAAAGAGTATAATAAGTGCCGTAAGAGGTAACTTAATATACCAAAAATTTAAATTTATAATAAGTGCTAACTATTCAGTAGCAGTAGATGATAAAAAACCTCCCGAGGTGGTCGAACATCACTGCGAGTTACTTGAAATCGAGGTTCTTCCCGAACCGACGGCGGGTCAGCCAAAAGTTACTTTAAAAAGTCCTTAACGAGGCGAAAATAAAGCCAATAAAATGTCGTTTTGACCAAAAACGTAAGAGCCATTGTCGCTAGCCTAATGAGCCTCAGGGCCACACACATAAAAGGCTACTTCGGCCCAAGGTGTAAGAACCATTGTCGCCAGCCCACGCAATTTGGATAACTTGAGGGTCGATTGAGCTCGAGTCAAAATCCGACTCAGAGACTGAACCCAAAATAGTTAACTACATATGCCTAAGGGCAAAGCGTAAGTGCCACTGTCGCTAGCCTATTGAGCCTCAGGGCCATGCACATAAAAGATCGATTCGATCCAAGGCGTAAGAGCCATTGTCGCCAGCCCACGCAAACGTAAAAGCCTGAGGATCAAATGAGCTTGAGTGGAAACCTGACACGGAGGCCAAACCCGAAATAGTTGAATAAAAGCATAAGAGCTCAAATGCCAGCTTATACTAAAGTTCGCATCGACCAAGCGCGAAAGATCCCCCGGGCCAGCCTAATGAGCCCCAGGGTCGTATCATCAAATCTAAAGACTCGTACTAACTCAAAAGGTCGAATTGATCCAGCTAAATCTTGGCAAATAGAAACCAAGAAGATACAAAACCATGAGGTTTCCCTCTTATACATACGGATGATGGAATACAAGCTTTGTTTACAATATATTGTGAAAGCTATATACACAAGAACAAGAAGAAAGTAAACGTCCCCCTTGGGGACTATAGCCCAGCGGCCTCGTCCTCACCATCTTCAGCATCAGATAGAAGGAACTTGGCATCATACTTCTCTGCCTTGGCTTGCTCGATCTCATTCGAAAGATCGAAACCCCTGGAGTGAACTTTCTGGAGAGTTTCCTTCCGAGATTTGCACTTTGTGTACTCTTTACTGCTGCTCGCACAACCAAGAGTTCTCCATAGCTCAACTCTAGCAGTGGCAGCACTCTTCAAATAGGCTGCCGCTCTCTGATCCGCCCTAGTGCTACTCATCACAACCTCAGCCCGAGCATTCACCACCTCCATCTTCACCTTCGAAAGCTCAGACTCGAGCCTTGCAATCATGTTTGCCCACGCATAATCACTCGCACAAGTGGTCCGGATTTGCATCTCCAGGGGGGAAACTTTAGCCAAAGAACTCTCCTTGGCCGCAACTTGGGCATCTACATGGGCTTGCAGCTAGTCAAACTCATGTTTGGCCCTGCCAATTTCGCCCCAGAGTCGCTCCAACTCCCCCGTTTTGCTCTCCAACTGAAATATCGAAACGT
Source organism: Nicotiana sylvestris (assembly GCF_000393655.2). NCBI lineage: Eukaryota > Viridiplantae > Streptophyta > Magnoliopsida > Solanales > Solanaceae > Nicotiana > Nicotiana sylvestris. The sequence goes on along the minus strand of NC_091064.1, from coordinate 93,048,692 downwards.
TAACCTCCAAAAATGAAAGAAGGAGCATACATCAACATGAAATAAAAGATACATGTCTTTAGAGGCAGCTCTCGCGCCTCCGGCTTCGATCCACCTTGCACCACAGGGATACCAGCTCGCTTTCTTTTTTCGCACAAAGAAGCTTAAGGGATTTCTCCCTATCCGAAGTTCTGCACAACCGCGCCTCATATCGAAGTAGCTCGAATTTGAGTTTGTCAAAGGCCTGCAAAAGAAAATTCAATAAGAAAGGAAGAGTGTGAAACCGAAATAGTCCAATGCCGGCTACCAAACTTACCATAAAGCCGAGCCGCTTAGCCTCACCAAAAGCCGCGCCAATGTCCGATGGCTTAGTATCCCTCGAAGCTCCATTACCTGAAACAAGGAATGTTCTTTCGAGAATGGAAGGCCCCGAAACTGAATGCTCGGTCAAATTGCCTCTCTGTATTTGCTGAGAAGGACTCATACCCCAAAGATTCTTTTCGTTAATCATCGACCCTCGACCCCGAGGACGGCAGTCTCTACTCCTCTCCCAGAGAGCATGGCCTTATTTCAGAAAAATCTCCGATACATGCGATGGCTAAGTTAGTATGCTGAAAAGAAAAACACCATTTTGGGGAAACAAGCCACCAGGCACCTATCATGAGGCTTTTCCTCCCACCTCCCTTTGGACAGGTCTCGCCACCTGGGCCTATCGTAAGTCGAGCAGGCTGCCAGCTTACGAGATCACTCGGCCAAATTAGAGATCTCGTTTGGTAACCAGGGAGTCACTACAAAGATGAAACAGAAAAGTGTCATTACACAGCCAGCCTCCAGTAAAAACGATGAAAAAACAAGTGCGACACTTATGTGTGAAGTTCCATTTCTCAGGAAAGGGCAGAAACTCTCCAGGAATGATATCGATCATTCAAGCTCAAACAAACCGATTCATCCTTCCACGGTCCTCGTTCTCTTTGCTATTAGTGACATGAGCCTGAGTGGATCGATTCTATAGATCAATCAAACCTCGATAGCGCAGTGGTCGATATAACCTCACGAGATGACTGAGTGTAAACTCAATCCTAGCCTTGTCGATGAAATATCTTATCATCTGCACTATCTTCCAAAGGAATGGGTGATCCTGCACCAAGGTAACCCGATATCTCCAACATAACTCAAGCACGACCTGGTGGGGGGGGGGACCCGATGCAAAAATATACGTGTACATGCTCAAAAACTCCTCGACATAGGTCATGATGCTCTACTCGTAGGAAGGTACTTGCAATGCCATGCCTTCTCCCCATCTGCAATCTTTTCTAATCATCTCGAGGTTTTCCTCTCCCACTAATGATATGAACCTCAATGCATGCTCCCGATGTCCTGGAATAGTGGGAGGTCTCCCCAACATAATGTCTTTTCTCAAGGCAAGTCACCTCGAGGCCCGCTCTCCGGGCACCGTCGGTGTACCATCGACCGAATGCGGAATGTAGGCAAAACTCCCCTCTCTTTGGTGGGTGGATGTCAATGTATCATTCATGGCTATGATAAAATGAGAAGAGGGAGATATAAATTTGAGCAAAGATTTTGAGTTTGAACAACGGGAGAAGTAGCACAAAGTGCCAGGTTCTGTTGTTACTCAAAGCGGAAGAATCTCCACTTGAGAGGCAAATGAATGAATATATAGGGGCAAGGCAGCGGCTGCTCGCCTACACAAAGGGCCATTTAATTTTGACCGCGTTAACATCACCCTTTTCTAGGGAAATATATTGACAGGACCACCCTGGGGTCCCTTCACCAGATTGCTCGAATACTACTATCCCACAAAATTCGAGAAGCAGCGAGGCCTCGAGGGATCCTCGCTATCACTAGCACCGGTTCTAAAGAAGCTGCCGATCTAACTTCGGTACAAGACCTGATTTAGGGGTCTCGATCGCTCCGAATACGATATTTGAAAAGCTAACGCCAAAAATCGAAGGCTAACTCCGCACAAGCAGCGAAGTAAAAAGAATTAAAAGACAGAAAGAAGAAAAACCCTTTTTTCATTGCCAAATATATATTTACAAGGGATGTATTTACAAGACTCACTCCCCCGGGAGTACATACATAGAAAGAAAACAAAAATAACGGGCAAAAGCGACACGAGGCCTACTCTTCATCGCCACTATCCTCGAAACCATCTCCGGGATCCTCGTCTGGGACGACCAAAAGTGCCAACATTCTCTCCAACTCCCGGACCTCCTCAATTCCAACTGATAGGTCGACGCCTCTCGCCTCTATCTCCTCCAACGTTTTCCTCGTCGCCTCATTTGTAGCATATTTGATGGCCCAAGCCAGTTTTTACTCGGCCTTTATCGATACGTCACAAGCTATTTGATGCGCTGTGGCTACATCCTTAAGGTAAGTAGCGACATTGTTTACCATGAAAATGGTAACAACAATTGAATTTGTAAATGGGATTCTAAAAATACGTTATATATTTTATGCTAGTTGTTAGAGCAGATGATGCTAAAAATATGAAGTTTGACGATAAAATACAAGATAAAATGGGGTAGTGATCTAACCAAGGGGCCTGCTACCTTGACATCGGAATGGTTGATAGAGGACCTCGAGGTCGATATCTGGGCTCGATCTCGAACTATCGGGGGTAGTCGATAATGGGATAACAGTTAAGATATGATTGAACAAGGCTCTTTTGGGCCAATACCAAGCAATAAATGAAGAACAAGCGAGAGAATAGTAAATGCTAGAGTAGCCTCTACCTAATAAGGATGAGCAAGTTAGATAGAAGAGAGAGAGAGAGAGAGATGTTATTGATCTTGTGGAGAAAATAGTTGGAGCAACATCAGTCGAAGGGTTACAAAGTGATGGTGATCCCCTTTATATAGGAGGAAAATCTGGTATAGTACAAAATGTATTTATCGTGAAGGCGTGGAGATATGATGGCTGGATATGACATCTTGAAATAGGCCCCAGGTAGGTCAGCTTTGTCAGATTAAGCCGTGTACCTTAGGAACTCCCATCTTGCCTGATGTAGCCTGCTATGGTTGTCGGAATGCAATGCCCTCTAGACCGATACCTAACGACCCCCGAGGGTGAGTCCGACCTTGGATCCGAGCTTCGAGGGTCATGACTGCGAGACGACCCTATGGCGGGGAAATCGGGCCCCCGAATTTGCCGTATACAGATAGTCTACGCGTTTGTTAGAGTGGAGGTGACAAGAAGCGATAAGAAATGGTCCTGAACTCTTGCATCCTTCGGTGTTCTTGCGAACGGCTACGAGATGTCAAGGTGCGCTACGTGCACCGTCCCTGCAGGTTTCAGCATTGACTGTGGAGGTTGGCTTCCTTCAATATACCCATGGTGCTTTTATAAATACTCACCTCTTTCTTTCTAGATTCTATCTCATGCCAAAAATAAAACCCTTTGTAAGGTATGTTTTTCCCTCGTTCTTGCTCTTTTTCAGGAACGCAACCCCCCTTTATTTCTTTCCTCAGATATTCTAAAGGATGGCGAAAATTTCCACTTCTGCTTCCTAAGAGGTTACGGGCTCATTTTCTTCATTTTTCTCTCAAGGCGAAGCGGCCACTCCCCCCCACATGTCGAGGAATGCGTCCCAGGATCCTTTGTGATGACCTCCGATTTTAGGGTCGAGAGACCTTCCTCAAAATCAGGGTGTTGTGAGCCTGTAACTCGGTATATCAGCTCTATAACAGACATTGAAAGAGTGAGGGCCGACTGTTGCTAGGGGAATACCGTGCTCGTGGAGATTCCCGCTCGGTAGAAAGATATTACGGCTCATAGAGCCAACTTTCTGAGTGTGTATACCTACCCATTCACCTTGGGCCCGGTGGGGCCATCCTCACCCCCTATCGACCCTGTGATTCTCAACTTCTACCGAAGTTATCAGGTAACTCTAGGTCAAGTTCATCCTTTGTTCTGGCTTGTGGTTCATATGATCAAGCATTAATCGAGCATGATAGAGGGAATGCCCTTTACCCCGAACCATCTGATTTGGATGTATAGTCCCCGTCTTCTTTAGGGGGGCTTAATCAAGCTTTGTTGTCGATCCCCGAGATTACTTTTTGCCTGCATCGAGGAGTTTAGGGACGACGGGTGGTTAAGCTGATTCGTCTGAGTTAGGACGTCTGACCTGATCTTGGTGGAGAAGATGCCATCCATGAGAAATGGAATGCCTAGTGTAAGTAAATGTGGTGTATTTGCCTCTTTTTGGCGATTTCTCCTTATGCGTCTGACTCTGCCTTTCTTGTCATTTTAGTTGTAGTGATCTACCCTGGCGTGGTGTTGGATCTCCAGGGTTGGGTTGGTCGTCTGTACTCAGTCTGCCTGTATATCGATTGAGCGTGGCGAGATTTATCCCAAGCTCGGTGGGAATCCAATGACCATGGTGAGCCTCGAGCCTCGATGCACCCGTGCATTTTGATGTAGTATAGTAGTTTTCCCCATTCTGTGCATTTAACCTCTGAATCTATGTAGGTCAGGGAGGAATCCTACTGAGGAGGGAGGCACCGTCCGTTAGAGGGGACATACTGGTGTTTGGCGAGGAGAAGAAAAGGCAGGAGAGTCTATCCGTTGGGCCACCAGAGCCCAATAGGCTCAAGGTGGAAGTTTCAAAGGTTGACCTAGCGGTTTCGTCCTCCAGGGTGACGGGAAATCCATGTGCTGAATGTGAGGGAGAGAGCAGCTTCTCGGCAATCCCCCGACGAGTGTTTGGGCTCAATTGATCCTCGGGTCATGGGGGTGGATGCTTCCGGGCAGGAGTCTAATACTAGCGCGGCCCAGCTTCATGTTGGTGAGGCAATGGATGGGGTATCAAGCACTTCCCTCGAATTTGCAGGTAGCCGTATTTCGTCTCGAGCTGGGATGCCCTCGGCATGTAGTTTGGAAAGGCCTCGATCTAGGACCCAGGGTGAACAAGGGACGGAGATTTTGGCTGACCCCGCTAGACCGTTGATTGTTCTTGATTCTCCTTAGGGGGAGATCCTTCCATCTCACGGAGTGCTTGACGGGCTTCGCAAGGAGCCTTTTGCAGTAGGAGCACTGATCAAAGCCAGAGATGCACTCGGGAGGCCGGAGATCATTCTTGAGGGTTGTTCCAAGGTTGATGCTTCATTCAATTTTGGCGAGATGGGCAGACTTTGTGAGCGGGTTACTTCTACAAACTTTGTTCGTTGCTTTGGGCTGCTCTGGCATTCATTCTCCTAACCTTTTATATGGTTTCATGCCAAAGTGTTTTATAACCAGGCTCTCGCCCAGTATCAGCCACATCGAACGCGAGAAGTCCTATTTTACCAAGCAGGTTATTCATCCCCTATTTTTACTTATCATTTGAGCCCTTGTGAGATTCCATCACTTTTAACTCTTCGAGCCTCGATTTGCGTAGTTTGAGAAGGAGAACGCCCTGCTGAGAGGGGAGCTTCGGGCTAGAGATGTTGAAATCTCCGAGCTTAGTCGGCACGTGAGCGAGGTGGC